>NW_009799104.1:1133213-1533335 GCF_000213175.1 Neurospora tetrasperma FGSC 2508 | reverse complement strand
TTTTCCAACCTTGGCATTTGAGAACTTGTAAACCCCCTTGTCCCAGATGCTTTTCCATTGCGTGCAAAGCCCTTCCATGAACATGTGGCCGGGGCTGATATTCAAATTGACGTTGTAACAGACAAGTATGACACCGATTGCTGATATATATATATATATATATATATATATCAAAAAAAAAAAAAAAAAAAAAAAAAAAAAAAAAGAAAGAAGAAAAAGAAAACCCCTAACATCGAATGAAGTTGTGGTTTCTCTTCAATTCACAACGACGAGAACGAAAAAGTAGGCATCCAAGCCAGGATTCATGATTTACACCAAATATCTACTTTAGGTCTGTTCCCACTTTCCACCGTGCTACGGACGATGTCATCAAAGACCCGACGGTTTGGTAAGAACTTGGTACATACTGCAAAACTAGGTATGGATACGCAATGCGGTTTCACCTAGATGTGGTTAGGCCCATTACCCATCCTTGAGCACATCAACGCTATCAAATCCCAGATTGATGTCTCATTAATGAGAGCCTTTGAAGTTCTATCCAAAGGATCGAAAACGACGACTGATAAAAAGAAAGAAGGGAAAAAGAGAAGAAGAAAAAGAAGAAGAAGGAAATAAAACGAGAACGAAAGCGAACTGGAGCGGAAAGAAACAGGACCGGGAAGAAGTACCCGCTGGGGAGGGGGGTCAGATTTCCTGTCTGTTTCCCCAACTCTGTCCCCTTCCCCAACCGGTACCTTTTGGACACAATAATCACATTAACAATCGAAGGCTGCAAAGTGACGTGTGCCTGGCCAATATGAACGAAGAGGTACCTCTATGATAAGGTGCAGAGATACGGCAAGGTAAGTATCGGATGAATGTAGTGTACTGTGAGCAATGTGAGTCGGAGCTTCTGCAGGCTGTAACTTCCATTCTAGAGTGTTCTTACCAGCAGCAATCCAGTGCTGGCTTTAGGATGTAACTTGGAAGGTACGACTTGCGTGGCTACTTGCTATTTTCGTCCGTCTGAAAGATTTATAGGTACATTGTGCGCAGGGCGGGTCTGAAATAAATGGCGGGAAAATAAATACATATGTGCAGCGCCGCATGCACCGGCAGTTACTCCAGAGAGAGGGAACGTCGATGCCGGCAGTTGCAAACCAAAGTTCTGAAATACCGGTATACAGACGACATTCATCCAACTAACTCCAAAGTTACGAAGTTTATTACCGACGTTGGTACGCCTTCATATACCGAGCAAGTGGCATAAGGCACTCGGTTTTACTTGGATATTAGCTTTGATGCCGAGCAGTGCGTCGGCCGGATGAACACCCCTCGGAGGTTCCTCAGCAACCTGTCCATATCTTTCTAACGCAAGATGAGGAGGCTACCATATTTCAAACAGATGTCTCGTCCGAAGATAAATTCGGTGGCCGTCAGATGTGCAGATGCCTCTTAACCGAGTTGAAGGCTGGGTATATCGTATTATTTCGCAGTGTTCGTTATCAGTAGCTAACAGCATCTGTGTGCAAGTTTGCGAGATTCACATGGAACAATCCCGTAACTGCAACTTGGGTGCCTCCAGTTTTGGGTGATTCAAAAGACTCGAGCAGTCTGCAATGCTAGCGGTGCCTCAAGTGTGCTTAGGTAGGCTACGAGTTGGCGAAAACGAGCCCTCCGAGATTTAGCAGGCATGCCAACGACCTCCGGCCGGCCCGCATCGGACATATTCTTATTTTTTTTTCTTCTTCACTGCATTGCCTCGCATTGCATGTTGATTTCAGTTTCTACTCACCTCCGACAAGGCAACCGTGGCTTTGTTTTCGATTGGTCAAGTAAACTATATCTTCTCGCCCATGTCCACTCCCATCTCTCTCTTTTCCCTCCTTGCAAGTTAATCGAGTCGGTGGGTACTTCAAGTCGAAAGCACATATTCAGTCGCCTATTTTCCTCTACTTCCACTTGCACCTACATTACATCCCCCACTCCTAGTATGATGGCTGCTTTTGCAATTCCTAGCTTGAGCTGGATGACAGGTTGCGGCAATCTCTCAAAAGAAGCAGTCACGATGTTCGACACTCACTCCAAACAGCGCTCATGGATGAAGCGCCAAAAGGTTCGGTTGACGCGTCAGTTGCACAGGCTCACCAACGTTCTTTGTCCGTCCCCTTCAAAAAGCAGGCCCTCAAGCCAGATTCGTGGCTCGCGTCAATATCGAAGCCCTTCTCCTTATCCCTGGCCCAGACTCGCCGCCAAAGAAGTGGATGAGATTGAGGGGCAACCTGAAGAGCCAGAGAGCGCTACTGGGTGCGATGACCTCGACGAACTGTCACTTTCCGCATCACACGCAAGTAACGCTTCGAGCATGTGGAGACCTCCCATTCCGTATCTCGACAAGACTCGCCAGAGCCGCTCTCCATCCCTCTCGACCAGTCAGGCTGTCCAAGCCAGACATGAGGTGAAGTTGATAACCCCACCTCCTACAGAGGCACAACCACAATCGGCAATCATCGAGCAAGTGCGTAAGTCTTATTCTTTTCTGGCCATTACTGATAGAATCGACGTTTGAGAGGTGTACATTGGACACTAACACATTTCTCCTTCCTCTAGCATCTGCTGTGGTAAACGACAAGACATCACTCCTCGCCGACACCATACCTTTTGAGGTAGACAACAGCAGCAAGTGGGAAAACGTTACGGCTCGTGACACTACCATGATCCAGGATCTCACATTCTGCTCACTAGACGAGGCGCCTGTCTTGGACCCCACGAGGCCTTTGCGATATCTTGGAGTGAGCCTAGACGATGTTGAGCTCCACGGCGTCAGTTCGCATGACTCCAACACGAGATTATTGGCGGCATGCGGCTGGATCCAAAGCAGTGATCACCTTTCACCCCTTGGAACGAGTGCCCCAACGAAGGGTTGGCTACCAGGACCCCGCCACAGATACACCCAAGTCCCAGCGGTTATATCCTCCCCTGGCTCATCCTGTGGCTCATTTGAGAGTTAGCTAGACCTACTGCTTCCTCTCGTCGTTATCGTGTGTCCCCCTCCTGGCTTCCGGCTCTGACCAAAAGAAGGCGTTTGTTTGGTACCTCTACAAGTTTCCTTTTGCTGGAGCATGACGAGCTTGCTGGCAGCACGGCTGGAAACATAATCACAACAGGCCCTGCCGATTGAGGAGAAGGATAAGGGGTCCCAACAGGGACGACATTCTGAGTGGTGCGGGTCGGGGAGAATGCCTTCTTCCACCCCAGAGGAAGACGGATGACTGCCCCTGGACACCAAGGACACCACGAGAAAACAAGGAGGCCGTCAACACTATCGCCGAAATCACCACCATCGCCACCGCAGATCAACGATTATAAGCTTATACGGACCGGACAAAGACGTTTCGGTTACAGTGGACGAGGCCGTGATGGAGAGGAGTCAAGGCTGTATATTGACCTCTGAGGGCATGTACGACACGTACCAGCGCCCCAAATACGCATATAGCGAGTCGGTCAAGCGTGATTTTGGCTTTGATTTCATGGAATTTCTGGACTATTGCCACGTCTGGCACACACTTTCATATGTCTTTCATTGTTTTTCCTGGCTTTTGGTTCATCACAGACGGCATTGGTCGCAAGACTTGAATTGGGATAATGGGTTGGCGTTGACAAGATGGTTCTTGGGTACGTAGGCAACTACATGGATTCAAGGGATGGGAATGGATTCGACTGTTGGACTAGGTAGTCTCGGACAAAGTTGAAATGGATCGCATGGTTTGGAGTTGGGATACGGTTACCAGGGCTGGAGTTTGTACTTGCTTCATTCAATTGATCACTTTCTATCATGCTTTTACTTCTCTAACTCGTTGATGAATTCGAGTGTGACAAGGTTGAACCATTGCTGCTCATCGTAGACGTGTAATGATACAGTAAGCTCCGTCTTCCTACCTCTAGTCTACCGCAGTAGCCTCGGTCTTGTCTGACCTGTGTTTGGTTCCCAGAGCAAGTATCAGCGTCCCAACGGAACTCATCCCTTCTCTTCATCCACCATCTTCTTCTCCCGTCTCAACCCCCCAAAATCTCAACCAAGCTCTACCATCCCCGCTAACCTCTCTAATTTCTTCTCCGCCCTTGTGATTTCTCCCAAAAACTCCGCCATCAGACACCTACCTCTCCCCTCCGCCCAGTCCTCTCTGTAGTAAGGGACCAGATCAACCAAGAAGAACTCGTAGTTGCGTAATAGTGCACTGAAGAGAACGGTGAGGTGAAACATGGGTATTGCTTCTGGATCCTCATCTTTGGCCGGTTCGGCTATTAGGGAGTTTAGTCGTTGATTCCTGTTGCGGGAGCGGTTGAGGAGGGTGTGGAGAGACTGTAGCACGAGTGTTGGGATATGCGAGGAGGTAGAGGTATCTTCTGTTGATGAGCGTGAATATAAACCGAGACGGGAAAGGTGACCAGCATCTCGGTCTGGGCTGGTGGAGGTGGAAGTAGAAGAGATAAAGGACTGGAAGAGGGAGTGTAGGTGGCCGAAAGTTGTGCGGATGTGCTGTTTGAGAACGAGGCGGGAGCTCTGGGCGGAAGAATACGAAGTGGAATCAGGACTCGGAATGGTGGGAAGATAGGCGTAGCAGCGGAGGGAACAGTCGGAGGCGCGAGGGCAGGTGCAGGGAATTCTGTGAAGTACTGGCTCTGGTAAAGATTCTGACATTTCTCGGGCTAAAAGTGTTGGACTTGGTGCGGGGGAGTCGGTAGCTAGTAGTGTGCTGCCGTAAGTAGACCTGGGATTTGATGTTGAAGCAGATACAAGGAGTAAGCGTTTGGTTCGGAATACGACTCTTGGGAGATGAGCGTAAGTTTTTCTATGCCCCATCTGGGGTCCATGTCGGGCGGAGGTTATTTTCATATGTATCTTGTTCAATACCTTGTGCGAGATCTCTGATGAATCAACCCAGGAGGGGTGATCCGATGATTCATCTACAGACCAGATCAGGTCCAACATGTTGTCCGTTATTAATGACTCCGATGGTGAAAGTCTGCACGGAATCAAACTCAAGCAGCGAATAGTGGGGTGGGATACAGCCACCGGTATATGAGTAAAGGCCAATGCTTGTAGAAAGTTATTGCCACACCTAGCCGACTGAACAGTAGGGCTGTTAACACATGCCTACTCTCTTCACAGAAATGGAAAAGAATGTGGGTTTGCAAAAGCTTCTTTGTGTCCGATAGTTTCTGGAAGCCTGCCGTAAAAGACTATGTTAGCTACAATTTCTTTGACGGGCGGGTTTTAGTACTTGTGTCGTAGACTCGAAGGAAATCCTCATTGTCCACGTCAGCCTCGGGCCAAGATCAAAGAATGACGGAGGTTCAAAGGATAGATCAATGTTTCCTCGATGAACCTTGATGACTCTGCCACACCCTACCTTGTTCCCACGTGTGTCTGGAGCGATGACCCGTGTTTGTGAAGGGGTTTGTCAGGGGTAACATCGCAAACGTAACCAAATCATCCTCGCGAATTCATGGGTTAGGGTTTGCTCTGACTCCACCACCAGGATTATCCACTTTCGCCAAGATCAGTGGAAGTCCAAGCGTCGTCGTCACATTCCGAACAGCGTGTTTCCTCCTTCTCCAGAGTATCCTTATTCCAAATCATCACTACCCATCTACGCGATCTGAACGCAAGCTACTGAGGGTTCACATTCATTGCCGAAACTCTCAACAACAGCGGGAAACAACGACCCATTGCAATATCCTCGTAGTCCTCTCCCAAAATGCCCGGCTCCTCCCTCTGGCTAATCCCTCCTCCCACCCACCCTCTCTACCCGATCCTTTCATTCCTAATCTCCCAACGCCTCCCCTTGGATTTTCCCTCCGAGGCTGGCGCTGCCGACGCACGCTTGAGTCCTGAATTCTTTGCTCCTCACATGACCCTTAGCTCCGGCATCTCACCGGATCTCTACGGCGACGATCCCCAGCGTTGGCTCGACTCAATCCCCTGGCCGTCCGCTGACGAAGTACAGGTGAGGTTCGAGGGAATCAGCTCTCAGGACACGTACTACCGGAGGTGCTATGCAAGGGTCAAGCTGGATGAGGGGATCAAGAAGATTGCCGGGCTGGCGAGGGCAAGAGGAGTGAATGGGGAGGATGATGCGAAAGGTGCCAAGACGCAAGAGTGGTTGGATTGGTGGAGGAAGGAATTCGGGCCGCATGTTAGTTTGATGTAGTAAGTTGCTATCCCTTGTGGTTTTGTCTCCTGCTCTATGGTGGCTATGATGGGCTAAACGTAGGGCTGCAGTGGCGATGTGCCTATTAGCGATGACAGGTTGAAAGAGGTCGCCAAGGTCGTGGAGGAGGCTGGTGTTAAGCTGACTGAGCCGGTGGGTGATGCCGAAGGGAATGGCTGGAATGGCGGCGTTGTCTGGTTGGTCCCAACTGACAGGGATATCAAGGACTGGAAGCCGATCGCGAAACGAGTGTTGTAGTGACCACGAGGGACAGTGCCTGATGGTGAAGCATATCTAAGATGTGTGGATATTGATATGCTATTATTATTTTTTTGCTCTTCTAAACGCCGATATTCTGCACGGGCGGAATTTGCAAGCGCATGCTTGAAGGCCTGGCAGGATAAGAATGAACGGATGACAGTCATCCCCCGTCCTCTGGCTTCGTTCTGACCCTTGTGGACACCGCCGAAGATGCGCATCGGACTAGGAGTTGTATGAATTGAGTCGCATATACTGCATTCTTTGCACAAGCTCGCCATCCGTCCCCCGCCACGTTCTCCCCTTAAGGTGTCGCACACACAGCTTTGTCCCCTCGTCAGGGTAGTACAGCCAGCAGGCCCACTTCCTCCACATCCCGTCCTTCATCTCCGTCCTCGCTCGTTGGCCAGCCGTGTCCTCAATGAAGGCGCCCCTCAACATGGCAGCGCGGCTGGGAAAGATTTGGGAGAGATAATGTGCCGTTGAGGCAAGGTGTGGCTTGTCGTGCCAGAAAAAAAGCGGCGTAAGAGGGATCTTGACGCTCGTACTCCCGCTTCCAACCGAAAAGTTCTGCTTGTACAGGTTTGTCAAGGCTCGGAGCGCTGGATAGAGCATGACGTGGTCTGACTTGGCGTAGGACACCATGCGGGTCGATGGGAAGCAGACATATTTGACGGGTACGTCAGAAGTCCTTCGAGGCTCTTGCCCATCTGTCGTTTCTGAATCAGAGGAATCGGGAGACTCCGGTGCAGACTCGGACTGTTGCATGATCTCGAGAAGTGGCGCCAAGGGGATGTCGGCAACCAACGCCCAGTCGTGTTGCTGGATCCAAACGTAGGGCGTCTCGATCAGCCGTAGGGCCGAGCGCACGCCTAGACCAAACCCAACCCGCGCATGAGGTTCGATGAAGGTGATGCGCCCATCTTTGGTTCTGGTGATGGTGAGAGTCACAGCATTGTGCTGTTGCGCATAGGCCACTGAGCCGAACTCGGCCTCTCCCTCGGTGATGATGAGCTCGTCGTCGTAGAAGGCATTTTCAGCCCCGCCATAGCTCCGCGAGTACTCATCGAGGATGAGTTTCTTGGCGTTCTTCTTGTACTCGGCGAACTTTTTGGCCCCCTCGGCGGTAACAGTCCCTTTCTTGAGTCGCGAGTCGGAAGCAATGCGGTCGTAGGTGTCAAGGACCAAGATGATTCTGCATTTGGTCAGGGGAGCGCAATGCTTCTGGAAAGAGGCGATGATGGATGACAACAGTTCAGTAGACGGTGCCGAGGGTGTTGGTGAGGTGGTAAGGACGACAGTGACGAGGTCATGGCTGGACCGGGGTGAGTGAATGCGAGCGGCCGCCGATGGGGGCGGGACCTGCTCAGAGGTCATTTCATCGGCAAGTCCATTCAGATCCTGCAGAATTCAGGGTTGGGGTTGCTGATGTCGACCTTCTGCTCAAAAAGTCGGCCTCGGAATGACGTTGCGGGCGCGAGGTTGTCGAGTGGACAACTCACCGTGACTTTGCTGGCTAATAAAATGCTGAATGCAGGGAGGAGGGAGGGAGGGAGGGAGGGAGTCACCGGCCGCGAGTCGGGCTCGGCGAAATCTTGGAATTTTTCCGTTTGTTTCATCATCGTATCCGTCGCTAGCGGGCCGGATGAAAGATTGGGTTGTGGGTCCCATCGTGAAGGTCTTTCCCTGCCGTGCACGCCGTGGCATTCACCGGAGGCCGTTCCAGAACGTCAAAGACAGTGTGTTGGACTCCTTTGATCTGGCAGACACCGTCTGGATGGATAACAAATTGTTGGCCGCAAAAAGATGTTTTGGAGACGGGTTGACGCAAGTGATGCAAGGCCCGTGAATTCTGCACTAACAATTTCTCCGCGTATACATTACACAGGTGTGTTTTATCTGTTACAATACACCGTGCACCAAACATCAATCTCGAGGCAAGCAACACCGAGTTCTTGCCGGACAACCGACCTCGCGACCCAGAATTTATCGGACCACGCCTACCAACAGAGAATCATGCGTCTCATCCATCGTACATGTCTTATTTTGGCCGGCACCTCGACAATGTGCAGTTGACTTGAGGAAAGTGTGCGCCTGGCCCTTCCGTCTTCCTGAGCTATCTTTCGAACCGAACTTCCAGGCTATTCACTTCAGAAAGCTGAGTACACCAGAAACTCCGTTTTCCTGCACCCACTACTCTTTTTTTGTTCCACTTACTGTCCCGTTCCTTGGCCTTTGAGTGAAAGACCTCACGAATCAGCACTGTATATCCTTCGGTGTGTTGTGAGAGCAAAGTCCAGTCCATCACGGGCCTCATGCCGGATATATCAATCCATTGACACGAATTCACTCCTGCTAAGAGTCGAGGTCAGCCTCCTGTCCTCCATGAAGCGCAGTGAGTGCATTATCAACGGGGCTCTCGAGCATATGACAAAATTTGGCATGCTTTGGGGCAGGTTGATACATAGGCTGCCCTGTCGTCCATGTCGACAAGTGAATTGCAGATTTCACTGTCCATCGTCCTGTCCACCCCAGGCGAGACATTTCATTCTCCAGTGTTTCGAGTCGTGCTCAGCTTCGAATTCTGGACCAGCCGCCGTGATGGCCTTGGCTTTCCTTCACCCCCTTCCAGCCTAGCTCGGTGTATGTTCATGTAGATGTTCGAATGGATGTGTAGATAGTGATCAGCCAGTGGGTCAAACAAAGGAACTGGAGAGACTGTCGCCAGGCGGTTAATACCAGGGTGTCCGTGGTTAACAGAGCAAAACTCCCGAGATCAAGAATTCCCATGTTGCTCATTCTTCTGAAACCTTCTATTCAAGACTTTAACCTCTCGAGTCCCTTGGGCTCGTATCAAATGTTCAACACCTGGCAGCGCTTCTAGTTGCAGTGTCGAAGGTGTTCAACCACAACGTACATGCCTTTGGGGGTCACAGAGTGCAATTGACAGACCTTCAACTCTAAGATACTGCACGACTGAATTCTGGAAACTGGATAATACCGGGAAAACCAGAAGAGGCAGGCTTCAAAATTGGAGTTGCTTAAAACTGGCACACCTGCCAACTCCCGAAACCGGATCGCTCAAGTTAAGTCACCCTCTCCATGTTGATTAAGAAAATCTGGGAAAAGATTCGAACGTCAGATCCACAAAGAAAAATAAATGGATAAATACCAATTTAAAAAAAAAGGTCCTGGGATTTGTTACGAATCGAACTTCTTACCAGCTCAGCGTGGGATCATGCATAAGTAAACAAAGAAGGAACAGACCACCCCTGACCACCGGTTCAGCTGGAGATAAATGCTTGCTTGTATGCTATGACTGTCGGGCGAGAATGAAATGTGATTGGAAAAGAGAGGGAAAAGGAAAACGAAAAAGAAAGACAGAAAAAAGTGATACGGAACGGACTTTTGGAAATGGAATTGACGACAAAAATAAATATAATCAAGGACCGAACGCGAATTGAACGCGTGACCGTTCGGACTGCAGCCGAACGCTCTACCTCTGAGCTACCGGTCCATTGGAGTTGGGGAAACTTTTCAAACACAAGCCTATAGGGTACAGATGGTAGTGTCACTCTGCCCCTTGCCGTCCGTCCTGCCCGATGACGTTGGTTCCCGACTTCCCGGTCCCGACTCGGTAGCGCAAACCCACCCGTTGACCCTGGACTTTTGTCGCGGACCCTGAAATTCCATCAACTCGATTTCCAGTTGTCCGATCTCAGGATTCCGTGACTTATTCCTTTACCGAAACATTTTTAGCAACTTTTAGCTCCATCCCAAAACAACGTTTCAGGCGACCACCTAAGTGCTTCTAGAAGGACAACGTACAAAGGTCGAACGGTGCCCACTACTGCATCCTCCACGCTTGATATTCACCTACACTTTGCATACTGTACCTATTGTCGCCTGCATATTGTCCTCATAGTGTCTTCCCCCATCTCGACGTAACGATGCGACGGAGCCTTATCGCCGCGCGGTCCTCCGCAGGATCCTTGGCTCGCGCCGCCGTCTACCAACAGCACCTCCAGCCCCGGCGCATGTTTGCAAGCGGCAGTGGCACCCCTCCCAGCAAAAGCGAGCCTCCTACGACTCCGGTCGACCGATCCCAGGACCAGGCGCAACCCATTGGTGCTTATTACGAGGGCGTTCTCCAGGGTAGCAAAAACTACCCGGACACGAAGCCCGAGTTGCCCCCGGTGACCTCCCAGAAATACCCGACCAAGCTTGCGCCCGCCGAGCCGGAAGCCCAGCCGGAACTGGAAAAGAAGCAACAAGCGGAATCGGAGCCGAAGCCGAAGCAGGACGACAATGTGAGTCCCGCCCCTAAGTCTTCCGAGCCTCCGAAGAAGGAGGAGCAGCCACCCGTGAAGCAAGAAGCAGCAGGAAGAAAATGAGCCTGCTGCCTGGGCCGATGAACCCGGACTGGAATCAGCAAAGTAAAGGGATGAGAAAGGGGATGAGGCTATTATCGCAATACCCGCGACGTCGGCGCAAGTCCCGGCCAAGCGTGCGGCGGTTGTGCGCAGCGCAAACTCCGTGAGCTGAAGAAAGAAAAAGGATGTGAAGGCGGCAAAGGAACCCAAAGTGGTCAAGTCTGTGACTCCCACATCTCAGATCTCAAATTCTGATCCTGACACACCCTTAAGAAACTTCCCGATTGCCATGCTCACATATCTCACTAATGCTTCGTCGTCCTTCTCCTCCTCCTCCTCCTTCTTCATCCATGGCGCCAACCCACCACTTTCTAAGCTCTTCGCATTAGAATACTAACAATGCGATTTCGCTCCCATCTAGGCCCAGGGAACGTCCTCCCAAAGTGCCCAAGATCCTACTCCAAGTAGCAACCCTAGCGGCGACCTTAGCGGCAGCGACGGCAGCGGCACAGTCCCAGAAGCCTCCTCATCTCCTTCGCCCCAGATCCTTGAAGACGGCGAAGCCGGCAACACCCGCATCATCTTCTCTGCCAGTCTAACCAGCGAAGCCAGACGGGCCGAGCGTCTCGCCTCCATCCGTTCTCAATCCAAGCTCGTCGCCGGCGTGCTCGTTCCCCCACGGCCTGAAGAGCCCGAAAACTGCTGCATGAGCGGATGCATCAACTGCGTGTGGGACATGTACCGGGACGAGATGGAGGCGTGGGCGACGGCGACGGCGGAGGCCGAGCAGCGGCTTGCTGCGCAGCAGGCTGGACTGGGCGAGGAGGGTGTGATGGCGGCTACGGGGGCGGTGGAGGCTGGGGGGAGTCAGCAAACTCCTTCTACTTCTACCTCTACAGCAGCAGGCGATGGCCAAGAACAGCAGACGATAGTCAAGGGCACAGAATTGGCGGGCACGGCGCATTCGGTGGTCGACCAGAGGGGAGCGGTTAGTATGGATGATGACGGGGGCGGAAGTTCGAGTAATTGGGACTTTGGAACGGCTCAGAGTCCTGCGACTGGCACCGCCGGTACTACAAAGACTTTGACTTCGACCTGGGACGACAACCTGTACAAGAATGTGCCGGTTGGGATCCGCGAGTTCATGAAGCAAGAGAAGAGGCTGAAAGAGAAGCATGCGCGCGAGGGGACCGTTGGGTAGCTCATTTTGGAATTGACGGTTTTAAAGTTCAGTTCTACCCTCTTTTCCTTCCTCTTGTTGTCTGCGTGCTTTGTTTGAGAAGGCGTTTGTGTTTGCATTTTCCGGATCTTGATGCCTACCTGGCAATGACGATATGATTTGAGCCCTACAAATTTCACAAGTTGATGTATTCACCTTGCTCATTGAACGTTGGTCTTGTTTTGTATAATTTTACTTCTTTTTTTTGGCGCGCGGTATACGCTCTCGATCTATTTGCCTTGCTTCATAAACAAGGAATCAAGGCGGGCAGCAGGCCGTGCGAGCCTTTAGCTTTGGCTCGACGACATATGGAAGCCGTAACCCGAGCTAACGATATATCCCACCGGGAGTAGAGGGTATTATGTGGTGCCCTACTGTGGCTACCGCTAACCAGATGAAGCTTACAGCCCTTTGGCAGGGCCAGAAGTACTTCCTGGGGGGGGGGGGGTCCTTTGTGCCGGTAGACATTCGTCATATCGGTCAGCTATGCTCCCCCTCAATCCCCATCCTCGCTGCCCCTCGCCGCGCTGTACTCATCCGAGACGCCGTAATGATGACCGTAAATATGTAACCTTTCCTTTGTGAATTCCAACTCCATGCTCTTCCCGTTCTATATGCGCCGCTTTTTGGTCCTCCTGTTCGTCATCGGGGTTTGGTATGTGCGTAACTTTTCTTCTCTGGGTATCTCTTTTATGCTTCGTCTTCTCTCTAATCGGATGTCACCCGTCTAGTTCTGGGCATCGGCAGCCTTCTGGGCCTTGGCCTCAGCAGCATTGCGGTCGTGTTCCTCAATGTTGCCAGCCTCCCAGGGGTAGCAGATCCACTCGTCACCAACGGTGAGAGCGGCGAAGTAGCGGCCCTGGGAGATGATGTCCTCGGGAAGAGTGCCCTTCTTGGGCTTGTCCTTGTTCTGTTGATCGTAGGCACGTTAGAAAATTGCAATTTGCGGGACTTCTAGTGCATTGCGAAAAAGGAGCCAACTTACGTGAAGGACGAAGATGGCGAACTGGGTCTCCTCGCCTCCGCCGAGGGCCTGACGGGCAGCCTCAACATCCTTCTGGAGCTCCTTGACGGCATACTCAAGGGTGGTGCGGGTGTCATCGACCTCATCAACGATGAGGATGCGCTTGCCGATAAGGTTCTTCATGGAACCAAGGGCAGTGAGATCGAGCCACTGGGTGCGGGTAACCTTGGTTCCGGGCTCTTCAACGACATCTTCGCCGAGAGACTCGTAGAGGGAGAGACCGATGGCCTGGATGGGGATGTTGGGAGAGCCGGGGCGCTTAAGGAAAGAGCGCAGGATACGGGCGGGAACGTAGCCACCGCCGCCAATGGCGATCATGAGCTGGGGGTTGAAGGTCTCGAGGATCTTGGGAGCGACCTCCTGGCACAAGTTGTGCACCTAATCAGACAAAGACATTGTTAGCGTCAGTGACCATTGTTTGTTTACTTTGCGCCGAGGGTAACGGGACAATGCGCGCAATGGCGCACAGCGTCGGCGTGACACATATGAAAAACCCGGGAGTAGACTAACATCGTTGTAGGTAACGTAAAGCTTCTGGACCATTTTGACGGTTGTTCTGCGTTTGTCGTTACGCAAACGTATCTGGTATGAGTGGCGGGGGTCGTGGGACGAAGGAATCCTGATAAGGACAGTACGGATAAGCAAACCAAAGTCTGGAAGTCGCGAGTTGACGGGGAAAAGCAGTTGATGCTGGAAGGCAAAATTGCTCACGGAGACGACGGGCTTTATAACACACTACGGAATCAGGAAACGTACGGGAAGTAGGTTTGCGACAGTGACGAGAGAAATTTTTAGAAATATGCGACTCGTAGGCAGAAAAAAAGTTTCGAGCCTCGAAACCTGAACCCGAACCCTCCCTCTCCCACACAGGGCATTCACAGGCACACAACCCCACTATTACGCCCGCCGCGGAATCCCATTGCCCATGCCCGGGCGGGACCTGCAGGCGATTTCCTCCATTCAGCGCCAATTTTCACTTACAAGAAGAACCTTTTCCCCCGCATCGCCAACCTAATCGCGCTTCTTTTGGTCGCTTGCTGGAATTCTTGGCAATGATGCCCTCTTCACTGAGCAAAGTGTTTTCAAAACCTTCGCGAGGCCCACTACAGTCCGTTGGCGAGGGAACCTGAGTCTGCGGTGCTCGATGCGCCGCTCGCTTGCTGCTCGTCACAGAAGCAGTGCATGTGTTCTCACTCCGTCGCATTGACATTGCCTGACTGAATGATGGAGGTGACGGAAGGTCCGAGTCAGTCAGCTCTGTCCATGCCTCGGTACACACCTTTTTAACTAGAAGCGGAATCCGCCGATGCCCACTCGCTATCTTGGCGCTCTGGTCTTCCTGGGTCTCGTCTTCTCGGTGTCGGGAGAAAGATTCCCGACGTTAACCATGGCACACAAAACAGTCTCAGCCTGGGTAGCTCGTGTTTAGATTGACTTGGTTCAGTTGATTCTTTTTCCTTGTAGTTTTCACCGGACTTGGTTGTTGAATCGAGGCGACACCGAGGAGCGGCAACGCAGCAAGTGTGTACGCCAGAGCCGTGAGAAGAGCTGCTCAAGCCCGCATGGGTGATTGTTTACATCAAAAAGGGGTGCTCCACCAAAGTGTCCTCGAGACTCCAAAGAAAAAAAAACAGCACATTAGGCCGATGTAAACCGCTTTTCTCTTTTTAGCAAGTTGTTTACTAGAGGAAGCTTCATAGATAGTCTGTTCTGAAAATTGCTAAATCGTCGACACTCCGAGCAGGCATTTTTTGATGTTGCGTGCCGAGTTGTCTTTGTCTATCGTGACATTGAGAAGCCGGCGTTATTGTGGTGCTGCAGGGGACCCTATAGGTAATCCAGTAAGATTATAATTACAACTTCTGGACCGGTAGCTCAGAGGTAGAGCGTTCGGCTGCAGTCCGAACGGTCACGCGTTCAATTCGCGTTCGGTCCTTGATATCTCTTTTTTGTCATTCTCCAACCCTTCTAGCTTTTGAACATCTCGGTTACAAAACCGTGCTTATTTTGATTCATCTAACTCAACACCACAGTAACAGGACCGGTAGCTCAGGGGTAGAGCGTTCGGCTGCAGTCCGAACGGTCACGCGTTCAAATCGCGTTCAGTCCTCAACTTGTTTTTTTGCTGGTATTGACACCTTTTGCTCTCGTCAAAACAGTCAACCAACACTTTGATGTTTCAAACCTTTACGAATCCCTTCCCAATGCGCTTTTGGTCCATCCGGGTTTTACCTGCGTCCGATTTCTTTTGACTTTTATTATATATCTGTAAGGTAGTTTTTGAATTCTCGGTATTGTACCTTGTTCCACTCTCTGCATCTTGTTCCAACCTCTCGTCTACACTAGTGTAGAGTGTGACTTGAAAGAAGGGTGATGGTGGTTCAAAGCTTGGGCCATTCTGGGGGAGCATGTTCACAAGTCTTGGCAATCCTCAAGCTACCCGCCCATGTGGCCCGTGTGTCTTGAACTGACATGACCGAACATTGACATTGCCAGCTCGTGAACCAAACAAAAACACACACACATCCAAGGAACGAAAGCTCGTCAAAGCCCGACTCAACACGCGATCCAACGCGCCCACGGTCCTGAATCTCTTCAGAATGATGTCGCGATCCTGAATTACTAACTTGCAAGACGACAACGCGTGATGGAGGACCCAGCGCCTAAGCGGCGCAGAACGTCGCCGCGCAACTCAGTTCCAGTTCCATCCGATGAAGCTCCCACAACACAGCAGCCAAACCAGACCACTCCAGAGGACACGCCTGCTCCAGAGTCGTCCGGTGATACATCCACAAAGCGTCCATCGTATGCATCTCCCACGAAAGCGAGCCTTCAGAGGCATAATCCCGAAGTATTACAACGACGAGAGAGTCTAAGCCTTGCTCTCAGATCCCAATCCGAGTCGCACGACAACAATCCGCTACGATCTCCCGCCAGACGACCAGGAATCGCCAAAAGCCCAGAGCGACCGAACCCGCGCCCTCTTCCACCGCCCGCGCCCGAAGATGATGAGGTAATCCTAAACCCTTTCCGTGGCCGAGGTTTGCACCGATCGCCCGTTCCCGGAGTTCTGCCCAAAGTAATCGTTCCCGAACCCGACCTTCCGCCGACCCCAGAACATCCCGATCTAGTTGTCAGCACTCCGCCTTCTGGTATTCACAATACCCCGTCTAAGAGACCGAGGCGCAGCAAAGCACTGGCCGAGACACTTAGGAGCTCCTCGCCTACTAAGCGCGCCCCCGTCATGTCGGCCAAGACAGCACAACTTCTTGTTCCAGGAAAGCCGTCTGAGAAATTGGCCCCAATCCCCACGACGACCGAGATCCCTGCCGAGGCTCAGGAGCCAACAACAGCTGAACTGCGCGGGCTTCAACCGCCTGATCCGGATGCGGACAAGAAACGGCTGCGCGATTCGCTCCTAGCTGAGATCGCCGAGCTCGAGCGCGACCTAGCCGTCGCAAGCAAGGAAAACGAGCGCCTTCGACAAGCATACGTATCAAAGCTAAAACCATCAGCACCACCGAACGCGATCGAAATCCTCGACCTCCTGCGCCGACGAGCCCTCCCACCAAAGGAGCAAAAAGACCCCGACCCGTCCATCGCCGCAACATCATGGCTCTCCTCAGCCCTCCATCCCATCGCCTTTCTTCCCTTCAGCAAACCTCCTTCAACCGGCGACGATCTCCCCTCGCTCTTTTCTACCGTCGACGACGAGAAAGCCGAGAAACCACCGATATCCCACCACCCCCTTCCCATGAGCGCCGACGAAGCGCTTCCCTACCTCCAAGTCTTCACGCCACTGACTTTCACCTCGGCCATCTTTCCGCTTCCCCCGACTGAATCTGAACCGGAACCATCATTAGTCTCCTCAGCAGCAGCAGCAGCAGCAGCAGCAGCGGCAGACCAACAGCCGCTCCTCCAACGGCACTACATAACAGCCACCACCCCATCCAAATCCTTCACCGCCCGTCTCGAGCTGACAGTCAACACCTCCAACATCTTCTCCATCACCGACCTTTCGGTGCCACTAATCCACCCGCCCACCGCAGCCGCTGAGCTCGCGCCCCTGATTGAACGTATCATCGAACAATCCAAAAAAGGCACAAGCTCGTCGGCAATGCACAACAACGTCAGCGTGCTATGCTGGGCCATGGGCGAGTGGGTGCGCGTTGCCAAAGAGCGAGCGAGGGTTTGGTGCGTGCTGGAAACCGAGTTGAACGCGGGAAAGGAAGCGGTGAGGAATATGGTGGAAGGGTGGAGGGAGAGGAGTAGGATGAGGCAAAAAAGGAGGACGAGGATGGGGGTGGGGAAGGGTAGCAAAAAGAGGAAGGCGCCACGTCGAGATCGAGACCGGGAGAGGGATGGTGGTGATGGTGGTGGAAGGAAAAGGGATGAAGAGGGGGGAAGTGATGAGAATGAACAACAAGAGGAGGAAATGGAGGAGGAAGAGGAAGAAGAAGAACTAGATGGGAAGAAAGTACCCGAGCAAGAACTTGTTCCCTACATGAGCAGGACGAGCATGGATTTTGATATACCCTTACTACTTGGTTCTGGAGGCGGGCCTGGTGGCGCTGGTGACCCGGGGAGTGCGGAAAAGTCCTCGCTGAGGGTGCAGTGGAAGATTGAGTTCGACTGGACGGGGGAGGCGAGGAGCGACATCAGGGTTTTTGTGGCGTTGCCGGGGAAGTGTGAGTATTCCTCTTTTGTTACTCCCCATCCGCACTTGCATCCGTATCCGTCTATAGGGCGGGAGAATATTTTCGTGGAACTATTTGAGTTGCTGACCATATACCGATAACAGGGCACAAATGCGATGAGCGCGGACAGTTGGCCAAGATCCCGGCGTTGTTTGACGATCTCGTTCAGGGCGGCGAGGAGCCGTTGAGTGCGGTCAGGACCGTTGCGGCTTTGTTGGCTGGTGAGCCACAACCGCAGAGGTGATGTGGAAAATAGGATACCCTTGTATGGTGTTGAGGGCTTGTTTGAGTAGACCAACCAGCATGAGTAGTCGTACATGTTTTGCATACCTACCTCTACCTTGCCAAAAACAAACAAACAAACCCCCAAAGACGGGTGTTGACGGAGTATGGTATTACTAGTTGGGGGTCGCATATTCAGGCTGGGGCCATTTATCCATACCATGATTGATAAGAGAAGCATATTATTCGGGCTAAGGAATTGGAAGTACCTTGGTTTGCGAGACGTGTTCGGGTCAAGGAGCATCAGACTTATATGCATTACGGCCTCTTCGAGCTTCCATGGCGTGCTTGAGGGCTTGAATACCACTCATAAGGCACATTTACCACACGTCTCCCGCAACAGCGTTGCTTTGATCTCATTATCTTGTTTTCGACACTACCTCTTCCACATGCACCCACCCAAACATTACCCCATAACTTCCTTAATAATTTCTTCCTCTTTCTTTTGCATGATTCCGTATCTGCCCATTTCACCAATCTTGCCCCCTTCCGCTGGCAACAACACCGCTTAATCAACACTGACGCCCTTAGCCCTCAAGTCCGCCTGTGCAAGCTTGATCTCCTCCATCAGCTCCTTGTAGGCCTCGGGCGTGTCGTGGAAGGTGAGCATGCCCCAGCCGAGGCGGAAGAGGACCCAGGCGCCGAAGGAGACGAGGGCCCAGAAGGGGAGCTATGTTTGTTATGGTTAGCATTCATTGCCATACATATACATGCACTGGGGTCGGTCGGTCGGTTGTTTCCTCGTGGGTGTTGGATATTTGGGGGAATGGTGTGGGGTGGAGGGCTGGATAAGACATACCACAGGCACAATCGCTGTCTGGACAAGAGCCGGGAGGGGAACCAATTCGAGGTAGAGGGAAAGGTAGAGCTATGGTTTGGAAAGGAAAGATTAGCACTTAATTCAGTTGATCGATTGATCGACTCGAGAAACGAGGCGGGCCGTGGGAGACGGCGTGGTCGATGAAGTGGTAGAGACAACGAGAGGATAGGAGGAGGCGGCGCAAGGCAGGAGAGGTAGAGGCAGAAAGGCAGCCCCAACGATACGAGACCACGCAGCACCAGAGCATAGATGAGGCTAACGTGTCGCTGCTAGCTTCTGCTAATGCTGCTGCCGCTGCCGTGGACCAGGCAGGGGAAAGACCTCTTCCGCCATCAAATCATTGTCGCCACTGTCACCATTCTCATTGCCGTCCTTGCCCTCGTCCTCATCCCCTTTCGTTCGGTCGGTTTTAACTTGGGAAAAACGTACCGAGCTCACAAGGAGTGCAATAGAAATAGTCTGCTGTGCGCGGGTCATTGTGACGAGTCTGTAGTTGAATTGATCGTATTGTTTGTTTGTTCGTCCGTAATCTCCCAGTTTCTTCTATTACTGGTTCCGGTATTTGAATCGGTAGTGTGCTTGTCCAAGGTAATAGATAGATGCTGTTCGGTTGGTTGTTGGAGACGCGAGGTTACCGATCGACCGTTGAATTGAGAAAAGGAGAGTCTACCGCACGATATTTGGTTAGCTTGTCAATTCCCGTCTCGAATTCAGCAACGCACCATCCGTTCCGTGCTGCAGAAAAGGGGGATTTGACTTACAGTTGTCGACGGTTGGTGATGCTAGTCAAAAGGTCGCGATGACGAGCTGAAGAGGAATGAATGGAAATGAGCGATGAATGGGGACACTGTGGTTGTTGCTGTACTGAAGCTCGAGCCTGGGTATAGTGCAATGACGGGCTGCGCGCTGACGGATGGTGTGTGGTTGGCGCTACAGGTACATAGGCGCGTTAATTGAACCCCCTGTCTTGTATCGCTGACCAGCGTGGCCCTTTGAGAAAGATGATATGTTTCTGGGTTAGGGTTAGATGTGTCCCCACACCTACCCCTGAACTAAGCAAACTGAAGTTGACATGACTGCTAGAATATCGACGATATAATGGCACTTTAGCATTGTAATTGTTGCTTGATAGTATTGTCCGCCCGATTGGAGTGAGTGTACAACCTCTATCACGGTCCCTCAGCATCAGAATTGCGGCGGTTACGCTCAACTGAATCAAAGCCATCATCCTCGAGGACTCGAAGTACATTCGCGCCTCAGAAACACAAAATGCAGAAATCAAACAGGGTCCTTGGACTAACATAAGAAGCGAGCATTTTGAATTAGCAATAGCCATTACAAAAACTGGTAAACTAGATATGTACATGCCTCATCAGGCTAGCCGTTATTCTCGTCCTCCCATCAATAACATTTAATAATCCATAACATGTGTTACATGCACAACCAAGTGTAACAGTAATAACACGACGATATTCCAACAATAATGGTGCCCTTTCCCTTCCCTTGCCGTATATACCATGATCGTATATCATATGGTCTTCACAATCCCTCAACTGCCCCTAGATATTGGAATCCTCTTCTTTCCATGCCCCATCCATGAGCGTACCCACCACTTAATCCAAATCAGAATCCTCATCACCGCCCTCCTTCCCCCTCCACGCCGCCTTCTCCGCAACCGGGACTCTTCCTCTCAACCACCTGAGCGTCGCTTCTGTCCCGCGCTCCAAAACGCTCCACCTGGGTACGCGGAACCTATTGCCACTAACATCCAGCCTCTCCAACCCACCGCTTCCGCCCAGAAGTCCAATACGAGGGTTCAGATGTGCGATATCGTTATTGGCCGCGTCCACCACATGCATACCCTTGATCGATTCCGGGTCCAGCTCGGACAAGTGATTGTTGGAGATGGTGAGGACGATAAGATTCGGAAACGCGTCGCGAAGAGCAGTGCCGGCGGGCAGAGCGGAGATGCGGTTGAAACTGACATCTAACTTTTGCAAGTTTGGGGCACGCAGGTGAGAAAGCAACGGCTCTAAGCTTGAGATGTGGTTGTGGTTAAGGTTCAGTTCCCTGAGGGCGCGGAGTTCGAGGTGATCATTGCCGCTTAGTCCTCCGAGGTATTTCTCAGCTACGAGTTCGTTGTGTGACAAGTTCAAGTGGGTCAGAGTTGCGGCGAAGAAAGAGAGCGATTCGGGAAACGTGGTAAAGAGGTTGTGGTGAAGCTGGATTTCGTAAACTTTGTGTTCGGCAGCAACCCTAGAGGAGATGACGGGGTGGAGTGAAGAGGATTGTGTGCCAGAACGGTCAAGAACTCCACCGGACTTAACGGGCCAGATCCCCTCCGTTAACGTTTGAGAGCGAGAATGAGTTGGAGAGGCCCGGGCGGAAGTAGGGGGTGTCGCGTAATGGTCCGTATCAGATCGGCTGTCGTCGATGTCGTCGTTTTCATCAGTAAGCTGGTCGTGTTCAAACGTGGCGGTATTCGTAACGATAGGCTCTTTCGGCTTAGAAGCGTTGTTCCCAACCGGAGCTTTCTTGGTCTTGGGCAAAGTCTTAGTGGTATTGATGGTGAGCTCCTTCATATCAATACCTTTCAAGCCGGCATCACTGGGGCTGACAACCTCCACCTCGGAGACAGAAGACACCTCGAGGAGAGAATTTACCTTGGAGGCAGAAGTGTCCTCACGTGGCTCGAGCCGAAGAGCTAGAATACCCTTCATCTCCTCCGTACTAATTGTGCTAAACTTCTTCTCCCGCAGAGGGTTACCGCTGAGGCGCAGCATCATCAAGTTCTCCATCTGTCCCACCTCATTAGGGATAATACGGATGTCGTTACTTGAGAAATCGACAGACTTCAAATGCTTGAGTTTGGCAAAACCTTCCGGAACAGAGTTGATATTGTTCTCATCGGCGGCAATCGTATGTAGCTTGGCCCAGCTTCCAATGTAGGGCAAATCCTGAAGGCGGTTCATGGAGAGGCAGATTTGGAGCAGGGCAGGCATAGTGATGGCCTTTGTCGGGGAGCAAAGACGGACGAGCTGGTTCGACGAAACGTCCAGGATTTGTAGAGACGGAAGAGAATCGACCGAATCATCAATCAGTGTACCGCTAATCTGGTTCTTGCGCGCGTTGATCTCGGTCAAGGGCATTTTCGCCAAAGTACCAAAAGGCAAAGACGCAAAGGCGTTTTCGCTAACATTCAAAACGCGAAGGCGAGAGAGGTTGCCGAAGTTGGAAGGGAGCGAAGAGAGGTTGTTACCGTGCAAGTCCAAGATCTCAAGATTCTCCAAGTTCGCAAAGCAAGGGTCGAGTTCACCGTAGAGGAGGTTACCGCCGAGCTTCAGATCTCTGAGGGTGGTGATTTGCGACACCACCTCCAAGCAGCTATTTGCCAGCCTGTTTGAGGACTGATAAACAGTTAGTAACTAGCCAATACAGAGTGGTGATCTAAGCACGTACCAGATTCAGGGAGGTCAACAGGCGAAGTTGCCTCAAACCCATTGGAAGAGTCACCAGGATATTCCCGTGGAGATCCAAAGTCTCGAGTCCTGCAAAGATGTTGCCCTCACTGTCCTCATCATCCACCATCTCCTGTGGATCAACATCGGGGAAAATTGTATCGCTAATTATCTCAAGCTCATTGTCCGCAGCCACAAATCTGGTCAGGTCAACACACTCGGCCCAAGCCCCGCCAGTGGCGCCGATAGCCTCAAGCTTATACATTTCCAGAACCTCAATCGGGATCTCTTTAAGACCCATCGCAGCAATGTTGAGGCGCCCGCTAGTTCTTGCAGTAGAAAAACGTGCCTGTAGGACCTTGGCCTGTGACTGGTCATTCTTGTGCTGGTTGAAAGGATCGTGATGCGAAGCAAAGCCCAAATCGTCACCAAAAGATCCAAAGCCAGATGACTTGTGTCCGACGGCAGGGGCAGACTCGGATATTGGCTGGACTGCAGCTTTCTTGGCCGCAGCCTTCGCCTTTGCGATCTGTTCGCGCAACGTGGATGAGGCTTTCCGGTAGGTTTGGGCTGGGGAGGACTCAGTCAAATCGGCAGAGGTTGCTGTGCTTCCAGATGATGCTGACACACTTCCTTCAACAGATGTCGCCGCCGACCTTTGCGACGCCATAGATACTTTTCTAGGCGCCGTTCCCTGCGTCCCCTTTCCCAGTCCGGCCCCAGATGGCTTCTTTGAGAGGCCATAGACAGATGTTCGCTTGGCAAGGGGGCGCGGTGCTGCGGGTTTCGTTTTCTCAGTGCTCGGTGTCTTGGGGCTTTGATTATCAATGGCAGATGACGGTAGATCCCCGTAGAGAGACATTCGAGACGCCCGTGGGGTGGCTTTCCTTGCCGCTGGCGCATTGATAGAGTGGACGCCCTGTCGTGGCCTCAAAGAACCGTATGTTCCGTGGAAGCTGGAGCCATCATCCTCACTATCCAGCCGTGAGCCAGGCCTGCTCCCATGGTTGGACGAAGCACCGAGAGACTCATGTGATTGATGACTCGATCCAGGTCGAGAAAGCCTACTCGTTGGTCTTGACGAAGTTCTTCCCTTGGGTATCCCATCGCTATAGAAAGAAGCAGCGGATTTCCCCCTCACTGATGGCGAAGAGGGCAACTGAGACAAGGCCTCGATCGTCCTCTCTATCAACGTCGAGTTTGACCTGACTGCAGAAGTTGGGCTGTCATCAGAAACTATCGACTCGGTATCGTGCAAAGCATGGCTGCCTGTGGACGCCGAGAAGGGTTGGTATGCGGACTGTCGTCTAGATGCTAGCGTTTGTGGTGTCTGGCTTGTCCGAGAAGTGGCAACGGAAGATGCCACAACGGAGGCTCTCGACGACGATGGGGAAATATAGGTGCTGTGTCGATTTGTTGTCCTTGTAGTGCTCGCAGGTACTTGGGACTGTCCCTGGCGTGAAGCAGCGCGGGCACAGTTGGCAGACGAAACAACCCTCGAAGGCGCAATGAGCATGGATTGGGGCCTCCTCGACGTGGTGGTCGAAGTCAATTGGTCGCGGGAAGTGGTAGATCGAAGTCTCGGGCTTTGCAACGAGGTTCCGGCTGGGCCAGAGTCCGCGGGTAGGGATTCCTGGGATGGCGATTTCCGGAGCGAGGTCGATCGTGGGACGGGTAGCCTGGATTGACCGGGAACTGGGAGTCTCGACGGCCGAGGAAGACCACTGGGTCTGGGCTGGGAGCTGGGGGGTCGCGAGTTGTTCTCCATCTTGACGATGTCTTACTGGGCCGAGCTCGGTGGAGTGCAACAAGTTCTCGTTCGAGGAGTTAGGTTGGGTTGTCGAGTACCTACACTAGGTACGAAAGCCTAATGCATAAGGATTGGTCGAGAGCAAGTCTTTTAAGACAAGGGTCGTGCTTGTCAACGGGGAAGGTTCCTGGCGGGCGTTCCTTGGATGGTAGATGATGCAGATTCATGCAGTCACAACCTGAATCGGCACTCATGCAAGGGCGGATGCAGGATGTTGTGCAGAAGGTCGGGTGGAGAGCTCGGTGTCGTTGGATACCTAGTAGGGAGGCAGTGTCCAACAGACCGAGGCACTAGGTACTAAGAAGAAGCAAGAATATGTAGCGATATGTAAGTCAGAATGATAGCAAAGCAAAAATAGCAAATAAATGAAACTTGGCAAGGGGCAGGTTGATGCCAAATAGTGTGAGTGACGGGGGAAGGAGAAGGTTGTGTCTCGAGAATAGGAGATCGCGGGATAGAGATAGACATGTAGGGTAAGGTAGGTAGAGGTAGGTAGGTAGGTAGGTAGTATCAGGGCTGGCACCGGAGGACTCGATATCGGGAATCCGTCGTCGCCTTTCTTTTTTTTCCCTTGGCCCCTTCTTCTGCCCGCCCCGTAAATGAGATGACGGAGCACACGACAGAAGCAATAAAGTCGAGAAGCCGAATGCTGGTCAACAGATACAGAAATGGACAGTGAAAGTGGACCAAACGGGAAATGACCTCAGACCAGGGCGCGCCGGCCGGCATCATGGCGATGGCTGGAGATGGTGGTGGGTGGCCAGAAAGGTTCACGGGCGGGCAGGTTGCGCTCCAATGTAAGTGGTCCGGGTGTTTTCCTGGGATCGACTTTCAGGGGCACCTGCCACTAATGGACAGCAGCCACCAGGCGCCAACCCAACCGGCACCTGGCTGCCCACCATCGGCTGTTCTAGCGCGATCCGCCCATACGGTTGCCGATTTCATTTCTTCGACGACAGGGGCCAGTCGGTGTCCAGACTCCGATCCTCTTCCGGACAATCCTCTCGAGACTGGATTTGTAATGGCGCTTTTCCCATATCGATATCAGGGGTAGATACCTCTAGGTAGGTATTGCTTGTTCTATACCCATGGAGGTCCAGTTCTTTGAACAAACCAATTGTCACTTGGCAGCATGCAGATGTGATAAACATTTACAAGCTCAGCTGAACGTGCCGCGCCGTCGTGGCGCCGGATTCGGCTCACTCGAACCTTAATTGACAGAAATATCGAGAAGAAATTGTTGACCGAAAGGAAGGGTTCATTCGTTAAGTCTCTTGACTGTCATTCGGCTTTTTCTCCAGGCCACCGACGTAAGATACAATGCTGTATGCTGATACATAAGGATGGCCTTGAACCTCATGACCGGGACATGTAGTCTCGCCTGACAGACCAGAAAGCAGCAACTTCATAGAGATCGGAGTGCTCAGTGCTGGAAGTTGTGATGATGTGTTTGGACTTGAGTGTCTGGGTGGGAGAGGATACCGGTGATTTGACCTCAGCAGGTCACCAATTCTTCATCAAGGGTACCTAATAAAAAGGTATTTGTATTGATCTTCAATACCTCACTTTCAGGTCAAGGAGACATGGGGTGAGGGCAAACGTTGCCGGCCGGCAGCAATGGAGCGCACGAGCCATTCACTGTGATGGTCCCACTAATGAGTGGGGGCCGGGCTGAGTGACAGTGCCCGCCTGGGCATGGACCTGACAGGGGTTTGGTTGCAACGGCAGGACGGGAAGCCTGCCCATCAGCCTCAAGATCACTCCACACTCAACAACGACGTTCCATCACCACATCAACACCATGCTGTACGTATTCATTGACTTCGACTGTCCGCTGCGATCTGGATGTTCTATGACTACCTACCTCATCCCAATGCTTACCTCGGCTTCAATTGACTTCATGGATTCATTCTCACGTAATGGCGCTACGTCTTGCGCGATACTCCTCGTGTTTTTTTGGAACCTGGAATACGCCGTCTGGAACCTTGCGACCATCGCCGAGTTGTCAGCCAAGAGAGACCAATACACGATGTCGCGCTTATCTTCATAAGGAATGGACAGTATGGATGGTTGGAGGGCAGCTACTAACGTCCAAGCATGTCAAGTGAAGTACGTCGACGTTCTGCCCACTATCAACCGACGCCTTCGCCGATCTGCTCAACTGTGATTGTCTCTATGAACGATGCACGGAGCAAACAGGGTCGAGCATTATGATTTAATGGCTTATGCCTGTCTGCAAAACCGATGCTTCCGACTATTATCGGGTTTCAAGCCCCCCCGGAGATATCAGGGAGATCTCCCGCGCGTCCAGCTTGCTGCTTCTGCTCCCTGTCCATGACCATGTTTTTGCTAACGGCTTCCAAGTCATCACATATTTTTACTGATTCTTGTCCACCTTGCTTTTTGGTTACATGAGGCCGATGTACGTTTTGAAACGGCGCCAAGTGCGTCAGTCACTGTGTGAATCTGGGCCGTCCGGATATCAAACCGCTGATTTTGGCGGGCTCTTCTACCGGACCGTTAAGGTTTTGGGCCACGAGGTGACGAGCATTGGGAGGAGACCTGGGAATCGTCTAAAGTTTTCTCCGTGGACAAAACCTCCGTCCAGTGAAGGGAGTTCGGGGTTGCCGGCTTGGCCACCTTTCTTTTTTCTTCCCGAGCTTCTGCCCCTTGCTGTCAATTCTAATTTCGACCCCGATCGTCGCGATTCCGGAACCCTCCCGCTTTTAACAGCATTTGCCTGATATCACTTCAGTTGCGCAATTGATGCATTATTCGTATCCGGATGCTATCAGAAAACTAACCATGACGCCCTTTACGCCGCGCGCCAAACCGGCGCCATCCTCATCGATGGACGAGGTGGAATTGGTCGACGTTCCCGTTGAAGAGCGTCCGCCTCAGGACCGAACTGCGCGCAACGCCAATCGCATGAGCGTTCTCTCACAGGCTTCAACAACTTTGCTCAGATGGGTACCCCGCGTCAACTTCTGGGTGGCTCTTATCTGCGTTACGGTTGCGGCTTTCCTGATGATCCTCGATACCTCCATTCTCTCCACCGCCGTAAGTCTCTTTGCGCTTCCCACATACACTCAAAGCGCTAACGCTGCCAAAGATTCCAACTATCTCAACCGAATTCAAGAGCATAGAGAATGTAGCTTGGTATGCGACTGCCTTTCAGCTCGCCAATGCCTGCGTCTTGCCTTTGACCAGCAAGATCTACACCCGTTTCAGTACCAAATGGACCTTCAACTTCTTCCTTCTCATCTTCATGGTTGGATCCTACATCTGCAGGGCAGCTCAAACTTCGGGTATGCTGATTGCAGGCCGAGCGGTCATGGGTCTTGGAGCGGGCGGCATCTGGAACGGCGGTCTCACAATTATCACCGCCATCACCAGCCCTAGGCGCCGTGCGTCCGTCATTGGTTGCGTCATTGCCTTTGCTCAGATGGGTGTTGGAGCCGGACCGCTCTTTGGAGGACTGTTGACACAACACACCAAGGATGGATGGCGCGCTTGCTTCAAGATCAACCTCAGAGTCGGTATGGTCTTATTCTTCCCGGTCATGTTCATGCAGGTTCCGGAGCAGATTGAGAAGCCTCATCCGTGGAGGGTTCTCAGGAGGTTGCACCGCGAATTCGACCTCCTCGGCTTTGCACTTCTGGCTCCCGCCGTTTTCCTGTTCGTCTGGGTTCTCACCACCGCCCAGCTTAGCGGGCCTTTCTCCTGGAGTAGTGGCGCAATTCTCGGATCGCTGTGCGGTTCTGTTCTGCTCTTCGGTGTTTGGGGATATTGGAACTACAGGAAGGGCGACAATGCTCTGCTGCCAGTCACCACCATGACAAAGCGCGTCGTTTGGGCCAGCGCCTTGACACAGTGGTTCATCATGACAACGGTGTACTGCATGTCCTTTTTTCTCCCGATCTTCTTCCAGTCGGTTCAGGGAAAGACGCCCACCATCAGCGGTCTCGAACTGTTGCCCGGCTTTGGCGCTCAGCTGTTCTTTGGCATCGCGGGAGGTTTCTTGGGTAAGTCATACTCTCTGATCTCCCTGATTCGCTAACAATGCTAACAAGTTGATCACTTTCCAGTCGAGAGAACCGGTTACATAATCCCCTACGCCGTCGTCGCCGGCATTCTCTGCTCCGTCAGCTGCGGTCTCATGTCCACGATCGACAGCGGCACCCACTTCGGCATTATCGCCGTTTACCAACTTATCAACGGTGCCGGCCGCGGCTTCGGCACGCAAATGCCCACCATCGCCGTCCAGACAGCCAACATGCACCCAATCGACACCACCATCGCCATCACCCTGCTTATGTTCACCCAAATGCTCGGCACCGCCCTCGTCCTTGCCTTCGCCAACAACATCTTCGCGCACTCCATCACCATGGCCCTGGAGCGCCGCATGTCCCGCGAGGAAGTTGAGGCGCTGATCAACAACGGCACTATTGGCCTGAGTCCCAAGCCGGAGGACCGCGAAAAGCTGGTGAAGATGGAAGACCTATTGAAGTACGTCATGCGCGCTTATCTAGAGGGCGTCCACAACGTGTTTTACCTGGCGGCGGGCTTTGGCGTGCTCGCAGTGTTGACTGCCTTCTTCCTGGGTTGGACGGATATTAGAAAGACGAGCATGAAGAAGAATTGGTTTGGAATGTCGTCGGATAAGGAGACGAACAAGCTTCGTAAGGGTATGCCTGGTACGCCTGCGAGGGCAAATACCAGTACCAGCTTTAACGACAACGACCCCATTGGCAACGCCAGTACGGGTCCGATGCCCAGTCCTCCTGCCACTGCGTCTACAAAGGCAGAACGGAGAGCGAGCCGGACCAGTGCCACGGCTGACTTTGCCGAGTCCAACATCAGTCCCACGCCCAGTCCTCTTGCCAATGGGACTACAAAGGCTGAGCGAAGGTTGAGTCGGATGAGTGCTACTGCTGGTCTGGCTTAGGGATCGACATCGAGATCATTCAGCGCCTTGTCAGAGTGGTTTCGCCGCTCGCTGGTGGCGGACATGGTTCTGAAAACAGAGGGAGTGAACCAGAGTGCGAATGACAAGAAGGTTTGGAGGCGAGGGGAGTTTTGTAGGGGTCCTCGCAAGATCGATGGAGAGTTCACGGCATTATCAGGGCGTTTGGAGCGGCAAAATTTCTTTTGTTTGACTGGCTTTGAAGGTGGACACTATACCCAGGGTTTGCGGATGGCTTATCGCATCTCGTCTTCTATGACAGACGAGACCTGTGCTTAGCGGGCGTCAATCAATTGGTTAAATTGAACCAGTCCGATACCGCTCGTCATAGGTAGCATACAGATGGTTATTGCAAGATTGTAATAGGGATTATAATTTATAAGAGTTCGAAAACACGTCGGCTAGAGTCCCTTTGGAATATTCCTATCCAGGAAATGTGTAGATATCAAGTTGAAAGGCGCAATAAAGACGCTTGGATGTGTAGTAAGAGTATACCCCGGGTATAATGTTAAAGGTCTCATTAATATTGTCAGGGACAAGCGCATGCATTATGTGTAAATATTATATATGAGCTGGTGGTTCTATGATATGTGATGTCCTGTTTCGTGAACTTGTCGTCCAATACTCGTCTTGATACTTTTGTAGTCACAAGCTGGGTACGGTATCACAGCGCACGAGAAATTGAAGGCAATGGGACTTGGGACAGAGACGACTGGCTGAGCTAACAACGGGAGGATGTGCGAAACATGCCATGGTGTGGTTAGACGCTCATGCGAGGACATCCAGTAGTAGTGACATAAGAGGACGGCGGGCGGCAAATGCACGTGTCGGATGGGAAATTTTTGACGATGATTTCGCAGTGATTTTAGAAATTCAACCAAGTGACGACTTCAAAACATCATCCGCGAAACGTCAATCAATCCAAAAAGCTTTTCTTCCCAATGTCCCAACCCTTTAGCTGGGGAACAAAGTGAAAAAAAAAATTGGTAGCGTCTCTTTGAGTAGCGTGTCATCCTTAGTGCAGGGGCCATGCTAATCTTCTCTGTATCGTTTCAAATTGACCAAATTGCCCCGAAGGGCGAAGAAAAAAAGAAGAAAAGAAAAGTCTAAGAAGGAGGATGGGGTGGAGGGCTTCTTATACCCTTGGGGGACGGGTGTGAGTGGTCTGTGCATGAGTGCAATTTCTGGTGGGGCTGGGTGGCTTGAGTGGAGCTGGGGATGTGGTGGCTACTGGATGATCAGGCACCTGCCACTGGTACTAGTGTGGCGCATCAAGGCAGGCGGCAGGCAAACTGGAGGGAATGGCTTGGCATTTGCGATCGACTCAACCGAACCACTGATTACCTCGACCCTTGCGGCCCTGCCACCCCCGCCGGCCGCTTCCCGCAATGTGATCGACGGAGCTCTCTTACCCATTGTTTGCGCCGAACCACCAACGATCCGACAGGTCGCCCGGACAACTTCCGTCCGATATACCAGTCTCCGAGTTCGCCGTCCCCAAGGGCCCGGTCAATCAGCCCTCCGACCGGCCTGCGCGCGGCCGCCGAAATCGAGTCGCTGCAACCAAGCAGTTTCAACCGAAGCTCTTCGATCTTCCAAGCTGACAACCTCCATTCAACGAAACCAATGCGCCGATAACGCTTCGTGATCCTCATTACTGTATCCAGCCTTATTAATATATACCATCACATAAACAACCACCATCAATGGCGCGAATACACATCTTGACCATCTTCGTCCTCTCCCTTCTCTCCCTCGTCAGCGCCTGTACGTTTCCCTCTTGCCTTGCCGTGTCTTCCCATCTCCCATGGAACCTACTTTACTAACACCTATCTTCCTCACCACAGCCGCCCCAACCTTCTGTAAATGCACCTGCTTCTCCAACAGCACCATAATCCGTCTCGGCCCTCAACCCGACGACCCAGCCAACAACAATCCTCAACAACCACCACCACCACCACCACCACCACCACCACCACCACCGTCCAAACCCACCGCGACCATCACCGCCACCGCATTACCCCCAAACAGCCCACGCTCCCCGAACGATCAATCACAGTTTCTCCTCCATCTCGGTGGATCCAAACGCGCAGCCTCCTCTTCCTGCACCCAATGCAACCGCGCCTTCTGCCTGCAATACAACCTGCCGATCTGCAAAGACGCCGAAGAGAAGGACGTGACGACGACCTGTTTTCAGCGAGATAGCAGGAAGGACGAGATCATTGTCTGGGGGTTCATTTTGAGCACGGCGGGACTGCTGGGATGGGCAGGGGTGAGGAGGGTTTTGGAGAAAGGACGGGTTTCTGGCTTTGGAGGAGGGGGAGGAGGTGCTGGGGGGAGGTCGGGATTGATGGGTGGTCTTGGGGGGACTGGTAATATCGGAGGCAGTAGAGCCGGTGGGAATGCTGGTGCTGGTGCTGGTGGCTTGGGAGGGATTGGAGGGGGCTTATTTAGGAGGGCTTTTAGCGGAGGAGCAGGAGGGCAAGGGCGAGGAGGAGGAGGAGGAGAACAAAGTACAGGACAGGGGGCATATAGTCCCCTTGGAGGGGAAGGGCGCTGAATTCGGTCAAATTGTAAGATGGGGAGATAATGAAATGTTATGTCTGTTTATGGTTTGTGTGGGGCGTTATGGGTTAGGGATTGGGATTTAACCATGTGCTTGAACGTGCGTGTGAGCTGGTTGGTGAAGCAAGTGATCAGGGTGCAAATATGCTGAGGACTGATATAACATCCTCATGACTTTGGATCTATCGGAGATCTGTCTGAGCCGGCTGAGGTGTGCTGCTCAGTTATACCTCTTCTCAGGATCTAAGCTGAAAGGGCATGCATGGACTAGCTCAGAAGCTTTAAGCCGTGAACGATGTGGCCTATCTGAACTTATTGCTCTCTGAGAGTGAGGACGATGTGGATGTTGAGCTTCTGATCAGGTCACATAGCGAGATCACATACATACCGACAGCTGAGGTAAAGGTAACTTTTCAAAAAGACGTTCACTGAGAGCAAGAGACACCTAGATGATCCGATGTTTATCTCACATCACATGATCCTTCTGTTTTTGTCAAGAGCCGCTGAATAAACCGTATGATCTTGGTCCCCAACTTTAACGTGCAGTATACCAAGCTGTTTGGATTGGTTGCCCGTGTAGTACATGAAGGTCTTGAAGCGACCCTCTGGCACCCAAGTGTAGTTGGGCCAGAGTCATTGCAACATATGCCGAACACTTGGATTACAGCACGCGTTAAAGCCCGACATAGCAGGATAGACAAGGCCTTCTCACATTAGGAGAAGGGAACATTAGACTACCTACGCTTGAGTAGAAATATACTGATCAAACTGAAGCCTTTATCTTAGTATAGAACTTGGAACAACGCATTGTTGTCGCGATAGAGCCGCGCAATCTCTCATTGACAATGACCTGAGCTGGCTCCGTTCTGCGAAACGAAGAGAGAATAGAGGTTCAGATATACGGGTATCAATATGTATGCTTCTCGAAGGTCTTAGTAGGCATTAATGCTATTCCTACTGCTCGCCGCTGACTCCATGGTCGTGTCTGTTTTTGGTTCCCCGCCATATGTGAAACTACAAGCAAGAACTTTTAATGACCCGTTTTCCTTTTGAATGCCTTCAGAACTGTTCGCACGGATGGGGCAGCTCCTCGATATCATCAGGCTGCATCACATGCGGTATCCACTGCACAGTCTCTTGGTACAGCTCTCCCTGCAATACTGCCTCTCTAACCCCAGTTTCATCACTCTCTTCGGAAGAAAACCTCTAGTCCTCCTCAAGAGGGTTGGGCTTGGGGGTAGCCACACCGCTGGCGAGGCCACCGTTCACCTCACGACGCTCGCGAACCGCCTCAGCGAGCTCCTCGAGGGTCGAGACAGTGGACTCCCAGTCAATGCAGGCATCGGTGATGCTGACGCCCTTCTTGAGCGCCGAGGGACCCTCAGCGGGAACCTTCTGGTTGCCCTCGTTGATGTTGGACTCGATCATGACACCAATGATGGCCTTCTCGCCCTCGCGGATCTGGTCGGCAACAACCTTGGCAACCTTGGGCTGGTTGCGGTGGTCCTTGTTGGAGTTGCCTGGTCTTTGTCAGTCACTGTTGGAATGTGCAAGTGTTAAGGTTGTGGGAGACTTACCGTGAGAGCAGTCGACCATGATAGCGAGCTTCTGGCCCTTCTTGATGAGAGTCTCCTTCGCAGCCTGAACGTTCTCCTTGTCGTAGTTGGGGCCCTTGGTGCCACCGCGAAGGATAACGAAACCGTGCTCGTTGCCCTTGGTGCGGGTGATAGCGGCCAAGCCCTGCTTGGTAACGCCCATGAAGTGGTGTTTAGCCGCGGCAGCGCCAATGGCATCAATAGCAACACCGAGGTTTCCGTCGGTTCCGTTCTTGAAACCGACAGGGAAAGAGAGACCAGAGGCAAGCTCGCGGTGAAGCTGGCTTTCGGTAGTACGGGCGCCGATAGCACCGACAGAGATGAAGTCGGCAAGGAACTGAGGGGAGATGGTGTCCAACATCTCCGAAGCAATAGGCATACCGGCAGAGGTCAAATCGCAGAAAAGCTGTCTGGAGATACGAAGACCCTTGTTGATCTTGAAAGAAGAGTCGATATCGGGATCGTTGATGAGACCCTTCCAGCCGACGGTCGTGCGAGGCTTCTCGAGGTAGGCTCTCATCACAATAACGAGGTCGTCCTTCAGCTTCTCGGAAAGAGCCTTGAGCCTGCTGCAGTACTCGAGAGCTGTGGCAGGATCGTGAAGGGAGCAGGGGCCAACAACGACAAGGAGACGGTCATCTTTGCCCATGATGACACCTACGGCCTCCTTCCTGCCCTTAACAACAGTCTCGAGAGCGGCATCCGTCATGGGAATCTCGGAAATGAGAAGAGCAGGAGGGATGAGGGGATCCTGTCCCTCGACTGGAAAACAAAGATAGTGTTAGTCACAGTGCTTGGAATTTGTAGCAAATAGTGAGATTTTTGGTTAGTGCGAACAGTCAAAGCACGCAAAAACTTGGACAGTTGCTCAGTTTAGAACACCGCAAGTATATGTAGTCCCAACTGTGTCGATGTCATGATGTCCACCGAGCTTGTGATAATCCGCGCGGGTCGGTGCTTGGGAGATGATGCTCATACCTCTTGTGTCATCAGCCCGAAGGGCCACCATATCAGGGCCGACCATGGTTGCGGTTGAAGTGAGTTAAACCGTGATTGTGTAGAAGGAGAAGTCGAGAGGTGAGGCTGTCAAGAAAACTGAGTTCAAGAATGACTCTGGTCGACGGAGGTGATTTGACTTTTGCTTGGCAAGGTCGAGAGGAAAGAATCTCGGCAGAGGAAGGAGCTTAAAGTCCAGGTGAGGGCGAATTAAAGGCAGGCAAGACCCTGTTGGCAAACGTATGATTGGACAATGTGATTGGCCTGGTCGGAGGCGACAAGGAAGGCGTTAGTGGGAATGGGGTGGAAGGGGAGTCAATAACAAAGAAATTCTGCAGCCACCGAAGCCAAGGTGAGCGGATGGAAGGCACAATGAAAGTAGCAAGGTAAGTAGTGTAGCTCCTAACGAAAAGGGTTTGCGGATGAGGCCAGGCCTAAGGCAATTCACTGGACAGTCTATAGACTTTCTTTGGGATGAAGAGAAAGATGGCAGAAAACACCGCCCCCGTCCGGCTACTTATAAGACGAAAAGATATTGCCAAACAAGGTACAGCTCCAGATATTCTCGTAGTGACTCACAAACTACTGTACGAGGGTCTCAAGCACCCAGGGGGCCTCTCATCCAAATTGAAAATCGAACAAGGTGACTGAGGGCATCGAACGGAGACGGGATGTGGACAGCGGGAAGCAAGCGGGCAGGCAGGCACAAAGTCCGGGGTGTATCTTTCCGTAAACTTTTGAAAAGATCTGTGCGGGGCAGGGACACATGCCCGTTAAAACTGACACACACACTCAGTCAGCGGGACCGAAAATTTGTGTGAAGAGTGGAATTGGAAAAATGCCGCCTACCATTGACATTCACGCTTAGTTTGGAAGCCAGGCAGTGCCCTGTATTTTCGAATAGAGCCCACGGATGGATTGGATCGACAACATGATGTTCTTCAGTTCTCCAAACATGGCGCTGAAACTCCCGGCTAGCAAGTGGTGCTTGTGGGCGTGGTAATTCGGGCTTCTTTCATTCGTCTCGGGCGCTTGGCCTCACCACGACTCGGCTGCCCCATCCGCTTCCGTCTGCTAGTGTCCGATAAACGGACCAATGGACCAGGGCTCCCGGGAAGAAGCTGTTGATGCTATCCAGGGTTCGAGGCCGCTTCGATGCAACATAAACCACTGCATCTTGACATGCCAGTGAGGACATCACGTAACGGCCCGCAGCAGCGACACCCGTAGCCGCGAGTTGACGGACGCCGGTAACCTCGGTCATTTTGATGTTTGATTTATTTACGCACGTATTCTTCGGATTGGCGCCGACGAGTATGAAAGAGATTTGGTACTGGCTTTTCCACTGAACGGGGTGTACGTGGAAGCTCAGGCCACCTACCGCCTCTCCCTTTTAACATACGTTGTCATTGTATATATACCTCTATCGTCTTCGATACATTCAATGGCAACTTTGACCTGCCTACAGTCTACCTTGGTGGGTGACTTGGAGACAATATAAGACTCGCTCTGCAACTTCCCGCGTCTCTTCTAAAGTCTCTTCACCACGTTAGAGACATCAGCAAAAAGACGTTTGCTCCTTCATCCCATCTTCACAATTAACAGCACCGATAAAGAGAACTCGATATCAACAATGTCTTCCAAGAATGAGTGGACTCTACTCGTTGACACGTTCTTTGAGGAGTGACGTGTTGGGATGGATCCTGTCCGGGGGCATGTGAATCGGCGGACTCCGAAAGCCGGAGCGGTTACTGAGGATACCAAGGAAGCAGAGCACCGAAGTTTCACCCTTCTTGGCCATCAAGGTTCACTTGGCAACCTCGCGTAAGTGGTAGACTGTACAGATGTCAAATTCTGACTTTCGTTCTATACAGCGTCGGTATTTGACTTTTCTTTCTTTCTCTTTTTTTCTTCTTATCTTTTTCTTGTCATGAGACTGGAGTTATTATACAACTCAGTAATGGGCCATCTCTTGCACGGTGAAAGACCAAAGGCTTCTTTTTCCTGAATCAGACAACATGGCTTGGTTGCCGTTGAAGCTAAGAAGAACCTATATGGGTAGTAACCTGTCCACATGGACATACTGGCCGAATATGTTGTTTCAGTACATATGAAAGTGTTCCCAGTACCTGTATGATTTGTGGAGAGGTTACAGCCTCAAAGTGAGGGAAGAGACTTCAACTGGAAAGTCTAGTGTTTACCTCTAGGTTCAAAGTTGCAACTCCACAACCTTGGCTGGCAAGTTCGGTAAGTACCGATCTGGGTACACACAATGCCTCTAGCAAACCGTCGGTCTGTGGTTTACGGTCTGGCAGATCTTGCGGAGCATGGCATACCGTTCGATCTATCGATTTCGCTTGACTAATAAGAACTCGTCCATAGGTTGCCTTGTAAGGCTGAGCACCACCTAGCCTAACCTGATGCTCATCTCGACTGGAGGGGCCGTTGGGACGGACTGCAGCTTGAGGTGCTGTAGCGAGCTCGCGCTTTCTGGCATCGATGAGCTGCGAGATACTCTCTTATACCTGATTTCCAAGTTGAAGGGTTCAAGTATCTGTATCTCGCTATGAGGTGATCAGGGACCGTTCAAACCCAAACCATGCTGGAACCTGTCGTAGGTAACTGTTGCTGATCTTGCAGCATCCACTTCAAGGACAGACCATCGCCTCCTAAAGTAGAGGCGGACGGAACGGACAAGTAGTAGAGTGAAGAGCTTGTGTGGTTATAGTATGTCTAAAGGGACCTGGTTTCTGAATTTCTGATGGAAACCAGAACATCAAGGTCCACGCTTGTGATGTCCTCGGTCTGGAACCAGAGGCCAAGTCTGGACGAAATGGCCAATGAAATGCCCATCCAAACCGAGAAACAATTGAAGATTGACCTGAGGGTCTGTAACATTTGGATTTTTGAGGCAACCCTAGAATTGAAGAGTCATTTGTCATGCGTCTCGACCGGGCTCGTTTGGTGGCATAGGGCTGAAGCTCTTCAGGTCGCTGCTCTAGAGGTATTGTTCGCTTTGTGAAAAAACCACCCGACATCTTCGCCACGACGACGAAGAACGGACTGAAGACTTGAAAGGACCATTGGGCCACTTACAGTGGCTGCACGGCGCGCATATGTGCCGTGATCTTGTTCGTCTCAACAAAGGCGAGGGGCTGAAAGGGTCTTCCCCACATTTCTCAGTAAAAGACGCTAATAAGTTGTCCAGGACAAAATAACATGGACTGCAGCAGGACCAGATCAGATCATCTGAACCATGACATCGCTGTAAACACCAAGACGGTCTTGATTCCTCATGTTGACTTCTTCTCATTGGTTACATTGGTCAATCATAGTACCCAGTAGGTGTTTACAGCCCTAAGAACTAGTGGCCATCTTGTCAATCTGCCGTTGACGTCGTGCTGTGGAGTCTCCGTTTATTTGTCCTTGACTAGGGCGGAAACTCTTCAGAATGGCGGCGGGCTTGTTCACATGGTAAACAACTCTGAAAACACCCAACCATGGAATTGTCAGCTCACCATTGCCAGTCACAACACAAGAAGTGTTCTTTTGTGATACTTGTACCGTATACCTACGTCAATGGACAAGATATCAGAAGAGTAATTACACCTCAGATTCTTGTGCCTCGCAGGCAATGTCTCAGTTGCTGTTCTTCTCCTGCACCAAGTCCACAACAGATGTCTTTCTTGACATCCTTGCAGTGACTGACGTAGATGCCTGCCGGCGCACACTTGCCAGTCTCTTCCACCACACATTGGTGTTTTATCGTGTGAAAGTGTCCATGAGGTTCTGTACTGGTGGTGAAAGAGAGGGTTAAGAATATTGAATGTTTTACGGGACTATTTACCTTTCCAGACCCTGCAAACTCTGACCTCTTTTAGCTCATACTAGCTTCAGTTGTTTATCAAAGCCAGGGGGTAAACGGCGCCGACCTCAGGTTTTTTATTTTTTTTACTTGCACCCCGCCACCACGGCACATTCCATTGTCTTGAATTTTAGCGACTACCTCTACGAACTTTTCTGGTGTTTCTGAAACAGTGAATCCCGTGTATCAGCGGTCACCTCTTTCTGCTTTCTCGGATACGTTCAAGATTTGCAACGTGAAAGTTGTCGATCGCGGCATCCAAGTCAGAGACCAAGACCAGACTAAAAAGATCCTAGACAGCGTTGTCTCCGCACGGGAAGGAACGAAGAGCGGCTTGGAGGGACGGTCGGTCGGTCGGTCGGTGACAAGCCCACTCCCCAGTTTGGGACCCCAAATGGCAACCAAGTGGGCAAAGCCTTCCCCATAGGTGGTGCTCTTTTGGGAACTGACGGAACAATTCAGCCCCCCCTCACCTCCGCTGTCGCTGTCGCAACGCCCTTTCCATTGGTCTCCCTGCGAGAAGGCGGTCTCCTATTCACCATTCAAGCGGCTTCTGCCTATCATATCGAACAGTCCAAAGGGCAAGCAAGGAGTGAGGTGCTGAGTGAGCTGGGCAATTCGGGCATCTTCCGGTCTCTCTTTCAGTTCGTCAGGCGGTTTGAAGTTGTGGTCTTCGTAAGACATGCCGATACCGTGACATCCATCTCGGCATTACAAAGATTGATAACACCACCACGGCCAACACACACACACACATACACACAGCGCTCAGCATTCTTTCAGTCCCAGTCAGCTACCCAGAGTCTTCTCCCCACAAACACCAACCTTCCAGCCGGGCTGTACTTATAATAAGAAGAAGCTTGCACTCTTCCAACCCTTGCTTGTTTCTACACCGTAACAGCCCGATTGATTCCCTTGCCAACTGCCAATATTGGGTATCGCCTACGCACCGCTTCGTGTTGCGCACACCCAGGTTGGACGACATGATGGCTCCTCATGCATGGGCCACAGGCCCTCGAAAGAGATCGCGGGAGGACGATTATGCAGACGCCGCAATGGGAGGGGTATCAGGCTTCTCTGAGCACCGATCTGTAAGCCGCTTTCTTTCGCTTCGGTCAAGGGTCATCTCACCCGACGTCTTCTTCTACATATCTGCCCCGCCTTGCCTCGCCCGACTTTTGCTGTCAACCTTCCTTTATCCGAGACCGTCATATCATCTGCCTTCGATACTTAGGATGCTAACACCCGCTCCAGAAACGCCAACAAATATTGCCTGTTCGGACATCACCCACTGCCAAAAGATGGATGTCCACACCGAGTTTTCCGCAAGAGGACCCACAGCCCGTCGTCTCGGGCTACCAGTACTATGGGGCGCCGGACATCTCAGATCATAATGACCCTGCGGTCACAGAGCAGCACGTATGGGCGGCCGAGCCGGAGCTACCGTCAAATTACAGCCCGGACAGCATGGACATGGAAATGATGGACTGCGAACCGGAACCGAGACATCAAGAACTGCAGCAACAGCACCAGCAGCAGCAGTACCTCCAACCAGGCAACTTTCAACCAGACCACTTGGCGCCTGAACCCAGCATCAGTGAGCGTATCCCGACGCCCATTCATTGCAGCTTCGCCGAGCAAGGCCGGGGTAAGCACTGGGGTGGAGCGGCGGGTAACATCACCATGGACCACCGGGGTTCATATGGGGTCCCTCCGCCTACACAGCAGCACCACGAGCCATCTGTCTCGCTACTAGGCCACGAAAGCGTTCCTCGTTCTCTCGACGGCGCCGCAGCTACCGCACAGGTGATGGAGGACTGGAGCATGGTGCAGAACCGTCGGCTCCCCTCTCCTATTAGTGAGGTAGGAGGGGACATGGAGGACAGTGGCATGGGGGAAAGTCCGCGGATGATTCTCGAGTCGTACCACGCCGGCCATCAACATCACCATGACCACGACCACCGCGACAGCCAACAACACCTCCCCCGTCAACGCCTCAGCAGCCTCGACCAACTAACCCACAGTCATCCACTCCTCTCCGCCATGCCGTTACGCAACTCTTCTCTTAATAGCCAAATGGGGCCCCGCGAGCCGACGCCTATTCCCCAGGGAGAATACCAAAGCCACGGCCATGGTCATGGCCATAGTCATGGTAGTTTCGATGGTGTCGAGATAGACATGGGATCCCCACAGACATCGCCCAAAACCACGTCACCCCCTAACAAAAGGGGCCATCAGCGCTCCAAACACACGGTCAGCTCGTGGACTATGGCCAACCAGCCGGGCATGAAGAGGTCGTTCAGCATAGGGTATCGGGATGACTGCGAGAAGTGCCGGATGAAGGTTCCGGGGCATTTCAACCATATTATTGTGTCGTAGGATGGCGGTAGGCGGATGATCAGCTGATCTTTCCTTTTCAATTCCATTCAATTCTTCTGGGTGGGAGAGGAGGAGAGCAGGGGGGGTGGGGTGGGGGGCTTCGCGGAAGCTTGGGAAAGAGTACCTTGTGGGGTGGCTCCTGAGGACCTGCGATGGGAAAGGAGAGGATTGATGGGGTCGGAGACGGAGCTATGCCTCCAGGGGCTCTCAGAAATCGAGTGCCCTGAGTTTGACTGCTCTACTACGGCCACATCATGACTTCGAACCGCCATGGCAATGTAATGGTATTGCACCATTTCTTATCTGGTCCGGAGGAGTATTAAGGACACAGCGTTGGGGAAAAAAGAAGAAAAAAGCCAAACCCTATGACATATATCTCTTTTGCTTTCACTGGGTTGCCTTTCGGAGTTCGGGGCCTTTTAGGGGAAGGCGGGGGTCGTCATTGACATTTACAAACATCACACGGTCGTTTATCTACCAAGTTGACTCCCAAGATCGGGATGAAACACAGCGCATGGGGAGGAAAGCAGAGATGATTATGAGATGGTGACTGATACTAGTCACCCAAGTTCAAGTTTACTAGCTCGACTAATTGCATTACGCAGATAACAATGATTGACGAATAATATAATATCTGAAGTCTATTCGTTGGACGTCTCGTGCCAGTGTTGAGTCCAGGCTGTACATATCTGACCCATTGTTTCTAATGCCTGACTCAACGTGATGGAGATTCTACTAAATGTGAGGCATACAAAACATCCAATACATTTTCGAATACTTCGACGACTATGTTGTCTCTTACATGTATATACGTAATCCATCTTCTCTGCGCCGATTTATGCAATAACTCCTTTCTACACTATGGTACATGGGGGTAAGGGGCTCTTTGTCGAGCACATATCCTAGCCCGTTCTCCTATCATTCATCAACACTTCTTGTCGTGTTGTTGAAACCGTGCTCTGTACGCATGATATGCGTACTACAGGTCCCGCGACGCTCTGTCATGGCGGTCTCCCAGGAGCAGCCAAGCTCTACAAAGGTTGCTGTGTGATTCCGTCGCCCACGCCACCCGCCCAAAATCTGTTTAGCCTCATCGAATGCTTGGTTAATTCTGGTGACCACATTCGAGACATGGCAACGCCAAAGAACGCCAGGTTACAAACGACCAAGCCTGCTTGTAGGATGCGTTCCCAGGAGATGATCATCATGAGCAAATCGGCTTGATGTCCTCACTCCTCACCTTGTCCCTCATAATCATGAAAGACCGCTCCATCTTCAGATCGCCCGCCCCGGAGAATGGACTCTTCGACTTTTCCTCGATTTGCTTCAGCTCGCTCACTTCTGCTCAGGCAGGCCCACCTTGTCAAGGGGGCCACCCTTCCTTTGGTTTTCCTTCTCCTTCTCAAACGCCGCTTGCGCCTTCTCCTTGAGGGCGCTCGTCTCCTGCTTCACAGCGCCGACCAACGTGGGGGCTTGCTGTCCCGCACCCGCAGCAACATCCTCCTTCTTCAGCGAGCCGGTAAGCCAGCCCCATAGCCCAGACTTCTCCTCCGCCGCTGCAGGCTGCTGCTGCAGCTGCTGCTCCTCGGTCGTCTTCGGTGTTGTCGCCGCGGGCCACGTCGCCGCCTCTGATACGCTCGTTGTCGTTTGCTCTGTCGTCTCGTTCGTAATGGGAGTCGGGGCGCCGATGACGCTGGGGAGCTTGGAGAAGATGGAGGGCTTCGGGCGGCCGGCCTCGCGCTCACTCTCCAGGTACTCCTCCACCAGCGCAGTCTGCTCCTCGGTCGCCTTGCCGGTAATGTAGGCCAGGCGGGCGGCCTCGAGCGAATCGGCCTCCATCTTCTTCTGCGCCTCGATGAACTCGGCCTTGCGGTTCTTGTTGTAGATTATCATGTCGGCGGCGGTGTAGGCAGTTACCAAGCCGGCCATCACTATGACGTATGTTAGTTTCTCGTTCTTGGATCTCATGGCCCGGAACTAGGTACCGGGTTGCTTGCGGGAAAGTGGTGGGAAACGCGGCAAGAGAGAGAGGGGCCAGACTGGACTGCACTAACCTGTGAAACCAATCAACCCCAAGACGGTGACCTTGTGAGCCGAGTCGAAGAAGCGTCTGCTGCCGTCGATGATCCGGTCCATTCTCGAAACCTGCGCCTGCTTCGCCTTCAAGTGCGCAGCTCTTAACCGCGCAACCCTTTGCTCTGGTGTCTCGACGAACTTGGGTGTGCCGGGCATCTTGGGTTCCTTGGGACCTGTTGACGAGCCCTTGGGGGTGTTGAGCCGGGGATCCGCAGACTTGGAGCTGGCATGGGGAGTCGTGGGCGTGAAGCGTGTCGCGTCCGAGACGCTGCGGGGGTTCGACGGGGGCGCCATTGAATCGGCTTTGAAGTATATTTATAGGATGTCCGGTTTGGGCAAGTATGTAATCGGCGTCGAGGTCGAGTAGTCGGGTCCGGACGAGGCTAAAGGGCAATATGGGGCTCTCGGGTGAGCTCTGACACTTTTTGGACAGGCGAGGTAGGGGAAATATGGAGTTTGTAGATGTTGCCGGGAGCCCATCCGATCATCCAATTCAAGAGATTTTTTGGCCGGAAGCTTGCGAACCGCTACGAGCTACCCGGCCGCTAGCTTCTCACTCAGCCACCAGTAGATGTGGCTGAATTTCAATCGCGGGGTCGGAAGCTCGACTGGAACCGTCAACAGCTGGAGGGGAGCACTCTGCGCGCAATTGAAGACTGTTCAGTGGCTGCCACAGTGCCAAGCACCCGCCCCGGCTGGCCGACCGGGGTGTGTCTGGGCCGGCAACTGGGCCGATGGACGGGCAGAACGGGGCTCGATTTTTTTGACCGGCAAAGACTCCATCCGTCGCGCCTCGAGTCGCCCGCTCGTTGCCCGATTATATTGTCGCCCCGTCCGCACCCGCGAACGCAATCGCCAACCCGGTCACCACCCCCCCGGACAACCCATTGCACCTTGCCGTTGTCGCAAGTTACAACCTCAACACACCAGCCATGCGCCGCATTCCGAGGATACCGTCCACGGCCTCTGCCCTGTGCAGCTCTTCGTCGTCTGTCGCTTCCACATCGGCCGCTCCCCTTCGCACCCTGAGGGCCGCTGCCGACCTCTCTTCCACTTGCCAGTCATGCAACTTCTCGACACAAATCTCCGCCACCCGTAACCGCGTCTGGCAAAACACCGTCCAGACACAACGCCGATGCGCCTCGACTGTTCCCGAGACTACTCCCGAAGCGCCGGTAGCCGCCGCCGCCGCCGAAACCGCGACCGAGTCCACCGAAACCGTTGAACAACAGAGGAAGAGGAAAGGAGGATTCGTCGAAACCCAGAGGCAGGTCAATCTCGTTCTTCCAGGACAACCCACGCGGGCCGACGCCCCAGAGAAGATCAGAGACCCCAACTATGAGCCCGCCACGTCCGGCGCGGGGCTGCAAGAGATCGGTGGCATGTCCGACTGGTGGAGCAAACCGGAGCATTTCAGGGATGGCGGGAAGCAGTTCGAATACCAGGGCTTTGCCCCGCAAGAGAAGATCACAGACCCCAGGCTGTTGAAGGTCATTCTGAGGAGGGCGCTCGTCGAGGGTCTGGCTCTGAAGAAGTTCGGCGCCAGCCCCAAGAACCCAGCGGATATGGCGTCCATTATCGGCAACGGCGATCACTGGCAGAGGACTGTCTCTGTGGAGATGTGCCGTGGGGAGAACGGTGAGCTATCGCTCAAGAACGAAAGCGACTTGCAGAAGGTCTGGATTCTCATGCGGAACGCGGCGGAAAAGACCTATTACCAGCGCGAGTGGCAGGAGGAGATAAACAGGCTACGTTCTCTCGGCGAGAAGGAGCAGGCCAAGCAGTTGCTCGAGGAGGGCAAGAAGCTCGGCTATCGTTTAAAGAGCGAGGAGGGTTCCCTGGTCAAGTTGACTGTCGATGAGGCCGTCGAGCTCCGCAAGTCTTGGAACAACGACTGGAAGGAGGCTATCATCCGGGACCCTGTCGTCAAATTCTACGTACGTCTAGTTCCAAATTCTATCATCCATGACAAGTTAGCTAACAGAAGCTTTCCATTCGATATAGGCTGCCAAGCGCATCCAGAAAATGACCGGTCACATCCTCTCCGACGGCAAACTCACCAGCATCCAGACTGTCGCCAACTTTATGGATGCTCTCGTCACTCCTCCCAAGCCCAAGAAGCTTGCTGAGCAGATCGAGCAGAGCAGCATCTTGCCCGAGCTCCCGAACGTCAAGGTGTACCCCAGGAGAGTCACGCCTGTAGACAAGGAGAAGATGGTTGGTCGCTGGAAGGTCATCCAGAAGGAGCTCCAGAAGCGTGAGCTTCCTGTTTTGGGTACGGGTAACCACGGCAAGTATGTCGAGCTCAAGTGGCTTGGTAGCAAGCAGTAAGGAGTGGTTTCTGTGGTTGGCAGTAAAGTGAGCGCAGCAGGTGTGGGTCTGGCGATGGTTACAGATGATCCTGGCCGGGATCGATGCGGCGCCGGCCATGTGTATACTATCTATGCGCCCAAAAGATGGACGTGTAGCCGTCTCCCTACTCGGTCGCAGTGGCTACTGCTGTGTACCGGTAAAGTGTATAATGTGGCATGTAGCATATACGGGTGTCTTTTCTTGTTGTATACCCTCTTGTCGTTTTGCGCTGCTTTGATGATTACCCCTGAATATGGGAGGACGCACGAGCTATCTGTTCAACGTGAAAGCTTTGGGCTATCAAATGATTCACGCCCACGGGCTAGAATTCTTGAACTATTTCTCCGCGGTTGACATCATACCCACTGTGTTTTACAATCTTGTGAAATCGATACTAATAATTAGATACCAAGTCCTGTGGAATTGACAAGGGAAGCTATCAACCCGTTCCAGTGTTAGCGCAGGACTTGCAAGGTATGTCACTGGCCAGCACTACAACCGGACTTCAAGCTGCAATCAATTATGATGAACTTATCACAAGTTAAGTATATACCCAGGAGGGGATCAAAGCCACGGTGATAGACGAACGAAAGAGACACTGACTGCTGTTGGACCAGTCATTCCACGGTACGGAGGGAGTTGTTGCTGTCAGCTTGATACCTCACCCCAGTAACAGCTTGTAGGTACCTTGTTGACCTCCCCACTCTGGAGCCCCACTCAGCTTATTGTTTGGAGCTCTCACCTCAACCTCCTCTCCTTTGTCTCCCAAACATCACCGCTTGTTCGCAACCAATTTCTTTTCATTCGTTGGTAGATACCGCGACGGAAATAAGAAGACAGAATGACTTTTACACTCGATGAGAATTTGTTGAGCCAGCTTGAAGTCGCTTGGAATGGCGGAGATAAACCGCTCGACACATTGGCCGGTCTTCTGGAAAGAATCGGTGATGGCGTCAGAGATCGTGAGTTTCCCCTTTTATTTCAGTGGACATATCAGATCGTTCAAAGTACCTGACAGCAAACGCTGTTCTATAAGATCAGTGACTAATCAATCAACTCATCAAATAGCCAGTTTAAGAAATCCTCTCAGAGAGTCCGGCATCCTGGACTTCGTCTTGAAAGTTTTACCAACAGAAGAGCTGGATCTGAGCTTGAAGCGTCAATGTTTGCGTGTGCTTGGAAATGGGTGTGCCGACTGCGGTAAGAATTCTGTATGCAGCCATGGACAAAACGGACCTAAGCTAAACATACCACAGATGAGAACAGAGCCAAGCTGGTAGAGTCTGGTCAACTTCGTACTGTCATCCGCTTTTTGAACGACAGGTCTCTTCTTCCTTTGTTGTTGCCCGTTTTATACAATGTCATTGTTGATTATGGTACGGTGCCCTCGAACACTGGAAAAACGAAGCTTCAACTAATTCTATTCTAGAGCCGGCACAACTTCAGGTGTGTGAAGCAGGGCTGAGCAAAGCTCTTGTAGCTCTGTTGCAAGAGGGTTCCCTTCAACCGGGAGGAGATCACGACCAAGTTCTCCATCTCATCAACAACATCTTCGAGTTACTGGTGTCTCAGAGTACGCATAGCCATTTGATATTCGAATCTCCCTTTGTAGCTAACAAACTCCGCCAGAACCCGAACCCGACCTCGCCGACCCCTCCACCCCCGCCGTCTTCCTCGCTCTCGCCGGCGGCTCCCCCTCCGGCCTTCCCTCCCTCGAGCTCTTCAACGGCTTCTGCACCGTCGCCCTCGCCTACCTAACTTACGAATCCCTCCAACCCGCCTTCCTCTCTTCAGCCTCCAACATCCTCCACCTCCAACAAGCCTTCTACAACGCGTGCTTCTCGTATGAGAACTTACCCGAACCCGACCTGGACGACCTCGACCAGCTCAAGACCGTCTGCACGACCTTTGTCACTTTGCTAGCTGACCTGTCCGCGCACCCTTCCTTCTCCGAGCTCTACCCGATCTCCTCCAGCCCCGTGTCCCGCAAGTTCCTCCTCTGGCTATCCTCGGCAGAATTCGCAAACCAACACCTCCGCACCGCCGCCTGCCTATGTCTCGGCAACTTGTCTCGCTCCGACGAAGCCAGCACCGCGCTCGTCGCGGACCCTGATTTCCACGTGCACACCCACCTGGCTTCCCTCCTCGCGCAAGCGCTCGACCCTTCCAACACCGCCGTCCCCGCCACCCCGCAGCTGCTGCACGCCATTCTTTCGTTCGCCAAGAACTTGGCCATCCCGCAGGGCAACAAGATCCCGATAGGCGAAGCCTTCCTGCCGGATTTGCTTGCGGGCGCGTGGATCAAGACGGCGGTGCAGCCACAGGTGCAGTTCGCTGCTGTTTCGCTTGCGAGGCTGTTGTTGGTGAATGCGCCCGGCAACGTCGCCAAGCTGTGTAAACCCCTGGCTGCAGACTTCAAGCATACGGAAAAGGAAGAGGTCAAGAGTTACTTCCATTTACTGATGACGCTTGGCGCGAGATCGGATTTGGAGCCGACCAAGATCGAGACGGCGAGGGGGGTGATGAGTGTGGTCAGAGCATTGCAGGCTACTACTGCCCAGGAGGGAGAGGACAAGGTCGAAGTTCTGGATAAGAAGGACTGGGGCACAACTCGCGAGGAGTTTTATGAGGTGCATGGCCCGTTGATTGCGAGGCACTTGACGCATCTCCTTGCGCAGGGGAAGTACCCGGCTTTGAGGTCGGAGGTGTTGTTTGTGCTGGCGTTGCTTGCGCGGTCAACGGATGGAGGAGCGAGTGTTGTGTTGAGGGTGTTGAACGAGGGGACGGAGGCGGTCAAGAAGTTGGCGGTGGCGGTTACGGGAAGTGAGGAGGTTGCTGCTGGTTTGGAGGGCGAGAGTGGTGATAGTGGGAGGATTGAAGAAGTCAAGGATGAGAAGGAGGAGGATAAGCCAGCTGAGGTGACGTCCATCATGGAAGGACTGAACCTCAACCCTCAACAGGCTGAGACCAAGCCATCGGCTGCTGCTACGGCTAAAGACCGCGAGAACGGATTGGTGTTGGTTGCGGAGATTCTGAGGAATCACTCGAAGGAACTGAAGGGGCCGAGAAAGGATGTGTTTGAGGAGATCTTGAAGAAAGGAACCGAGTTGTTGCAGGAGGACAGGAAGGGGAACTAGATCGAGAGGGCGTCAGTGACTCTGATATTAGCAAATAACAATGGCGTGCATCTTCACACCAGGGGAGTCAACGGTTCAGCAGACGAGGGAAACAAGACGTGATCAAAAACTAAACAAGAACTCAGGCATTTTTGTTGCAATCCGTATGAACTCCCCGATTGGTATCACCCAAAAACAAGGACCTATTGAAGTTGGTCAAGAATCATGCTTTTTCCGTTGTCCATTCATTGTGCGCTGCTCTAGCAAATCCCTATGATGCGTGTAGTAATTGAACCGTGTCCCGCTTTAAAAAGTGACGTGAAATCCCCCGGAACTACACGGCCCTTGGTCGAGGATGTCCAACATGGTGGTCCTCGCCCAGGTGACAAGGAAAAGCATAACCGAGACCAGACCAGCCAAACACCGCCATAGAGATGCCGCTTCAACCACCCCGTCCAAGAGGAGCAATTTACTTGCTCTTCTCGGCCTCGGCAGCAGCCTTATCCTTGGCGCGCTTCTCGCGGACACCAATGAGCTTGGCGTCGGAGCGAGCCTTGCGTAGAGCGCGGAAAGCACCACCCTCGATGTTGGAGGGGAGCTCGGACTTGGGGATCTCCTTGAAGCCAGAGGCGATGGGGCGCTCGACGCCGAAAACGGCCTCGACGCTCTTGACGAACTCGCCGGTCTGCTGGTCCTTGGGGGTATCGGCCTTCTTGGGCTTGTTGGACTTGCGGGGGAAGACGACGAGGCGGGCCTGGTAGGCCTTCAGGCGCTCGACATTGGCGGCAAGGGACTCCTCGGAGAGGTTGGCGCGGCGGGGGTCAACCGAGATACCGATGGTGGGAGCAACAAGCTTGGGGATACCGGCAGCCTATAGTTTGTATCCATGTCAGCGAGCCGCGCTGCATTCCCATCTCTCAGGGTTCTCTCGGATCAATCGTACCTTGAGCTCAGCGAGGGAGAAACCACGGCCGAGGCGGGTGCGGCGGTTGTACTTGATGGTGCTGCACACAGCTGCTGTTAGATCTCCACGCTCTCTTCGAATATCGTCGGAATGCAAGGTTGTACTAACGGGCACCGGACAATGGGGCGGAGCTTGTCAACCGGGCGAGGGGCAAGAGCAGCAGCCTTGGCCTGGCGAGCGACACGGCGGGAAGCCTTCTTGCCAGCCTATTTGTTTTCCCATCCGTCAGAATCAGAGTTCCCAGCTCGCAGTATCGTCCTCCCCCGTTCTGTGTGTGGTTTTAACGAACCTGGTCGAAGTGGCACCTGACGCGCCTCTGCCAATCCTTGCGGAAGTCTGAAAAATTCGAGTCAGTCCATGTCGTTCTTTTCGGGGTCAAAAGTCGTCGTCGTCGTCGTCGTCATTGTCGGGCTGTCGTTCGGGATGGGGATGCTCACGGTTGTTGGGAATCTGCTGGTTGTGCTTGATCGCCTATTTACACCAAAAAAAAGTCGCGGTCAGTCAAACTGGCTTCCCATCGTAAAAATAACAGGACGTCTGCTGTCGCAATCGTCCAGCAGCAATTCGGTACTCACCATTGTGACGGTTGTGGATCAAGCGCTCTTGATTGTCGAAGAGGTGCCGCCGGTCAGTAAAGGCAGATGCAATTTCGAGGTCAACACGGCACGGAGGAGTCGCTGGCCAAATTTTTGGCAGGGCTTGAAAACCCTATGGAGGGCGGTGGGGATTGGTGATTCGACCGGCCTGCCGGTGGGGCAGACTCGCCCTTGCTTGGGCAGAATCCAGCCTGTGCCAGCCGTCTGGCGGCTGCCATTCTGTTCGCACACAACCATATTCCCCACTTTTCAATTGGCAGCGATGCCTCAGTCTGGTCGAGCTCGTCTTTGCCTACAAAACGTCCTCGACGTTCATGAAAGGTGCCGCGACAGTGGTAAATAAAACAACATTCACAGCGTTTATCATGGTCAACAACTTGCACCGAGAGAAGTCGGCGCTGGCCGATTGGTTCCTTTGAAACTTCATGTTTGCAACTCCTATGAAACTGCCGTCAAGAGGGAACTCGAGACTTTGCATCGCATCGATGCAGAACAGCTTCTAGTGCACAATCGTGCGACGTCATTGCATGGAAGACGTATAAGTCACAAAGGGTCTCAAAAGGGTTCAACTTGATGCAGCTTTCACATCCGACAAGACACTTACCAAAAGTGATGAAGACTCCGCAGCCATTGATTGGATGCTTCTTTTTGTTTATTGTCCTCAAAGTATAGTCGGGCTATTTGTCATGATTTGACTTCTCCCATTCCCCTCATTCCATTTATGGACCCCATTAGTTCCCATCGGTCGAAGCCAACAGCCCATCATCGGTGTTCACCTCTAATTTGGCATGACCTCCAACATGTTATCAATCGCCATGGTGGTTGACAGGTGCCGATGTCTTGCCCCTGAACCCTTTCACCAGACCAGTTTGTAAATCTCTATCCACACCTTCACCCAAAATCAACCCATCGGGGCTGCTCTGCAACCGCTCAAGGTTCCTAAGGACAAGCTTGTAGTCACCGAAGAAGCGATGCGTCCTCACATCTTCCGCAGCTGTCACGACACCTTCTCCCGTTCCCGTCAGCCCATGGCCTAGCGTGACTGCCCACACGCCCTCAACCATGATGGCATGGGCGTCCACATCCGGATCAGCTGACAGCAGGACCGAGTAGATATCCCCGGTGTAACTGACGTAGTCGCCGAGCGCAACAACCCTTGGGAACGCCCAGTCCTTTGCATCAAGCGAAACAGGATGCCACGGCGTAACCAGCAGTCGTCTTGCCCCTTCATCCCTAGCCATAACCAAGCACATGCTCTCCTCGCAAACAGGCGTCTTCAGAACGGCTCTTACCTTCCTGAACCCCTTTGGCGTCTGCACCATCATTCCTCTCCGCAGCTTACTGATCTCAATCTCCTTTGTCATCAACTGATCGCTATCCGCAGCCACATCTTCAGTAACGGCAACACCAACCCTCACCCTCATCTCCCCAGCAAAGCAAGGATTGCCACTGCTATTATACGCCCGCATACTAATTTCGCCCTGGAACCCCGTGGTCCTACTCGGCTTCGGCGCCGGCAGCGAATCAAACGCCGCATCCAGCCGATCTCGACATCTAACGAACAGCGGGCTCTCCGCGCCGTACATCAGCGGGCCAGGGTCCTTGAAGCTGTTGCACACCTGCCTGGCGTGCGCCCCCGCGAGAGAAGGTAGGTAGTGGATGCCCCAGCGGTTGTAAAAGTCCTCTTCGGTCAGGGCCAGGGCAACTTGACCGTCTTGGTTGGCGTCGTTGATGGCGGACTTGCTGCCGATGAGGTCTTGGACTAGCGAGCGGCAGTGCGGATCGGAGGCGAAGGCGGGTTGGGCGGCGGGCAGGGTGGAAAGAAAGGTTTGCAGGGAGGTGGCAAGGCCGGGGTTGAAGGAGCGCGGTTGGTGTTCGCCATCGGGGCGAAGGCGGTGAAGGGAGGAAAGGAAGGAGATGAGGGCGGAGCGGGAGATGTGGTAGGCCGTTTGCGCGGTGGTTAGCTGCTTGACTTGGGGATTTGGTCGGAAGATGTCATTACACTCTGAAATCAGGGTGTTGGTGATATTTGTGAAGTGTTGGTAATCGAGCGTGGCGAACACGGAGGGAGGGGACTCAAAGTCGAAACCGTCGGCAATGGCATCCTGGGCCTTGCTGTCGTAACGGAGGAAGATGTCGCGGGACTGGCCGTATTGAAGGGTGCTGAGGTTGAGGGTGAGTTGCATCGATGAGTCGGGGTCAACATCCCCCTTCTCGAGCTGGACAGACTCTACTTTGTCCACCGATTCTCCCGTTGTCTCCTCAAGACCCAAATACTTGGGGTAGGTAAGGCGTAAAACCACATTATTCGCGAACGTTGACTGGAGGTTTGCAACCGAGTGAACGAACACAGTTCCCTAGTCTCGCAGTCAGCAATTCACTCTCCAGAACAGGTCACCAACCATCCTCCATGACCAAAAGAAGAAAGAAAGGGAAACACCTACAATCATCCCCGCATCCGGAATAAACGAGTAACCACCCCCTCCAATCTCCGCCACGCTCTTCAACAACCCACTTCTCAAACTATACCCAAACCCAAACGTGTGAATCGCCGCCGGCAACGTTTCCATCGCCCTCAGCTTCGCCACGTACCCCTGCGCCGGACACATGTGATTTGGCATGCCATCCGTCAGGACCATCAGCGCCGGCATCCTGCCACTTTGTCCGTCAAAAAGTTTCAAACCCTCCACGATCCCTCCCCACAGATTCGTCGCGCTAGAGGGTTGCATCCCGCCTAGATTTCTTTCTGTTTTCTTCTTGTTGAGCGCTGTCATGGGCATCAAGGGTTGCAGGACTTTGGCTTCGGTGGAAAAAGTGACAATGCCTAGACGGTCCGAGGAGTTGAGCGTGGAGACGATGGTACGGGCTGCGTGCTTGACTAGATCTAGAACTGAGAGGCCGTTGTGCTCGGGCTGTTCGTTTGTGTAGTCGGCAGAAGTGGTGGTGGGCACCGGGGCGTCGGCCGACATGCTGCCTGAGACATCGATGGCGAGGACGATGTCGCAGGGGACATGGTGGAAGTTTGGGTCTGGAAGGTTGGGGGGAGACCGAGGGGGAATCACGCGGAGGAGGAGACCGGAAGTGTGAGAAGGGAGGGGGTGAATTTCGAGGTTAGGGGCGACGGGTCGAATTTCTGAGCTGGAGCTTGGCGAGATTGAGTGTGAGGGTGATGGTGCGGATACTATGGGGATGGTGATCGGGGCGGCCATGTTGGAAAGATTGGATGGGTTAGGTTTGTTTGAGAAGTTTGATAGGCGACAAGGTGTTTCGGAAGATATCCGAAAGGCTGCAGGTTGTTGGGGGCCAAGCTGACGGCAGAACGCCGATGTGACTGGACAGTTGTGTATCTGTGTGCAACTGATAAGAACCACACTGCCGGTATTGAAGATGTTCAGGTTGGTACCTACCTACGATTTCTACCTCGAGATAAATGTGACGATGTGACGGTGTTGCCGTTGCAGATGTTGTGTCAAAGCACAAGGTCCCAGTCGATAAGTGCATGCACCGAAATATAAGGAAGTTGCTCTGCTGTTTCTTGAACCGCTGACGAAAAGGTTCGTTGGTCCTGCGGTTATGAATCACCATCAGATGCCCATCAGATGCAGCTCAGACCAACAAACATGTGACGCTTTGTCTGATACAAGACAGCGCTTATAAAGTCACAACCACGATCTGCTCAAACGTAAAGAGGCAGCCAACTTAGTTAGCAGACTAGTTCATCCCTCGAAGCGTTTGCCTTCCTTGAGAAATTAGTGTACTATGGATCGAACTGGTAGAATGTGTGGAGAACGATACGGCTCATGGCCGAGGTCCGAGACGGTCTTTCGTTATTCGTCCGTTTACTCACCCGGAGAAAAGACCGAGAATGACCCATAGAACCGGGACCAGTGAGGGCCGCTATCCGGAGAAGAGGCGGCTTTGAAAATCGCCCAGCGCTTGGCAACACAGCGCATATTCCAATCAAAGCTGGTTTTTATGGGGTTTGGTGGACAAAACAATTATTTGCAAAATGAGGAATTGACCAATGACCGAATCAGTGGCAGTGAATACCGATTTGCATGTTGCTGCTGTGTTGCCTCGAGTGTGTCGCAGCACAAGAGCCAATCGGCTTTCTTTGTTCGATTGCGATGAGACTGGCTGAGTCCAACGTCGATGACCGGGATCCCTTGGCGTCGGCAACCCGGCAAAGGCCTGACAAACACGCTGGAAAGATAGCTGCACACATCGGTCCCTCTTCCGGGCATGTCGTTGGCAGGCAGCAGGACGTGAGGCTGAATGGTGACGCCCTGAAGCGAGATGTTAAGCTTTGGACTGGAGCAATCCACAGCGAAAAGAGAAAGGGAGTCTGTCTGTGTCACGAAGGAAGGAAATGGGATGGAGTGAAGGGTCGTGCACCCCGCCATGTGGGGCAACTGCAAGACTTCTCCACTTTTGATGTTCCCCGCGAGCCCCGCAAGCATCCAATCCATGTGGCAGGTGGTCCCGTTTTCCCCACGGCTTTGTGGTGCTTTTGCACGACGCCGTAGACGGGCCATTTTCCCCCCCATCATGACGAAACTTTGTGTTGGAATCCGATTTCGAACAGTTCACTTCCTTTGTTCTTCGCTCACGAACCTGGCGGGATTTACCGTGACCCAAAGTTGTCTCCAAAGGTTATGCTTCCCATGGATTAGCTAAGACGCCCATTGAACCATGTCTATGCATTCGCCCTTTGTGGACATTTTTTGGTCTTTGGGCGCATCTAAGCCTCAAAAGTCAGGGTTGGCTTGGCCAAGGTCATTGGCGCTTGACGAAGTAAGCCAAAAAACGATGCATCTTGGCAAACCACCACTGCCCTGATTCAGTGGATTCCGGCCAACTCGGCGTTCGACGACTTCCGTTCCCTGCCAACAAGGCAAATATATACGAAAAGTCGTAGCAGTTGTTGGCAGGATTTATAGACTACACTACAGCAGCAGCACTACACTAGTACACGGGATAATCCTGATCGTCATACACGTGGTCAACAGAACGACAACACGTACACTAAGTAGTTGGGCATGTGCTCCGTTTCGCTCCAAAGACATCACACACTACCTACGTAGGTAGACGCCGAATGTTGCCTCTCCGAAAGTTTCCATCCTCGGAGTCGTGGTCCTAACTGTCTTGGCCTCCTCGTTCCCGTGGAATCCACTTTATGCGCGATGACGACGGCGCCATTTTCTTTATTTTCTACCAACGCATGCGTGTGGTACACCATCATTACCACCAACAAGCACCACCTACCTAGCACCATCAGCCTATGTCCAAAACTTGACGAATGGGATGGTGGGTTGATATGGCAGTTGGATGGGCAGTTGGGGACAAAGAAGCGTCCGAAAATCGACTGACGGACAACCCCGGTTCCACGCTCTTTGAGACGTTTGTGTTCTGCAAACACCCGTCTTACCGTCCTTCAGCCACCGGCGCCTCGCGATGAATACCCTGGAGTGAATCTGGGACTGGACTCGACTATCAGAGGACCCTCACACCCTTTCCCCCACGCCTCTTTCTGAAATAAGCGTTTACCAAATCTGCATAGCTCATCGCATGCTCTCATTGGACGTCTTGTAGACAAGCGGAAGTCCTCCATCTTCTTTGGTCGTCCCAATCCTCGCTCCCCAGTATGTAATGTACACAGTAGACCCAGCTCCCCCAGCCGTTCCGAGCGTCAAAACACCCCAGTCCGGCTTTAAGAATTGCGGGGAAGGCTCCGATCACTGCACCCCCAACCATCCACTAACGCACCAAGGGCAGTGATGCAGCACACTTGTGGCCCACTTGCAGATGCTGGTGCATATTGTAACTTTAGCGTTTACTTGGCTTCCGTCCTCGACATGAGCTCCCCCCCAAGGCCAAGAAGCTCCAATTGTCTCGAAAATATGGGGGGGATCTCCCCGGTTTCGCACCACATCCCACCATCTGCCCACACATCTGCCCAGCTCGCTGCGGCAAGCCGTGTCCACACGAGCGGCAGGGTACACTAACTGTGTAAGTCCATCTGTGGCCAGGCCAAGCATGCGATTTGTTTCCTATTTCTCCCGTATTCAAGGGCTTTTTCCCGATCCGGAGGCTTCACACCCACCGTCATGATAGGCGGCGGGGGGGAATTCTGGAGGATCTCCAATAAAGTTTTTGCTGGTCAAGGTGGTAAGCTACGTAAGCTTGGCAAGGCATGAAGCTCCGAGATGCGGCGTCCGAGAGACTGATAGGGAATCCCATCTTTTCTTTGATTCGTCATTCTCTTTTTTTGTTACGGTTTACTTTCAGTCAACGTTTGCCACTGATATCGGACGAAAGCTCAGCCTTCCACGTCTATATATCCCTCTCCCACCACCTCCATTGTGTTGAACGTCTTTGTTCTTGAGCACCCTCTTCTCTCCATCATCAAAAAAATTCCAAATTGCAATCCAGCTGCTTGGTACTACCAACCCACAACAACACTTTAACCACAATTCAAATCTACTGCCCTCCTCACTCACTCAGTAAGTCAACTCATGGAGTACATGACCCCAGTCAGGAACAACCGCTTACATATGCTTTCTGTAGAAATGGAAGTCAAGACCCCCGTCGTCCTCGTTCCCTCCATGGCCCCTCGCTGCTGCCAGTGCAAGACCATGCTCGTCATCAGCAACTCCTGCTGCCACTGCGCCCACCACCAGTGCTCCTCCTGCGTCTAAGCTCCATCGCATCCACCCCTTTCGAGCACCTTCACTGGGCCGATCCAAGAGACAAACATCGATACATCCCATCGACATGAACCTACATACATCACTGTCTCTACTTGCGATTACTCAGCTACTCGCTACAACCTCCACTCAGCCATCATGCCCTAACGGCATCCATTTCGTCCTCTTTTTATAACGGGACTGTACGACTATATTTGACGACACAACTTGAATTTGATACCCGGGCAGAACGAACTTCACTTCAACTACTTGAGAGGGGTTTTCTATTGATTTTTTGGCTTTCACACAACATGCATTGCTTTACGGGATACCAGGCGGCGGTCGGAGGTGTGCGGTCGGTCGGTTTCAGCCCGTTTGGTTTTTTTTTTTTTATCAGCAAGTCAATTACGACGCAATTTGTGAGGTTTTGGGCAGCATTGCGATGCATCGTTGGAATTTGTGTATTTTATCCTGTACGTAATGGTATGGGAATCGTAACATTATTTTAACATTTGAATATTTGCCTAGTGCTTTGTGCTACGGTTTGTGTTTTAGCAGCGGGAAGGCGCGATGCATGGTTGATGGGGAAGGGCATGAAAGCTCTTGGAGCACACGACACTCGTCAAGATTTCTCTCTCAATCAACCGATCATCACTTGTCTGCCAAAAGAAATTCTCCACGCAGTCGTTTTCCACCAGATGTGCAGTGTCATCAATCTATCAAGGATATGTCACCGTAAGCTCGATGTCGACGGAGAGATGCCGATGGACACTAGGTGAGACGGCCGGTATATTCCATCTGAAAATTCAACTACCTCTGTTCGTCTCTGACGGTGCCATTCTATCTTAGCTTCTTTGCAACGTAAACGCTCCATCTTTCATCCGGTTTCCCTCTTGCAAGTCTGCCACCAGCCTGAGACGGCTCTCTCGCGATGGTCATTACTCCACGATCTCTGTGGCGCGGCTTGAAGCTATCGTCAATCCCATAGTACGGCGGGAATATTTGTGTGTGTGTGTCTCGACCCTTGCGAATCCCGTCATGGAGCCGACCCTACAAGTGACTTCGGTATGCACTGAAAAACTATGGTATCTCGTTCCGATGAATCACCCAGACATAAAGGAAGCAGTTGATTTCAACAACGCCACTTCACTTCTGTCTGGTCTGGTACGGTGTCAACTCGCGCATATTTCCTTCATGGGGTATGTGCAAGCTATATCAGACGCCATCAAACATCACATTTCCTCTCATTCCATCTTCCATCCTGTCTCAAGTCCTTCCGCCTGACCTCGACATCAAACTTTAGCACCCTGGGCATCCCAACCACCAACTTGTATCTACCGAGCTCCTCCTCTATGCTCTTGCGGGCTATGTTTTGATCTCTCTTGTTGTCCTTTCTCGATCCTTCTTTTTCTCCTCTATCCTCTCACGGAATATATCTTCTCTTTGCTCTTCCTCTTCCCTGTTCTCTTTCTCTTCCCCTCGCCCTCTCACGATCTATATATTGACGTCTTCTCTTCCCGATTTCTTCTCCAGATCTTCCTTCTACATCTCCACCTGCACAGCCCAACTTCTCAGCTTTCTTCAACACCACAATATATAAATCTTGACATCTCAGAATTATCTTCGTTGTCGCCCTTCATTCCCTTCTCAAACACAGTATTGGCCGGGTAGATATTTCTCATCTTTCAGTCGTATTAGTTCTCTCAACTTGAGCTGCCCAAACTTACCGTTTGGTGAATTCGTCAATATTACACCGATCCTCTTACTTCCTCATCATCTGAAACAACCTCACCTATCACTCATTTTCAACAAAGCCAACGAGCGTTCAAGGTGGGCAGCCTCAAAATGTCATTGGCCGATACGGTTGACCCGATTCGGAGCATCGACGCCCTCGATGTTCTCCCGCTGCCAACTCGCATGCGGATGCTTGAGGACTGCCTTGACGCTGGCCTCAAGTACTCCTCTGAGATTGCCAAGCTTATTGACCAGGCAGTTCCAGGGACGGATGATGTTGATGAAGACGGCACTGATGCGGAGGCACTCGGGAGAGCGAATCTCAAGCAGTGGCTTAAGGACGCAGGTGAGTGCCTGTAGTACCTAAACGTTGATTCTATGCGGGCAATGCTGACCAATGCAAGACGAAATTAACGACGGACACAAGCAATTTGAGATCCTCGTTGGCGTACAGGGAAAGACTGGAGCGGGAAAGACATCTTTGCTAAATGCACTCCTCGGATACAAGGACCTCCTACCGCCCAACGACGCTCTCGTTGCCACAGCTGCAATTTGTCAGGTTGCCTATAACTATTCCGACGATCCGAAGAAGGCCTTTCGTGCGGAAATTACATTTCGCAAGCTCTTGGATGTCAAACATGAGCTGAACCAATTTTTCCAAGACATCAAGTTGCGGGACCAGCTGTTGAATGGCAGGGGAGAATATGAAGAAGATGACGATGACAGAGACGGCTCTGACGACAGTGACATTGGGGAGATTACCGAAAGAATCAATGCCACTGCCGAAAAGATCGGACCTGTTTGGGGTTACACTCGGATCGAACTGGAGAGCAAGTCCACGCAGGATCTTCTGGCCAAGACTGATCCAGCAGTGAAGCTGCTCAGCACAACAAAAACAATCAATGCTGCGGATCTTGAGACTTTTGCACCAGCGGTGAAGCCGTACCTAGATGCGACGACGACGGAGATTACGGGGAGAGCGGGCGCTGAGACCCGTGAAATGGCCGTCTGGCCTTTGATTGACCACGTCAAAGTTTATGTCAAGTCGGAAGTCCTCCGTGGAGGAATCGTCTTAGTCGATTTGCCAGGCCTTGGTGAAATCGTGGAGACCCGAGCGGCCGTCGCCAGGAAGTTTTACAACAAATTGACAGTGTCCATTGTCGTCACACCTTCTGTCCGAGCAGCCGGTGAAAAGACAGCGGTTAACCTGATGACAGAGAACCAGGAGATAAACATGCGAATGAGTGGAAAGCTCGACGACCATGGTTACTGCATCGTGCTTTCTAAGGCCGACGATGGTGTTGACTGGGAGACTACAGCACGAAACGAGAAAAGGCAGAAGGATATTAAAATGGTCAGAGACCTGAGAAAGAAGTTCAATGCTGAAGACACCGCCCTGAAACAACTTCGGCCTCAGATCAACAAAGTTCTCGGTTCCGTGAAACCGAACACGAAGGTCAGCGTAGAGGAAAAAAGGAATAGGCTCGAGGAGTTGAGAAAGCTGTACGACAAAAGAAAATGTCATCTGAAGCGCCAGAGAGAGCTCAAATGCGAGAAAAAGAGGGCACACTGGGGACAGGTTTTCACGGCAGTCCAATCTCGAAGCGCCCTCTTAGCAATCGAGATCAACCGTTATCTCAAAGATCGACATGCTATTTTTATGAAGAGCTGTCCTGGTGCGCAAGCACCCTTCTGTCCGCCGAAGATATTTCCCGTCAGCGTCAGGGCGTACTGGCCGTTGCAGAGGAAAATCGAGGATGACCCCGATGCAATCTCCGAAGACCCCATTATGGGTTTTCCTGAGGAAGCCTACACAGGCATTCCAGCTCTTAAAGGCTGGTTGTACGAGGCCACGATTCCACAGAGGGAGCGCCATATGAAGGCGCTCCTCCACAGACTTATTGGCCTCTACTATAACCTACAGACATGGTCTGATAAGGAATGCGAGAGAATCAAACTGCACATGACGCCGGATGAGTTGCGGGAAGAGTATCTAGACGGAGAGTACAGGCTGCTGGAGAAGGTGAGTCAACGAATTACAGTGTCCTTTTAAGCTGTACCTACAATCCCCATCATGACTAAACGTACTGACACAAACTCGTTCTGTACGACGCATAGAAACTCGGAGCTTACAAGAAGAAACTTTCCAAACAAGTTTCTGACTGCAACCCCCTCAAAGACACCAACGAAGCAATGGACACTTGCATCAAGCAATGTGTCGACCATGTGAAAAATTGGGTTTACAAAGACCCTGAAGGCGAGAACCCGCATAAGAAACTCCACTACGGCACATTTCTTGCCATTATCAAAGCTGGCGGCGGCGTCTTTTGCAGCCGCGCTGGGGGCCAGAAAAAGACGTTCGACTGGATGGAAGGGCTCTCCCACCTTTTCAAGAATCAGATTTGCTCCCAATGGGTACATTCTCTCCATGAACAACTTCCTCTTCTCGAAGGCTCCGCGCTTGTCGAACTTGACGCCAGATGGGACCACCGCATTAACACTATCCTCACCGTTCTCAAGAAGCAATTCCCTAGGCAGAAGGATTACCTAGCGTCCAAGGTCCCCAGCCTGAAAATCATCAAGGAGCAGGTTAAAGATCAAGTTGCTCAAGCACTCCACGACGTCGCTATCAATGCTGATGATGTGCACAAGGAGCTAGCGGTTGATATCAAGGCCAAATGGAAGACGACGTTCAAGAGAGCCTCAGACCCGAAGCTCAAGGGAAAAGGGACCATGGAAAAGCGGCATAAGATATTGAGAGCGTTCTCTACTCATAAAGACAACAAGACGTACAAGGATGCGGTGGCCAAGTTGAAGAAGGTAGTGGCCGAGGAGGTTAACAAATTTCCGAAGCGACTGGAAACGATTTGGATGATAGGATTGGCGAAGTTAAAGGCTGAGGTCAGTCTTATCATGGACAATATCGTCGAGTATGAGAAGGAGCAGGTTGATGATAGCATGGAAGGCTTGGAGGGCGACGGCAGCGAAATCAACGAAGCCGGCGTCTCGGAGGAGTTGAGGAAACAGAAGATTGGCTTGCAAGAGAAAATCAGGCCGATGCTCAATCGATGGTATTTTGCGTGGGACATGAGCCCGGGTGATGTTCTCATGCACGATGTGGAGGAACTGGATCAGGATGAGGGTGCGAAGACGGGTTGTGTGAAGGAGAGCGAGATCCCAACAATTTTCAGCTTGGGAGCTTTGGTGAATGACGGAGACGATACAATGGCGGAGGATTCGTTTGATTCGATTATTGAACTTCATCTCAATTCTGGTTTAGTGGAGGATAGCACGAAGATCAAGGAGGAAATTGTTGACTCGGATTGACCAGAAGCCTCGAGTTCACACCTGAGTGGACGACTTGCTGGTATGCTGGGGTTGAAGACCATATTTGGACAGTAGGTGTAACTGTGGTTGAAGGCATCTGGGTGCATTCTTTCGAACAGTATACTTATGGTGGTCGTTGAAGCCAAGCTTCAGCAACCAGAGTCTAAAGGGTAACAAATGAGGCTGGTTGAATCTCTAACCTATGCGATCTGGGCAACGGGTTTGCTTAGGAAATGCAAAGAAAACCACACTGGGAGTGGTAGAGTAGCAACTTAATGGATGGTAACGATGGGGAAGGAACACTACTCTGGGCTATGGTGCTCTGGTTTTAAATCACGAAGTTCCAGAGCAGACGTAGAAACGCAACTAGATAGATCAAATCATTTGAATTCTACCGCTAAAAAGCGATTCACATCAAATTTCGGTGTTGTATGACGCTTTGGTAGAAGCAACGAAGCCTTCGCAGTACGAATTCACTGATCGAACTCGGCTTATAAAATGAGAGTTGGTTGCGTTTCAGACTTCGTTTATCATCCATGATATCGCGTCCCAGTAAATGTACAAAAGCTTTACACAATCCCAAACTTACTCTCTAACAAAGACACCAGCCATGCCCATGCCAGTGCCAACACACATGCTGACCACACCAACCTCACCACCCGTCCTTCCGAGACCATGCAACAAGGTGCTCACCATTCTCGCACCAGTGGCACCCAAGGGGTGACCCAAAGCAATCGCACCACCATCCGGGTTAACCTTACCATCCTTCCAAGCCTCCTCAAGACCCAGCTCCCTCAAGCAGTAAATCGCCTGACTGGCAAAAGCCTCGTTGATCTCCCACCTATCCACATCCTTATTCTCCAACCCCAGCTGGCCCAACAGCTTCGGGATAGCCACCGCGGGGCCAATGCCCATCTCATCCGGCTTACACCCCACCGTGTTGGCAGCCACAAACTTGCCGATAATGCGGTCTCCCAATCCCAACGCCGTGGCCGTGCTCCTCCTCATCAACAGCGTCGCCGCCGCACCATCGCTGACCTGGCTCGAATTACCCGCCGTGCTGGCGCCGTCCGGCTTGAAAGCAGGCTTCAGCTTCGCCATGCCCTCCAGCGACGCCGTCGGCCTGATGCCGTCGTCTTCCGTCACCGTGACAGTTTGCGGTTCGCCCACCTTGTTCCCGGCCTTATCCACCTCCTGGTACTGCGTCGTCACCGGAACGATTTCCTCCTTGAACCTGCCCTCAGCGCGCGCCTGCGCTGCCAACTGGTGCGACTTGACGGCAAACGCATCCTGATCCTCGCGCGAGACACCATACCGGCTCGCGACGTTTTCCGAAGTCAAACCCATGGGCATGACGCAGTCCCGCGCGTCCTTGACGGGACTCTCCTTGAGAGCAGGCCAGTACGAAGTCGGGATCGCGCGCGAGCCGTAGTTGCGCGTCATGCTCTCCATGCCGGCGCCAATGCCAACATCGATAGCCTCGGTGCGGATCGAGGCCGCGATGGAGGCGATGGCTTGCAGCGAGGAGGAGCAGGCGCGGTTGACGGTGTAGAGGGAAGTAGACGAAGAATCAAAGCCGACGTGGTTCAGGGCCATGCGGGCGGCTTTGGAGCCGCCAAGCTCGGAGAGGACGACGCCGACGGCGACGTCTTCGATTTTGGACGGGTTCAACTCAGGAACTTTGTCGAGGGTGGCGCGCAGGACGACGGAGAGGAGCTCTTCCGGGTAGGCATCCTTGAGGTGACCCTTGTAGGAGCGGGTGATGGGGGTGCGGAGAGAGGAGAGGATGACGACGTCAGTGGGCGCTTTGGCTAGGACGGAGGAGAGGCCTTTTGGTAGGACGCCCATTGTGATTGATTTGGTGGTTGGCGGGTTTGGTTAACTTGTCGTTGGTGATTTGCTTGAAAAGGCGAACCCGTTTCAGTTGCTGTTCGTGTGCCGTGCTTTGTTAAAGGTGAAGACGGCTAGCTAATACGCTACACTAGTTACCGGAGATAGGTAGATGAGACAGAACTGAGGGTATCACGAAACAATACAAAAACTGGCGAGCAAAGACCACGAAGCAGAGAAGAGAAGATGAGTAACAACAGAAAGACGGGAAAACTGTTAGGATAAAAGGAAAGGAAGAACCGAGCATCCGAACACCGCCGGATTAACAAGGACGAGATCGGAGAGCGACCCGTTGCCCGCCCGTCGCGTTGGACAACCGAACGGAGCACGGTGGGAGAGGTTGTCACCCTCGAGGCCCTCTTACACGCCGGGTTCCAAGGTCGGGAATGGAGGAATCATGGGGAAAATGGGGAATTCCAGTGGAGATGACACGCCCGGCAGCGGGGTCAAGGGGACCTTGGGGGGTTCAGCGGCGGCAATGTAACTCGGCAGCAGTGAGCCCGGGGGAAGATCTATAGTCCCACTTCTAGCCTCCTGTTGAAGTTTCCCGTGCACTACGAATCTACCACACAGCAACATCGCAAAGAATAGTGATCCAAGAAGCGGACAGAAAGGGTCTGCGTATCAGCCTTATAAGAGTGAACAAAGCGTTGGTAAAGCCAAGACGCAGTGATGTCAGCAAAAAACCAGGGGTAGAACAACACGGAGCAAACAAATAGCAACGATTTGTGAGCCCAGAGAAGGAGAACTTAAAACTCAATACACCCTCGTCCAATAATGACTGACTGTACAGAAGTATATGCTCTCGTTCGCTGTATCCAACAGCCCGTTCTTCAAACCATGTTGAGAGGCGAAGTTGACTGTCCTCATGTCCCTTTTCTTCCCACCTGGCAAATGCATCATTCCTTTGCAAAGATTGCCGTGAGGCAATACACCATACATAACGAGTTCAGGCCAACAATGCTCTCAGACCGGTCCGACATTCTTCATAATCCAAAGCGATAATCCAACATCAGCCAAGATTGGGACGACAGAAAGCAAAGAAATAAGATATTAAACGTTGGTGTTGAGGCGTAATGCAAGCGAGCCAACAATCTCGACACTATGCGTCTTGGCTGTACTGGATCCCAAGTCCAACCTTGCTCGGATCGCGCAGCCCCCCAACGGTCCTCAGCTTCTTTGTCGGGCTCAACCTATCCCGCAGTGAGAACTCTTCTATTGGGTCACCGTGTCCGGCAAACTTGCGCTTCTCGCCGCTCGACACCCCACTCTTATTGAGCCCGCCGAACAGCTTCGCCTGCAGCTTTGCAGTCTTATCCGCTGGCGCTGGCGTGCCGTTCCGCGAGTGCTCAACCGAGCTAGCTACCTCAAAGCTCTCTCGGGGGTCACGACGAAGCATCTGCGTCGCAGCTTGGCTGGCCTGGCTCTCAAAGGCTTCCTCTTCTTCCTCATTGGTCGGGTTTCGTTGCATAGGACCCAACTGGTGCTGCGAGCTACGGGAGGCAAAAGAAGCGGCTGCTACTGACTGGAGAGCCTGGCGAGCGAGCTCCTCGTTATCTTCGGCGGAGATTGTGCTCTCCCGGCTCCTGCGTCGGTCTCGGGTCGCAGATCGAACAGGTGTCTCAGGCACATATCGGTTGTGACGGTACGGGGGCTCGGTTTGTGGCACCAGATCGACAGATGGCAGAAGTCCGCCTGTCTCACCACGCAGGCGCTGTGTGGGCGTGGTGGGAAGCGACGACATGGACTGAGCATTTCGCGTATGCCTGGCAGCGTTGTGAGACAACCCCCGAGGTGTCGACGGGGCACTGGTATTTTCCTGGTCGATAGCTTGAAGGAGCATGGTAAAGTTGCCTTTGCTGTGGTCCTTGTCGGCGCGAGCTTGAGCTTCCCGATAGACGGTTCGAGATGTCGGCCGAGGTGGAGTGTGGTGTTGGGGTTGAGAAGGCGCGGTAACCGCAACTGTCTGCCTCCCTATTGTCGCGCCATGGAACATGCCTCCGGGACTGCATAGAATCTGGAAGTGTTCGCGATTTTCACGAATTCGGTTTAGAAGAAGTTCCCGTTCGTCGCAGAGACTGATGTTCTCGTCCTCCTTCTGCTGTATGATTTTTCTAGCAGCCTTGAGTTTTCGGTTCAGGAAATCCACCTCTTCCACCCTTTGATCGTACAAGGCCTTTAGTTGCATGAACTTTGTCTGCTGGGTTTCCGAAGCAGCATCGAGGTCGCGTCGTGCCTGTCGTGTGTGTTCGGCCACTCTAAGCGCTTCAACCTCCCTGCGAGTCATCTCGTGTTCGACAGCCGCTCGCTTCATATCTTCGTCGGCCTGGAGGCTAAGCAAGTTGTATTGCAATTTGTGATGGGCCGTCTCCATCTTCAGCTTGGCATTCTCCGCAATGCACGTCTGCAGCATGCTGCGAAGCTTGTCAATAGACGCGTCGGCAATCTCTTGCGACGCGGGTGGATTGAACTCCAGAGCAGTATTGGCTTCCCTCTTGCTTCCAAACATACCCGTCGTCGCGGGAGGGGAGAAATACCCAGAACGCTGTGAGCTTGCAAAAGCTAACGAGGTGGCGGCCCCCGTCCCGGCGGCGTTGGGCATCTGTGAAGAAGGCGGGGGGGTCACAGACGAGGGAATGATAGTATCGACAGGACCCTCTTCGTTGACCCGCAACCTGAACCCCGAAGGACCGTTATCGACTTCATCTGGCGTGTCAGCGACCTGGGTGGAGGGTATCGTTTCCGGTGATGACGGATTGCGCATGTCGTCGTCCTCTGATATTAGTGCCGGATCCTGGATGAGGCCGAAACGACGGTCGTTGGACATGGCGTCTACCAGCAGCTGTGCTGACTGTAGTTGCGATTCCTCTGTGTCGGTGGTTGACATTGTCTCGGTTGGCTGTCCAATATCTGCTTCGGTACGTGTAAGGATATGGATCTCGGCTGTGCTCGAATTGGGATCGTCAGACTGGTCGCGCTGTGGTCTGGACCCCCCGAGCAGGGTGACTCGACGCAATGGCCCGCGGTGGTGGATGGCTTGCTATGTCTGAATTACGCGCCGTCCCGCCAAGACTTTGACTTGTCTCGCTGAAAGATAGGTCAGAGGACAACTCGTAGGCAGCAAGCTCTCAAGGCGGTGCCGACACGACCTTGGGTGAAGAGAGAGGGGGAAACACGAGGGGCGGAGAGCGAGGGCTGAACAAAGGTGTAGCTTCATCAATTCGGAACCGGCGTCTGTAAGCAGCTACGCGTGGGTACCTATTGAGGGCGCCTTTGTGTCGATTGCGGCAAATGCGTGATGATGTGTGGGAATTGGATTGGAACTTTGAAGGATGAACTAAGAGAGCGATGAGGGGTGGGGAAGCGGGAGATTGTCTGTCCAGTAGCCGTTGATTGTCCGTTGGTTCAATTGTTGTGAAGAGCGCGCGGGCGGGCAGCTCAGCCCAGAGTCGGAAGCACCCGACAGAATGCTGAATGGCAGGCTGTTGCTGTGCTCCAGCAGCTGGTTGCCCAGGAGCAGACCACACAAGCCTTTTCTCGCCCAGTCCTACCGCCTGGCCGTTATGGATGCCAAGCTGTCGAGCTTGACACGGGTGCGGGGAACTTTACCTAACTCCAACCCAGACTCAAATGGCCCAACCTCGTGCTGAAAGCGAAAGCGACTGACTTTATGCATCAATGTCATCGTACTTCAGGACTTTTTATTATGTGTCTTAAAAGCAATCGTATAGTAAATAACAACACACGTTCGACCAATGTTTTTGTCGGTCTTTGCTGACACTGTCGTGTACTTCCTCTTCGGCGATACATGATACTACCACCTCTCCTCGCCCAAACCATATTTCTTTTTAAATCGATCAAAGGTTTGATCCATCCTACTGAAATGGACGACAACTTGTTGTTGAAGGCATATCATTCACACGCCCGTGTGGTACAACCCAGATGCTCAACGCCGAATCCAGCTTCTTTGAACTTCAAATAACGCCGGTCCTTCGATAGTCTCGCCGATACGGTAGTCCCTTGGAACTGAAGTTGCTGCAAAAACTGCAGGCTGATAGTACATAAGTCTTTCGGTCTGAGGAACACCCATGAGAAGACGTTCAAGCAGGATCACATACATCGCCAACGCAAAAACTAGTGCCAAGTTGATTGGGGTAGGGTTCTCTCTCTACCTTATAGGTACGTACCGGGTTTGCCAACACGGCCCGGACCCGACACTTGGACTGCATCGATTTACAGGCCCGAGACACCTGAAAGTTGCTTCCTATACAAGATGGCTAATTTCAGTTCCTGCTACGAACCTGCGGCGTATCCCATCAATGGTCTGACTGAGCGGTTCGACAACCTTACCGCACTTTGATCCCTTTCTGTTTGGATGATCCTGAATCTGTTCACAGTTATATGATACCTAGTAATGCCCCCTCGCCCCATCCCACGCCCTAGATTAAAAGAAAGAGGACGTGCATGTGAAGCTAAGAAACGCATGTGACAATCATGCATGAGGGCCGTCCGTTCAGGTTCCTCGGACTCGAGCCAGACACCTCAGCCTGCCGCCAGGTGCAATTCTTTTGAGGTTTGGAACTCGTCATGGAAGTGAAGCGGCTGAATCGGTGATGAGTTCTCCTTACATTGCCTGAGGTTCAAGCAAAGCAAATGCTTGCGATATTGAGCCACTGGATGCGGTGTACAATATCTGACGTCACAGCAATGGGTCAAGTCTAGCCCCAGCCCGACTTCCCCTAAGCCCTCCAAAGTCGGAACTAATCAACATCAACATTTGTCACCGTCTCCCCAGATACCGCTGATATACATCAAGTGTTCTTAGCTACCTTCTAATATCCTGTTCTCTCTTCTTTTCTTTCCACTCTTTCGGCTACGTCTATGCCAAGGAAAGCAACCTAATAACCTCAAGATACCCCACGGCGAAGGCCGACCAGCTGATCCTTGCAACGCCGTCCGAACTCCCATCCAAAGTTCGAGGCCCAGACTTTCAACGACTTGACGAGATAACTCGACCATCATTTGGACCCCAACCTATCACACCCTAGAGTCTACCTCAACCATTCAATACCTCTACCTATCTACGTAATAGTAGGCTTATTCAGGACAAAACCAAACTCCTTCGCTCTTTCCACCATGACAAGAAACGAAAGCTCTAGTATCTGTCCGCCATCAGCCTCAGCCACTCCAGACACCCTTACCGCGCTTCAACTACATGCCTTGTTCGACATTCTCACACATTATGGGACATATTCCGAAGTGGAATGTTTCAAGAATCCGGATGCTATTTCCAAATATGGCTATCCCTTTGCGTCGTCGATAGAGGGTGCCTCCGAGCCCGTCATCAAGAAAGAGTCTTCAGTTCCGCTTCTGGCAACCCTGCTGCGCGCCATCGTCCTTCCGGTGCCAGGAGTTCGCGATCTTCCAACTGATTTCTGGCCACTCGAATTCCAAGGAATTATGACCAAATTTGGTGAAGCAAACCTGTCCGAGAGCTATGACAAAGGGTCTTTGGGTAGTAGGAAAACCTTGGCCACTGCTGCCTCGGTCATTCACGAAGCTGTTTCCCGGGGTCTTATCGGTGGTCTTCCCAAGGGGTCACCCAGGGACCTAAACGGTCACTATGACAGGTCGAAAGCACAAGACCTTGTGCGCGCCTGGGAAGACGTGTTGCACGAACTTGTCTACGGAAGTCTCGTTGAAACGTTGTTTGATCGTATAGCAGAGAAACCCGACATCGAAGGCCATTCACTCGCCGTGCAGACTGCTGTGGACTATATTATCCTTCAGTATGTGATGCTGCTCTTGATTTCACCCTTTTGTTTTCTTTTACTAATCTACTTTTCCAGCCTTGCGACGTTCATGCACCATGTATTCGTCCTCTCCCCCGAAGGGTCCTATCTGTTACAGATGGTGGCGAGCGTACACAAGATGGTACCTTATTCGGCCATCAAACAAACTTTTCGAATTGGAAATGCAGCCAGCATGATCAATGGGATCACGAAGCTCCTCCTGGCCAAAATGAGTATCGGAGGCCTCACTAACTGGCTCGGCCTGACACAAAATGCGGATGATGGCATGAATCTCTTACAGAGGCAAGTACCTACAGTTTCCATGCGGATGGCAGTTCAAGACTAACAGGCGTAGAATCATTTCACTGGTCTTGTCGTGGGACATGGCAGAGTTCCGGAAGACCGCTGAACGGATAGAAAAGGCCAAGGGTGGTCCCTCTAAGGTCCATATCGCAGTCATCAAGAAGTACGTCGCCAAGTCGAGGGAAGAGCACTTGAGGATCCGGAACATCAGCATAAAGCGGTCCGAGTCCATTATTGCCGCCATCTTCGAAAATTCCCGCCGTGGGCTTGTGGAGTCCCTGTCCAAAGAACAGCACGAGCAATGTCTGGAATACCTCTCAACCTTGCTTGCAATTCGAGATCGGGATGAGATCATCAAGATTCTCTGCAAGCAAAACCCCGATCTCTTCACCCAGGCCGTAAGGGACTTTATCGGCAGTTTCGAGCCCATGATACGAGCTGTTCACCAGAATATTGACCTTCGCGAACACGTCTCTGCAGCCGAAAGCTTCCTAACCGACCTTATCGAGACAAGCAAGGCGAAGGATTCTCCAGTGGCGATCTCCAGCACATTAACAGCAGAAACAACGATCGAGACCCGCGCTCCTTCCATAGAGGACTACGTCGGCTTGATTAGGAGACATAAACAATCGGCCTACAACTTTGTCCACCAGGTGGCCAAGAACTGCCCCGAAATCAAGGGGGAATTCCTCGAGTATTGCAAGAAGACGCTGGCGCAGTTCCGCCAGCAGCCCGAGCAGCAATCACTATCATCGGCCATCCCCTCAAACGATAGTAGCAGCCAAGCAATGGACACCAAGCTCCGCAAGGGAGCAGCCGGAAGTCTAAGCGCCGATATCCAGTCGCTCTTCAACGCCCTCCCTCCCCAAGTAAAACCCGACATCCTCGCAGCAGCAGACGCTCACGCGGCTTACCTCTCCTCCCTTGAAGACCTCTCCCTCAAGCGAATGCAACACATTCTCAACGACATGAACCTTACCGCCCCCTCCATTTCCTCATTGCCAGAAGCCGCAATAACAACAACAACAACTTCTTCTTTAAGAGACAAATTCTCCCTATCCGCCAGCTCCCCCTTTGGTTCTCGAGCCCCCAGCAGGCGAAACAGCAACAGCGCCAACAGCAACAAGAAAGCAAGCATGTGTGGCCCCGGCATGTTCCTCTCGCGATGGCAGAGCCTGATGGACGAGACGCTCATTACCCCCCAAGTCCCCACAGGCGGCCAGGTGCGGCGCGGCAAGGACGTCAAGGGGGTGATTGCGCAGGCGAAGACGACGGTGGGCAGCAGCGCCATTGTGGCTGGTAGTAATACGGATGGGAACGGAAATGGGGCTGCATGGGACTCGGCGGCGCTGACAAGATTGGTGGAAAAAGAGGTGCCGGAGCCGCCTGATGTTCAGGTGGTGGTGAAGATGATGGGGAGCGGGTTTGGGGAGGTGGTGGAGAGGAGGATGTTGGAAAGGATAGAGGTTGTAACTATCTAATGGAAGGATGGATGTGGATCATCAGCATTGAGTTCGGGTGTTGTAATCACAGTCAAGTCAAAACATAATCATAAGACTGGAGTAATAGAATTTGTGAAAGAGGGAAAAGATTTGTTTTGTTTTCATCTAATCCATATCTCTCCAAAGGGGGAAAGTGCCAATGGGCGTCATGGCGAAATAAGAACAAACCCCCCCGAAACTCCGAAACCCAAAGCTGCCGTTGTTTCCCTGAAATCAAGAGAGAGACCACTCTTTGTCGGCGCCCATTCCATTGCTCCAGGCGAGATTCCATCAAGCAAGTACGTTGGTATGTCGGTCGGTTATGTCAGGCAGGCAAAGGTCTTCCAACCTTACGCGCTGTCGCTGCGACTAGTGATTTAGAGAAAGCTCATGGTCGCTCGGGTACGTGGTTGCATTGAGCAGTGCGAAGAGGTAAATTTACTTGCTGCCGCAGTTGGAGCAAGAGCCTTGAAAGTTTCCAAGGTTAGTGCCATGCCAGGAGTTGAAGATGGGATCGGACAAGCGACGGGGGAGGAAGTAAAAAAACTTACAGCCAGAGCCGCAGTTGCAGGAAGAAGCGCCGGAGCAGCCGCAGTCACCCATTTTGATAGAAGTGGTTGTTCTTTTGAGAGGAATTGAGTTGTTGTTGTTGTTGTGTAGGTTGACGAAAGACTGATGTTGTCTTTGTGAGTGTTTCAATGCAGTGATGATGATGTAGTTCGTTGATGACAAGTAAAGGAATTCGAAAAGAAGTCAGGGTCCCGTGGCTTTATATACCCTGAATGATGCCTACAGTATCTTGTTCCTGCTGTCACGTACACTACTGCTACGCACCGTTCGGAACTGTGACTGTGACTGTCTGTTACCTTCCATTCCACGACACCCCGACGGCATGGCATGTTAGCGACGATCCGAGCCTATCGGGGACGTCCGCCTGCACGGGTTTGCGATATTTGTGCCGTAGCGGCTGCATCAAGAGTGGAGGTGTTCGCTGCGTCTTTTGTGCGGCGGCGTTCTGGGCCACCTGCTTGGCACTCAGGTCAAGCTGGTTCAACGCGGCGAAATACCCTCATCGTACCGTACAGTGTAGTGTACACTACATACAGTATGTAAGGCGATGACGATAGAGATGGTTGATTTCCAAAGCGTGAATGGTTGCAATGTTCATGTGATGTCTCAGAACCTGCAGATCAGTTTCTAAGGGTCTTCCATCACGCCCGAGATGATGTTAGCACGTTGCCCGATGGATGACGACTGACAATTAAGTCGAAGTTGTCGTTGTATATAGTGTACAGTACTTCCGCCGCTTTGTGTAGTGCCAACGCTACAGTACGCAGTTTACTTACACCAGTACTTGTCGTTGCGATATTTGTGCCGGCTGCATTCCGCTCTGGTTGCTCAAACGAGTGCCATCGATTTCGCAATGATTATTAAGCTGAGGTATTACAATCCAAATAGCAAGGTGTTGTATTCTTACAATGAATGTGAACTGCTCATTGCCTGAGTTTTGGTGATGATGCTGCCACTGACACCTCATCGGGAGCACAATGACTTCACTTCGGCGGTAGGAGCTATCGACCGGCCAATTCCCAGCACCTGCCGATTCTCCGGGGTCGCGACTCGCCTGAAGCTCGCTTGGCTTTCAGAAGGAGATGCCTGCCCTAAAGATTTGTGGACCCAATAATGTAACCGTGTTAGTGCATCGGCACAGCTTCCAGCTTCAAAGTTAGCATCAGTGCTTCATCTTTAACAGCCGGACGCAGCTGACACGCACGGGCAGTACTGATAAGATAAGGTAGTGTCAAACCGAGAAGCTCACTACTGCCTGCCGCGTATCAAATCGTCAGTTCCATGGATATTCAACCCGCGTGTTCATGTTTTCGTCCTCAGCATATCCCTTTGTGTCTGTTCGACATTGTTTACCACGGAAGTGTATTATTCACCTACTTCCAGGCACGGCCAGTATAGTCCGTCGCCATCTAGTCTGCCGCCATCAACAAACTCACGACTGCTGCAGAAAGTCACGAGTGTCATGATGGCATCAAGCCAAAGTGCACACTGTCAATGGCACAATTCTATGAAAGCCGTGGGGTATATAATGATATCTCTATGCTGGTAGCGAGGCTTGCGAAGCTCTATCAGGGGCAGTATGGGGCCGTTGTTGGGTTGGCAAAGCTAGACGTTTGGATATGGCATCCCGACTTCATCAAATGACAGTCGTCTGAGATGTTGTCCAAACGCTCAAAACCCACCTGATACTGAGGGATATTATAATGGTAGGTATTCGGGTTGTTGGGAAGCTGATCTTTCGGTTGTCGTACGTTTCTAGGCCGAGCTCGGCATCTTGAAACACTTCGAGTTCCGCTTCGTCACTACTATCGACTCATGTCCGTTCTTGAGACGGCAACGACGTTACGACTCAGTCAATTGTCAAATTCTGCTCTCACATAAACTGGCCGAACAACTTTGATTAAAAAAAAAAAAAAAAAAAAAAAAAAAGTCGAAAGAAGCTGGCGAACCACTTCCATCATACATTGGAATCCGAAGCAAGCAAAGTTATCTTGACAAAAAAGAAGCAATTATTCACAGCCATGTCCGCCGCACCACGCAGGTCCAATTCAACCTGTCCGCGTCCCGGCAGTAGCAGTAGCACCCAGGCTTTTCCGACACCATCCGTCAACAACGGACGACGATCTAGTCAATATCAACAATCCATATCGAACCGCCGAGAGGACTGGAGAACAGATCCACGAGACAACGGACGACGACGAGGCCAATATCAACAGTCAACATCGGAGCGCCGAGAGGACTGGAGGACTGATCCACGAGCTCAGCAAACACCAGAGCAACGAGCACCACCATCAGTGAACAACTCTGCTTCCCATGCTCAGAGAACAACTCCACACACCAGACCAGCACCACGTCGACCCTCAGAGCAGAGATCGCCCCCGAACAACCCTAGATCGGCTCCTCGGCGGCCATCAGCAAATAATCGGTCTTCTCCCCAATCCGGCCCAAGTTCAAACAAGCCATCACGGCCTGATGAAGCCGCAATCAAGACGCAGATGAATCAGACATTATCCATTGCCATGATTGCAAGTCCCGCCAATCCTATACCCTTCCCCCTTCCGCTGCCCCTCGGACTTGCAATGCTCCTTGTCGGTTCCAGCAAAAACGGCAAATAATAGGCTGAAGCTGAGAACTTGGAAATGGCCGCTACTACACTGTTCCAATCACAGCATATGGAAACGTATCTCCTTTTGTCCTTCGCCATCTCGTCCAACTTCGAGCGAACGCAGCTCCACATCGAACCTCAACCCAGAAACTTGCACCGATCGTTTGTTTGACTCCTCGACAGGCGTTTTGGCCACTGCATCTCTATTTTCCGACGCAGGACCACACTCCTTATCCACTACCACTGCTTTCAAATCGACTTTCAGTTCCAATTTCACCAGTTGTTCAGTCCGCGGCCGCCCAGGACCAGCCAGTCCCGAAAAACCACTACCTCTCCTATCCGCAAGCTGCCACCGACCAAGTGTTGGACTGAGCTTCATCTCCGCTTCTGGTGCCGGTGTTCCCTCCCTAGATGCGAGTCGAAGTTCAAGCCCTTTCTTCACACCCTTCTTCTTCCCTCCGACCACCCCCAACTCAATAGTGGCAAGGGCAGAACGCGACAGTGCCGGTGGCCGCCAGTTTTCCCCCGGCACTGCGTCACCTGCTGGTTCAAACACCTCCTCATCATCCTTGCTTTCCACTTCCAAAAAAAGGCCTTGGCTGATACTGCCAAACCTCCTCCATTTTGCCCGAATACCTTGATCACTTTCCCTCGGAGAGAATAGAGAAGGACCCCGTTCCCCAAGCGAGCAGCTACTAGCTCGCTGACGGCGGTCTCTACGGCCTTTTCGACGCTGATCATGAAGGAAGCCACGTCTAGTCTGTCGGCCAACTCACCCCGGTCAGCGTAGCTGGGCTGGAACTCATCGAGGTCCAGCTTTGACAGGCTGTAATCGCCTTTGGTCTCTTCGGCTGGCTCTTTTCCTGGATGTCCCGCTTTCGGTAGCGGGTTCGGACGCTTGATGTTCAACGTGACCTTCTGGCGTTTAGGGCTCGGGGTTTGAATTGGTGTTAGTGGTAGCAACGGTGGCTCGGCTTTGCGCTTGGCTGCCCTGGAAGGTTGGACGCGTGTTGGTGTTAACTTGTTTGGGGAAGGTGATGGTGTTTGAAGTTTTTGAGGGTTTTGACGGATAGGGGTGCTCGCCCTCAAGGCGATAACCTTTCGAAGATGTTCATCTTCGAAGTCCGAGTAGTCAGACTCCGAGGGGCTTTCGTCGGACTGGGAGGTTGAGCGGTCGTCAGACAGATCGATATCGTCGGAGTCAGCAGCAGCGGCAAGTGTGCGCTTGGTAGTCACTGGACGTGTGACGGCCATTGGTCTGATCATGAGCTTTTTGAGTTCCTTCTTCTCTTTCTCTTTCTCTGCCTGTTATCGATAATTGTTAGTCAGTCATGTACGTCATCACCTCTGCCGCAACCCCCCCTCTCTCCCATCGTGGTTTCAGTCCGCACTCACCTCACTCTCAACCAACTTCCGATGCATGCAACGATCAACCTCGGCTTTATACCAAGCCTTCACCCGCTTGTAGAACTCCTTGTCGCCCTTGTAGACGGCACCTTTCTTGAGAGCACCCAAGTCGTGCTCCAGTGCTTCTTCGCTGAAGAAATACTTGCCGATCGGCAAGATGGTTTTTGCTGGGCCGCCGTGGCCTTGCTTGCATGGTGGGTTGAGACGGCAAGCGTGGTGCCTAATGGCCTTTCTTTTGGGGGTTGGTGTCTTCTTCATAGTGGCTTGAAGGGTGCGAGGATCTTTGATCTTGGCTTTGGTCTTGGGGTAAGAGGAGGGTTTTGCTTTTGGTTTGGGCGTCATGTGGGAGTATGTCGGATCTGAGGGCGGAGTGACTCGGGGGATGATGAAGACAAGTGTTGGATGGTTTGCGATGGTTTATGATGAGTTTGGACCTAGCAAGTCTGCGCGGCACCGCTATCTTGGGATACGGTGTCGTCTGGGGGTGAAGTGACTCGGGAAATGACGAGGATAAGAGGTGGATGATTCGTGATTATTTGTGGTGGAATGGAGACCAGGAAATGTATGCTCGGTAGAGGTAGCTATACCGCAGAACCAGACTCGGGGAATACGCAGGTGACTGCAAAGTAAAATGTGCAATGCAGCGGCTTGTGGAACGTGCCTGGGAGTTGCGTGAGGGTGCTCCAGACCATGTGGGAGGGACACAGAAAAAGAACAATAAACCGACTTTCGAGACCTCCATGTCATTGTCACATTTGTCACATCTTGTTCAGTAGACCATCAGCCGGGTCTCAACTATCAAAGGGGTAGATGCTGAAGTGCACACGAAGAAATGGGGGTCAATTGAGACGTGGCGGCCTCGGGCCTGAAACAAAGGAATTGAAGTACAGCTTCTAAAATCCAATTTCCTTATTAATGAAAAGTAGTAATGGGAAGACTTGCACGTCGAAAGGTAGTCGCTTTGTCCTCTGTTGGTTCTCACATCTTGCCATATCCGGGCGATACCATTCGGTGCGAGCCATCCGTCGTCTTTAGTCCAAGCCGCGCCAAACGCACTGCGATCCGTATATTGAATTATACACATGGGGGAAAACCAGATGAAAATCACAAGATCGCTTGAAATAAGATGGAAATGACTACCAAAAAGACAAACTGAAACGAATCTGCAAGTTTATTATCGCAAGTTTTCGTAGTCGGTCTGCAATGGCACGCCATCTCTAGCTTTGCCAGCATGTCCACTGCAATTGGGCTTATTTGGCACGCCGAATTACAATATAGTAAAAATCACTTGGCACAAGTACCAACAGCAACAACCAACCAGCAATGGCTCAATGGTCTAGTGGTATGATTCGCGCTTCGGGTTAATCACCCTCATGGTATCCCATGAATGTGCGAGGTCCCGGGTTCAAATCCCGGTTGAGCCCCAACTTTTTGAATTTTTTTTTTCTTGCTTGATCTGGTAGGGGAACAAGTCATTCGGGATCTCGAAGGGTTGTGCGACTATTCAAAATGCATTCGAGTTTTTTTGTTTCGTCTTTTGGAGGGTTGAGAAGATTTTAAAGTAGGGTAGGGTTGTTAGTTCTACTTATATAGTCGTTTTGCTGTAATGAGTCTTCATGTACGTAACTGTCAGATTGGTAAATGCATCACTATTTAGCCAGTCTTCCTTTCTGTTTGTTTTTTTCCCCTCTTCTTTTTAGTATGTTCACTCATAGCTGTCGACTGACATTCCGCAGTATCCAGATCAGTTAGGTAACATGCACTGTCCAGTGACCAAGCGAGTTCAATCCAATCTCATCCAACTGTCCAAGAGGAACAATCTGTCAAAACGAGACAGGCAAGCTGCTTGCTTTTCCGGGCGGAATTGCGATCCGAAGCGATATACAAACAGACGTATGAATATAAGAATGACAGCGACAACTTGGAAGTTGAAAAAAAAGGGCAAAAGGTCTGGACCATAGATGGCTCCGAGATCTCTCCAGACGAGGCAACCGGCGATGGCGTTCCAACGCTTTCAGCTTTCGAATGCAAAGACACTCGTTGATAACACTATAGGCCTGTTCATGCTCTTCCAAATATTTCCATAGATCTGTCTTGGGTCTAACATATGCATGAGAAAAGAAGGAACTTGCTGTTGGGATTGACGAGTGACAGCCGAGTTTTGCGTCGACCAAAGATGCCAAGAAATGCCAAGACGTGGTGATGGCCTCAACTGACAACCGCTCCGGCAGTACCATCAACGGATTGACGAGTGATGAAAGAGGTAGGGTGTACTTCGCTGGTAATGAAGTAGAAGGATACTAGATGGTCACGGCGGATGCTAGGTGGTTCAATCTTCTTTTATTCGATCTGTTCCTGTCCTAAAAAGACGTGTACAACATCCAAACTATTCAGTCTCCCCATCCGATCCCCGTCCCGTCCCGTTCCGTTCCTGGGTATCCCATCTCCAATAGTCTAACCTAGGCCATCTATCTCCTTAGTTATCCCGTTATGTATATAGCAGTAGGTATATATCTTCATCCGTTAGCCTCACTCCAATCCCATCCTGACCTCATCCCCAAACCCCCAACTGCCTGCATCTTTCCCGGCATCCTGCAACGCCAACCTAGTTTGCGTCCCAAACGACGACACCACCTCATCCTCCTCGTTGGTCTTTGCCGCCATCAGCGTGGATTGCGGCGCTGGTGATGACCCTCTTGCCGTTGCTGTCGTTGGTGTTGTCGTATTGCTATTGCTTACGGCGTTGCTGTGACTCGACCTCCTACTCCTCGCGTAAGAATTGTTATTACCACTGTTATTCAAAATCGTGTTTCGACTGATGCTGCTACTGCGACTCTGACTTGATGGGACGAATAAAGAGTGAGAGGAGGAGTAGGGCGTGGTACTGGGGCTCTGTCCGCGACCATCGTGACCTGCATAACCGCCACCGCCGCCGCCACCGGAGGAACTTGCTGATGGGCTGCCGGTGGTGGTGGGGGCAGTGGTAATATCGCTGAAATTCCGTCTTTGTTGTCCTCCGGTGGAAGAACCACGACCACCCCGGATGGTGACAGCGCTGGAAGCACCGCTGGTCGGCGACTTACCGAATAAAGCACTAGAAAATCTGTGGGACCTACTAGTACTGGACGTGGAAACCACCGAAGCGGCCTCGTCTCCTCCTTCTGTTTCTGCGTCTTTATCTTTGCGGAGTTTATCCTTCATATCCATTCTGCTTTTCGTCATATCTTGCGCTTGTATCCTTGCCAAGCTGTCGACCGCGCTTTCGGGTGTGGATTTTTTCAGCTTGATCGACGTCTTTCTAGGGACGGCGGTAGAGGGTGAAGCAATCTCACCCGACGCGGCTAGTTGATCGGAGAGCAGCGATCGCGGTTGTGCCCGAGCACCTATTCCTGGTCCGGGCGCCGGTGTCGCGGTTGGTGTAACTGAATCGGCGCTGGAGTTGCCGTTGGCGGATCCGTTCACAGTATAGTTGTTTCCTTGTTGGTCAACTATCGCATCCTCTGCCAATTCTTCGATCAGGGCATCGTCTGCTTCCACGAGCTCGGCATCGCGATACCACTTTCTCCTTCTTGTCCAGCGTCCCCAGCCGTCTTGACCTCGGCGGCCATTTTGCCACTGCATCTTGGTTAGCACGGTGTGCCTGTTTCTCTTGTTTTTGAAACAAATGTCTCCAGAAACGGAAAGAACAAACCTTGTTATCATAGTAAACCCAGCCCATACGCCCCCCAGGGCTGTCATAATCCCACTCTTTTCCATCCGCGTCTTCTCCAGGCATAACAGCCTCGTCGGGTACTCCATCGACTCGCCATCTCGATCCCTCGACCCAGCGCCAGCGCATGTTACTACCGTCCTCGACCTCGGGAAGCTCAAACTGGTCTCGCGGCGGGACCGCGTTGTTGTGCTCGTCGGTCCATGCCGGCCTTTCATACGCAAACAGACTAGTAGTCCATCCCAGACCGACCCACCGACGCTGGTTCTCATAGATGATAAATGTAAAGCGCACGCCTGTGTCGTGTCCGCCGCGGGCACGTCGAAGGGCCTTAGTAAGCTCAGACTCCTGCGCGTTATACGCCTTTGTACTTTTGATGTTGGCAAATGTCTTCTTGTTCGCTGAACTGCCGCTAGCAGTGGATGCAGCGGATGATGCAACGCCACTCTTCTCAGCAGGAGAAACCTTGACGGGCTTTTCGAACTGCAAGCCAGTAACCAATTCCAAAAACCTGCGAATGGAGGCGCTACGCCATAGAATGGCGCGAGATACCCGCATAACGCGAGAATGCCAAGTTAGGATGAGAGTACCAAAAATCAAGATAACCCTGCGTGTAGTAATCAGACGGAAAGGTGGAAGCGTCAGGGCGAACCAAAACGGGGTACAGAGAAGGATCCGGATGAAAAGTGTCGTCAGCGCGGGTTTTGTGGTGGCCGATGTAGGTGTTCGCTGAGTGCTGAGGAAATCCGTGAGTTCCAGCATGGGTTCCAGCAGAATGTTGCAGCGCGCCGTGAACTCCTTAAGTGTCTCGACAATCTCGTCCAACGTCTTCTGGTGCCGCGTGTTTGTCACTTCGGATACCGATCCTTGGTTCCTCAGTTGTCCGCCTCCTCCAGCGCCCGCTCCCACACCGCCACCGAGCCCGCCATTGGCCTTGCCATTCTTGTTGTCCGGGAGCCCGTCGACGGAGAGGTTCTTGCTCTTGGGAGCCTTCTTGCCCCTAACACTCCCTTTTCCATCTGTCCCAGCGAGCGCCGCCATGTCTCCAGCCGCCACGCCTGGCTCGGTCCAACCACTGCTGCTCAGCGGGCTGTAGCGCCGGCCGTACATGCCACCGATCAAGAGTAGGACAAGCACGACGGGACCGGCAACCCGGACAATGATGTCACCATATAGAACGGCAGCCCAGAAGACCGCAACCATTAGGAAGCTTTCCCAGGGATCGCGCGTCGTCCATGTTATCAGACCGGCAAGCGTATTCAAGGGTAGGAGGAACGGATGGCTATAGGCCAAAGCGCGTGTAATCTGGGGTGGTGTCGCGAGGAGAAGCGGCGACTTTTGGTGGACGAGGATGGTACTCCTCCTCTTCGCGGCGGAGGTGGCGCTCGGCGCGGTTGAGCTTAGGGTAGCGGGCGAGAAGGAGGCATGGGTCGGGTTCGGATTGCTTGCGGTGCCATCATTCGAGTATATGATGCCCTTTGGCTGGTTCGAAGGGGTGGATGGGTGAGAGTTCAGCGCATCGCCGCTGCGCTGAGGCTGAGGAACGGACATATGCGAAAGCCAGGGAGGATCCTGTATGTTGATGGAGGAAAGTGTCAGTCTTGTACTGTCTAGCTATCCCTAGCGGGAATGGTGATGCAACGATAGGGTCATGATTCGATCGAGGTGCGCAGTGAAGAGGGGCGGCGCAGCATGGTCGTCGCTGTGTCGCCTTGGACTGTAGCCTTGATGGAAGGATGACGATGGCCGTGGTTGGGGTGCTGATGATGACGACGGGCTGGAGTGGGAGCTCTTGGAGCTGATTCGGCGGCAGCGGGAATCGCCGACAGACCTTTCTATTTGAAGGAGATCGCTGGCCAGGGGGGGCCTGGCAAGGATGCCTGGTACTATTGAGATGGCGGATCGATCTTCAACAGGACAGAGTCTTATGCACGACGATGGGGTGCCGTCGGGAAGATGTTTGTCTGGCGCAACCTAGGCCGTATAGTAGGTAGGTGGTGATGGTAGCACAGAGAAGGTAGATAGGATAGTGGGAGGTAGGTAGGTAGGTAGGGACAAGAGGACAAGGCAAAGAGCCCGTAGGAGTAATGTTCAGGGTGTGTAAGAAAGGGCAGAACTCACGAATGCAGCCATGAATCAGAAGCAGCCGCAGGTAGAGGGGGGAGGAGGAGGAAGAGAAGGAGGAGGAGGAGGAGGAGGGAGAGGGAGAGGAGAAAGAAGAAGGATAATGATGATGACGATGATGATGATGATGATGGCCGGAACTGATGGTGATGATGGTCGTTTGTGTACGGTTTGCTCTCCGCACGCAAGCCCAACGGAAGGTAGCACGCGCCCATGAATGGCTCCCTCGAGTCGTAGCCCAACGTCATAGGCTGCGAATCTGCGCCCCGACCGTCTTCCCCAGGCTTTTGGATTTGTGGTGGTTCGCGGTTCGCGGTCAGATCAATGGAGTCGGGCGCTAGGAAACAGCGGAGATGCGCACGTGGTTAGCTGGGGTTCAATACACTATTCGTGTTGTAGTGTAGTGTACAGTCAGGTCGTGCGGTCAAGGATATTTAGTATTCATGATAAAGGTAGGTGTAGTAAGAAATGTTGGACGAAGTAAAGAGGCGCAAAACCAAGGAGAAACGAAGAGCGGTAGGGGGAAAGCGGACGGATTTTTGGTCCATTGGGATTGAATCATGGAAGTGGACAGACAACTGAACTCTTTTGGTGCCGCTGTCAGACAGAATCATTCCACGTGAGTTCCTTCTTACGATCTCGAGATGGCATGGACCTAAGTAGTGGTGGGGCCTAAAAGACGGAATACCTACGGCGGTCTCGAGCGGAGCATCGGGGCGGTCTAGCACTTCATGCAAAGAAGCATTCGCACCCGCGATTACAGGTATCTCGTCACCATGATACATATCTCTCTATAGCGGCTGCCTTGCTTCATCCTAGGAACAGGGCAGCGGAGGACGAGTGCTGTTTGGCTTTCCTTCAGTTCCTGCTAGGTACTTCCCGCTACAGGGGCGGATGGACGGAAATCACATGCAAATTGTTCCTGGCCTCATATCCATACCTGCCTAGGCACAATCCCGCTCACCATATGTAAAACCTCCGGCATTTGAAGCACGCTGTGGACCGAATCTACCCGGCACAGGACCCTGCTGGTGTCCTCCTCCGACAATGATGTCACAAGGAACCGGGAACAACGCAGCACAGCATTCCATGAAAATACACTGTTGTGCACGCTATGCACTTTTCTTTCGTATCTATAATTGCTTCTACTGAATCTGTGAATCTGTAAGTATAGTTTATATTGCCCGAATATGTGCATTTCATGCCCGCGAAAAAGAGTGGGGGAGACCCAACGTGTTGCCACCCTGTAGCACTGTAAATCCGTTTCTTCCAACGTCCTGCCTTTTCACACCTATCGTTTCAACGGCGTTAGAGGGTGGAGACATTCAAAACCACCATTTTGCACACAACGAATCTCAAGTGGGCATGAATGTTGCAGAAGGCTTATAGACCATGCTGGATTTCCCTAGAGTCTGAAAATCAACGCTCCAAATCTTTGCTGTAAAGGCAGGGCGAGTGCCCAGGACAGACGCAGCCGTCCACACTGGCTCGACGGGCTGAGGCTGGTACTAAAGATAAACCCAGGCAATCCTGCGAGAACCCATATAAAGATATGCCGTTCTAAAGTCTCGTAACCCGTAATATGTATGTACCTTGAAGTACACCTTGACCAGACCGTTAACCTCCCATACCCAAATGATGTTGGTCTCCTCAGGTACTGTTTGGCAAAAAAGCCATGACCGTAGCGGCCAACCAAATTAACATCATCTTGGCGGGCCGCCCTGATCTCCTTGACCTTGACCGTCAAACGTCGTCCGTTGACACCCCTAGTGCAAGCGCGTCTAATTCTTGCCGGTCTTATCATCACTGAAACAAATTCTCCCAACGAGACCGGACGAGGATTGAACATCTATTGGAAACTAAAGGGATCAATGTCAGTTAGCGGTCATCAGTCAATGAAAACAGGAACCCAAACCACTCACCTCTTGTTAGAGTATGCAATGCTCGTATTGACCCCCCTCAACCATCGACAGAATCGTCTCGCCTGCACCCGCCCGCTCTCTACCGTTTTGGTGTCCGGATTTACGAATCGATCAAACGTCAAGACCACCGTCCTGTCTCCACTGCCCTCACGCCCCTTCTTCAATATAATGGTCACGATCGTCTTCGCGTTGGGGCTCGATGGGCAATTCTCGACGACGACGTTGGCAAACTTGTTGGGATCAATCTCGAACTTGTATGGGCAGTTCTTGTACGGAAGACCGGGCGCTGTGGAAGCAATCTTGGTTTGGTTGCATGCTATCAACCGGACTGAGAGCTTGTCCTCCGTGGGGCAATTAGTATCTACATTCCAGCTGCCCTTTTCGATGGTCACTTCAAACTTCTCGTTCTGATTCTGAGGCTGCGTCGCCTTCGCCGTCGCCGTGACCCCATTCTCGGGTTTGACAAAGGTTGCCGGCTTGACAATCGGGGGCTTGACGTGCGGGTTGTTGATTGAGGTAGACGTAGGGGCGGGGACCTCAGTTGGAGATGTAGTACGCGAGCTAGCTGTGCTAGAGTCTGGCGTCGGGCCTGCCGTTACCAAGGGAGCCGGGGCCGCCGCCGCCGGTGAAATCGCTGCCTTTGTCAAGTGCGGAGTGGGCGGCTTAGATGACTCTGGCGATCTGAGGCCTGTGCCGTGACCCTTCATGTTCTTGGGGCCTGAACTGACCGACTTGGGCTGTAAAAGTTGAACCGTAGCTGCTACCGCTTCCCCGGAGCTACTAAGCTCCAAAGCAATCTGGTCGACGATGCGCTCTAACCGTTCATTCTCCTCCTTGGTACCCTCTTTCGATCCGACTCTATCTATCAGAGCCCTAAGCTGAGGGTCGGTCTTGGCGATTTCCGCCAACCGTACCACGGCCGGAGGAATTGGTGTATTTACAGTGCTAGAAGCAACGGGTGTCGACATTGTGGGAGCTGCCGCGGTAGTTGGTGGTGTTGCTACTGCTGTCGGAGCAGCTAGAGTCACATCCTCTGTGGTAGTTTGTGCCGGGGGGTTAGAGACAGCCGCAGAAATAGGTTGAGGTCGAGGCTGTGCTGTTTTTGGTGCCGCTGCTGCTGCTGGAATTGCCGGCTTCTTTGTGGGTTCTGGGGCTGCCGCCGAGACAGATTGGGATCGACACGCAGCTGCTGTTGGCTCAGTTGATGCTGTTGACTCCGTTGATGCTGCTGCTGCTGCTGCCGCCGGGGCTGTTGGATTTCGTGTGGGTTCTGGCAGAGTTGCCCCTGCCGAGTTGGATTCCAGGCGAGGTTGTTCTGCACCACCGGTTGTCGCACTGCTAGCAGTCGTGCCAGCCTCAGCCTTGTTTAGACTTTCCCAGTGCTCGACGGCCTTCTGAAAATAGGGTATCTGACGCCAGTCCGGGTCATCAAAGTCAAACGCTGAAATATCCTTGATTGAGAGCCAGCCAAACGACCTAAGGATATGGTATAGCAATGTTAGTTGACCGGAACAACGGCCCAGGTTCGGCTTCGAAATGGAACTTACATATCTCGGTCAAAATACATGACCGGAACTTGCCTAAGCTTGACTAAAGGCCCGCCATCCTCGTATCCCGGGGCCCACCCTTCGAACTTTATCTTTCCTGCTGTTTTGTCAAGTTTATAGCAGAGAGGCACGGTCTGCAAGAGCTTGGTATCCTCCAACGTCTTTTCAAGTCCGACTGAACTCAAGTCTGCCTCTTTCACCGGCAATACCATAACAGGATAATGCCGCTTGTCTTGAACCCAAAACCCTTTGTAGAGGCTAGCTGGTTTGGGATTAGGGATGAGGACAGCTGAGCGCGTGCTGCGATCCGACGGTGTCCGTATGTGTGAGCTCTTCCGTCGATCTTTCGCTGGACTAGGGGTAGAGGTATCTCGAGACGAAGGTGGTGCCATCGCCGGACTAGCTGTTTCTCGAGCTGGAGGCGGTGCCATTGCCGGACTAGCTCTTTCTCGAGATGGAGGTGGTGCCATCGCCGGACTAGCTGTTTCTCGAGATGGAGGCGGTGCCATTGCCGGAGGCAGTGCCTCAGCGGCTGGTGAGGCTAGAGGTAGCGAAGGTATGGGAGTGGAAAAGGAATTAGCAAACTCGGGATTCGCCTCCACATATCGCGCTCGTTTTCCCACGCTTAGTTGAAGCAAGTTAACCGGCTTGTAGCCGTTTACGGCAGCTTCTTCGACCGCCGTGTTGTTCCTTTGTGCCAGTTCTGCATTACACCCAATGACCCGAAAACCTAGTGTGTCAATAGCAACACTATAGTTCTTTGATTGATGGTCATGCATCTTGCTTGCTAGGTGTTTAGCAGCTCCCGCAAGAGGATTAGCTCCAAAGTGAACTCCATGGTCATCACACTTGAGAATGTAAAACTCTCCGCTTTCGGGAGGGTACTCGACTATAATATGCTTGAACTTAGCATTGCCTTCTTGGTACACCTCATCGAAAGTGATGGATCGTTTCGCAGATGGGCGCTTTGCCGGTTGCTCGTTTGCGATGTTCTCGTTAGGAGACTGAATCTCTGTAATAGGGCGCTTGTTTGATAAGTGAGAGACAGGAAGTTTTACCGCCGGTTGAGCTTGAGGCGGATGGTTTTGCATGGGAGAGGGCATGGAAATGGGTGTTTTGGTATCTAACGATAGTCTCGATATTGGCAGCTCCGTAGGTGGCGTAGACTAGATAACATCGTGTGATCAGTATATGGTCAAACCAGTTGTGAATTCGTTGGAGGATCAAACTTACAGAATTTTCTATGTCGAATGGTAGCATTCTCCATTTCTCGTTCACGGCGGAAACCTTTTCAATAAACCTTTTCCGGTCATTCTCCAACCTTTCCTCGTATTTTTGAGTAGCTTGACGCAGATAGAAGTCTCGCTTGTCTTCAATGAACTGCGTGAGATCTGGAGGTAGAGGTATTGTACCGAGCCTTTTCTGGAGCATTGACCTCTCCTCGAGCCTTCTGCTCTCAATCTCATCTTTCGCTTTCTGCAGCTCCTGCGATGCATTTTGCTTTTCGGTCTCGAGCTCCTTTTCGAGCTCGTCTACCTCTTTGCTGAAGCGAAAATGAAGCTCATAGGCTCGATAACGATCCATTTTGCGCCGAGTGTCAACCGCCTAGCCGTAGCTGAGAGTGTATTCGGTGGGGGGTTGGTCACGTCGTGAACGCGTGTGAAGGGTAGTATGTTCCCCTGGGGCGTTCCTTCCCGATCGCCTGCGCTGAGTACAAGGTCCCTCCAGTACTTGGTGTCGCGCGGAAAGCTGCGACTCGCGAGCTGATGTTGTTGGAGACCGGAAGTTGAGGCCAGCTAGATGGGGCTCGAGTGAATGCAATCGATGTGTGTGTGGTCTAGATTGTGCAGGTTCTCCGTCTCCGCTTGGAGATAAACCGCGTGTAACCGTATAAAGGTTTTGAGGTTTAAGAACATGCCTGGAAGAAGGGAAAGCGATCACTAGTTGAGTTATACAAGGGACGGTGGGTGAGCACCGGGTCAAAAAATTACCTAGCCAATCTTATGGTTGATGAGAGGTGGTTTGTGCGATGGAAGGATGAGATTGATTGTGGTCGATTGAAGTGAATGGCGCTGTCTATTTTGTCCTAGGGGTATGCTAGACGGGGTATTGTAATATTGTAATGGTTATAACTTTTCCTAGCCGATACCAATGTCCAGCCACGCGCTCGCTATGGCAGCTCGTATGATCCGTATCGTATCTCATACGCATGCCATTTTGGGTTTAACTGGCTCGCGGCTGCCCAATGATATGGCACGTATGGTGGTAATAGTGGACCTCGGGTAGGACTGGCAATGATTAGAGGTAATCCTAGTGCATGTGGAAACTTACGTTGATACCCAACCAGGTACTGTCCTATATGCGCAGCTGAGCGACTCGATAACTATGCTAAATCTAAGAGGCTCGCACTGCTTTCATTGATTTCTGTGTACTCCATGATAGATGAAATCATATTTGAAGCACGAGAAAGAATTATAAATCACGGTAGTGAGCACGACATTGTCAATGATTCGGAACAATGATACTACGTGTTGTATACATCCTTGACATTACACAGTTAAGACGGGAACGAACATCTGATACCACAACTGTCAACGTAAGAGATTCTAGTACACTATACAAAAAGGGCCATAGACACAACTCGCACAGACCAAGACACAAACATCTAAATTACGGACAGCAGTTCCGGGACAAGTCAAGCGAAGGGCGACGACAACTAAACCTAATCACCAACATATGCAGCGCACGTGTCCAAGCATCGAGTAAGCCGTTGTATATGCAACAAACGTATCCTCTCCGCACTGTCCGTTCGATCCTTTTCCGACAACTATTCTCTCTCTTCTTCCAGTCTCTATCCCTTTTAGGTCCTCGGTTTTTCGCTAGCATTGCGCATGTCAACGCTTTACATCGATGTTATCACGATATGTGCAAGTGTCTGTCCACAATGACGCTGCTCCAAAACACCAAATCGAAGTTTTTTATCCGGGCGCCAGGGAACTATCCATCCGGCTCACATGTCTTTGAGACCACGTAGTTTCGTGGCGACGTCCAAGATCCATTGTGGAGCACCTAAACCACACAGTATACCGATGGCTTTGGAGACGTCGATGAAGATCCTGAAAAATTATCACGTCAGTGGCCATTATGCGTGCGGCCTGCAACATTTGTGGTAAGATGGGCATTGGCACGAACCTTTCAACGACATCTGGGGGCAGTTTGAGGTTAGCGGGCGATGCAAGCTGCTGAAATGTCAAGGCCATGATCGCGACTCTTGTTTTTGGGTCTATGGGTAGGTCGTCGTCCTCCCAGTTCAATAAACCGCAGTCAATCAGTACCCGTACAAACTCATTGAAGGAGGTCCCTGGTATATCGCGCATAAGTTCGGCGATGGTCTGACGAGGCACATGCTCAAATAATTCGTACGTTCCGTGGTCTGCCACAGGTATCGGGACTGTTAAAGAAGGCGCAACAGATTTTGGGTTGGGTCGTGATTCATCGCCAGTCTCGAGTTGCGTGAAGGCTTCGATCAATTCAGGTACCTCTAATCTGTCTGATCTGGATTGTGCGACGGTCGAGACATCTTCAGTATTACTGTCAGCTCCAGTGAGTGGCGGCATATTGGCTATATCAGCCATATGGTCACTTGTCTGCGTCATCGCATCGACCACCCCATGGCAAGCCTGAGAGAGATTACCTCTCGACAAAGAGCCGGGATCACAGTTGGTTGATGATTCTCGTGGACCCGCGGAAAAAATATCCTGCGTGCTGGGTCGATGACCACTAATGGTGTGTCGACGTTGTCGGGACATCGTGTCAAGAATCGAAGGCTGGATGGGTAAAGATGAACCGAAACGTGTATTTGGACCGGTCGAGAGAGAGCACGATGACTTTGAGGATATCTAATGATCCAGGAATAAGTACTTGCTGGAAATAACTGGTGAGGAGGAGAGAGGAACCTAGAAGGATGATTGACCGGATGGGAGATTGGAGTCATGCATGATCGGTTGGATATGGAAGGAACATCCCAAGTGCAAAAGCGATTTCGGTCACAGTTTCCAAAGAGAAAAGGAAAGAGTAAACACCACTGCCAACGCGGCAACCCCCAAACCGATATTGCCCCCGAATTCAACAAAGCAAGCCTTCTGGAAAGACACGGAAACTCAAAGTGTCCGATCATGTCTTTGCAAACATGATGATGATTCGCGACCGAGGGGTTCCTACATCTGGGACGAGGCCCGCCTCTCTATTCTGGTTGCCACCGGCCATTCAGCATGACTTCAAAACTTTCATTAACGAGTTTGTCCACGTATGTTCACAAAGGAACCACTGTGATACGGAATGCCCGACTTTAAGTTGTGAACCCTGAGAATGGATGCTGATAATCTGCAACCAACGTGAGGTACACGTTGTAGCTAAATGCTCGATTCGCGACGATTTCCACGCATACTACTACCTTCAGGACTTGGGCCGCCCATTACTCCCAGCTCATTCCATCCCTCATCCGAGCAGTGTTCACAGTCTATCATCCGTGCATCTAGCACATCTGTTCAATACATCGTCTCCAGGAACACGCCATACTTATTCTCCCTATGTGAAAAAAAGAGAAAAGAAGCATGTACCTGGGAACGTTGCCTGGATTGGATATTGGCAGGAACACGAATCCCATTTAATCACTCAGCAGATGGCAATGTACCTTCCAGACCAACGTAGGTATTCAAATATGTATCCCTAGGTAGCGATGCTTAGTTCCGGACTGAACCTTAGGGGCAACCCAAGCTAGGATGGATGTACCGGCCATAATCCCAGCCGAAGACCACTTTATATTACGAGAGTGCTTGCTATACTGGGAATAACTACCTCCGCCATACCGAGATCGGTGCTTTAGTTAGAAGTGATTCATGAACTAACCTCGTGCGCGAGGCGACCTTGGGAAGATTCTGCCAGGTAATAAGTATGATATGGATTTGGGCATTGAGTAGGTAAATAATGCTCTCATCACTGTCAGTTACCAGACCAGATGGAACAGCCAATCGAGCGGACAGTAATAACGTCATGAAACTGCGTCGCCCGAAGGAGGCAAGACAAACCGGTCTTGAGAGGAAGTGATAAAGAAAGCGTCAACGAGCGACTTTTACTTCAGCCTCTTGGTTCAAAGCCACTTCTGGTGTATATAACGGCCTCAGCTTTACATGTCCTTGTTCTAGATACGACAGTCTTCGGCGAAGTCCATCCTGATTGTTATACATTACTCGACAGCAAAGGCAAATGCCATTCAGAAGTATTGCCTTCCACTTCAACTTGGATGGTCGAGCGACATTACCGGCTATAGATGGGTTCAGAGCCACAACATAGAAATACTCTAGAATTCACGGGATATGGTTTGGCGATGCCTTGGCCATGCATGTAGCCTGTGCTCGAGCCTGAGTACTTCCTATCTGGTTTCTCTTGAAAGACTGCGGCGTGGCTTCGGAAGAGATACAGCTCCTACGTGTTGACGGCCTGCTTACCTAGGACAGACATCACCTCGGCCCCCTCCGGGGTTTTCAGGTGATTTGGCGTAACGCTTCAGAAAATTGGGATTGATGGTCGTGAAGAAACAGTATGGTTGAGGGTCCGAGAACCGCTTTTGCCAGTGCTCGAGGATGTAAGTGGTTGTCGGACATTCTTAACCATGCAGTTCCGAATCCCAATCTCACAAGGTTATACGATGTTTGAGGGTTTTAGGACGACTGTAGTGTAGCCGCTTTGACTGATGGCCAACATAGGTAAACTTCCACTCCACCAGCAGTCGAGCTCAATGTTCAACCCGCGGATGCCAGTGGTCAGCGGATTTGTTACTTGCCGCTTTGAACCGATGAACTTGTGACACAAGATGTCCAGCTGAATGGATTCTAGAGAAATCGCGGGGCATCCGATGGTGGTCATATCCAGTGCTCGGGCCGATGACGGGCGCCTTGAACAGTGCAGGAACAGTCGGAGAAGCCGACACCTGTCAACAACCGATAGTCAGAATGAAGAACTGATGATAGGTAGGTATCTATCAATTTTATAGTTGGATTTATCACCAGCAATCTTCTTGTCGTAGTAGGTAGGGCAGTAATGGACTAAAATTGTTGGAGAATGAAAAACATTCTGGATAACGGGACCTGTCGGTGATACCTAGCCGATGATGATGTCGATAACTCATGTAGACGGGGAGACGGGGGATATCATAGAGGTGGAAATTTGGGAAGTTTTGTTCCATGCCAGTCTCATAAATGTATCCGATGCCCCTACTGCTTTCCTCGGGTTTCTGTAACTGCCCCGCTAAACTGAATTGGGTTGAAGTAATTGATAACCGGCTTGCGTCTTTCAAACTCGAAGCTCGACAAGAAGGAACAACCGAGACACAGATTGAATGAAACTAAGTGAAGATGGCGAAGTGGAAGTGGGTACTGTACCTGGTACAAAGGACAAGACCCACAACTTCATCGTGGTGAACTCTCATTGGTTATGTCGACAGTCAATCCATACAAGCCACATCAGTAAGCCATGTTCGGTACGTACCCATTTCCGACCCTCCCCGGATTTTCATGACCGACTACCTATTCGACTTTACATTTGCAAATTCTTGCTGCTCATTACATATGTAACTGGTCTCTGTTACTGATGGCATCGCACTTGCAATCTCGGCGTCGCGAAATCGCCTTCCTCAAGTATTATTTTGGTACTGCGGAAACGTTCCATTAGCAGTCGTCAAGTCACGAGACTTTCAAGCTGTCGCCAATTTGTGCACTTCTGAGCAACAGCAGGTTGTCCTGTACAGTGATATCATATCATCTGTTTGAAGACCCTCTCTTCATTTCCTATGCTCATCTCAACTTGGCTGTTGTGTAAACGATGAACAACATGACGGTAGAGAGAATCCGCTCTTGCCGGCAATCAGGTGACCGATATCGTCATCGATGTCGTCCCCGGTTTCCAAGACGCTATCGCGGTGAATCAGTAACGGCCTGCCCTCCAATTCATCCCGCGGTGGCTGAGTGCGGCCCGGAATACCGGAAGCAAAATACACCATTAATTATAGCCGTTTCCTTCCGGCCAACCGCCCCGGGCTCACCATTTCCGCGAGGTATCCACTAATGCGGCCGATCAATCCCGTACCCATACCTATTCCTTTGACAGGGAAAGGTTATATTTTCGGTGCGCCACGTAAGATATACACTAGATACCTGAAGGACACGGTGACGTGGCTTGTCAGTTAAGCACTCAGCTCACAACGCTCGTCGGTATTACCAAGGCTAGGACTTTCCGAGGTATCTGCAAGCTCAGGTTGTATACTGCAGAGAAAAGGGGACATGCGCTTTACTCAAAGGTGCATGACGCTCAAAAGAAAAGTTTTCACTATTAAAAGGACGGGATTACCAGAGCCGAATCGATCCCGGAGTGAAGTTGGGGGTGCTAGGTTACATACTTAGTTCCCGTCAAGAGCCCAGTTCGACAGGGCGTGGAGTGGGCCCGGATGCGTCTAGAGCGATCCACAACTTCGTGTTTAGTGCGGTGGATCTTCCAGCCCTTCCCGCTGTCATTCAAAACTGGAGCACTTGCTAGGGTGGGCGACGCTATGTAGTGTACGTACCTGCCAAAGCGACTGGCATCTAATTTCTCCCTTTGTGCGTCTTCAACGGCGCCATGTCTCAATTGAGCAGCAGAGCTCCACGGTCACGTTATCTCATCTGTTTCTAGACTAGCTGAACCACTCGCAACACTACGCTCCATGACCATTTGTTGTACAGCATCCTGATACCGCTTCTGCTCGCTCGTAACAGAAATCCTCAGATCCAGAAGGCCACGCCTTGTGCGGGCATCTTGAGCTTGCTCTCAGTTCCATGTGCAGCATCTTGCCAACAGGATTGGCTGAACAACCTTGCATTATCCATAACACATTTCTGTACGACTGAGCGGATACGGTTAGTCGGACCGGGAAACTATGAAAGTGGACTGTGGGCTAAACTAACACGACACAACTGGTCAGGGCGCTCGAAAACGGCCACCAACCTTTGTCCTTTCGACCGGGCGCTCACCGGTTACGAGTTTCACGCAACGATGCCATGACCTAGGGGTGGCTGGCTGGCCGTCAGGAGGTGTTGATCCGACACCATGGCAGCTCGCCGGCCGAAGTCTGCAGAACACTGCCCTCGCTGAGCCGTCATCCGGCAAAGGCGGTTGCATGTTGTTCCGTGGGCCGAAGCTGCTACATATTTCGTGACCCGTCCGCTCTCGGGCTCTCGGCGCTATCCAACCTGACCTCCCCGTGCCACCATCCACTGCCGTCCATGAGCCTTTCCACGTCGCTTCTTGCAACAAGCTAGCAGCCATAGAAACCCTGGCTCTGGAATGGGCAAGCCTGATTTGGTGGTCAATCTTGCCACCATGCAACATATTCAACCTTGTCGTGGAGCTGGTGAGCTGAAGCCTGAGATGGGGCGGGCCAACGTGCTCCGGATCGTTGTTCCTGTTCCGTGCCTAGTTCGCTGGCTGCGCAGCTGAAAGATTTCCTGCGGTTACACTTGTCTTTGCAATGGAGCGCAAGTGTCCTCTCGCTTGGTGGATCAACAGGGAAAAAAAAAAGAGGAAAATTGGAATCAGCATCGGAAATGGGTTCTAGACTTCACCAAGCTGGCGCCTGTGTGGTTGAAAAGACGCGACCATTGTAGCGCTGAAATCGAATCCTGCGAATCAAACTCCAGCAATCGCGGGTCTTCGAGCTAACGGCTATCGGATCGTAACGCTGCGATCTCCGCACCCACCTCCACAGATTCTGTAGCGCGACACAGTGCTGCATAGTAGTAGATCTTATACCCTTTGGGCTGCCGTTGAAGTAATTACAGGTACGAGATCTCACAGCTTGTAGCCTTGGTTCAGATCGGAATGTGTTGTGTTGCTCTGATAGGCTGCAGCAAGCTTTACTACCGCCGATCCAAATCGACAAGTGATAGATGATACACCGTATCTTGGGATTATCATGGCCAGACATGCATACCCCTCAGATATCTTCAAGATCTAACATGGTAGTGTATTCGCTTGGATCATGTTCTGAGCATTAGACTAGGGAGATCCCGGACACCAAATCTTTCCAAAGGACTTTCGTTGTTCATATATTGCCCTGGTTCGTGCAATCTTCTAGTGTCGCTAATGGCCAACCCTGATTTAGATACTTTCGCGGGTATCGGGAATGCAACAATAACGAGTCAACATCCCCGCAATTGTCGGAGTTGTCCAACCATCTTTTCGCAAAGCGCGGGGCGCTCAGAGTTGCAGCTGGAAAATTGCAGCGGCTCAGCTACACCTCGCTTTTCTTCTTCTTCTTCTTCTTTTTATTTTTATTTTTTTTATTTTCTCAATGGGGAAGGTGATTACATCCGTCTATCCGTCCATAGGCCGTTCCGTAGAGCTCATATGAGGAAGATGAATAGGGAGTGATTCCATACAGTATGTAACTCGACGATTATATGTCCATGTATTGGGTAAACACTGTATGTAGCTTTCGCCCTGTTGATCGAACTCCATGTTTCAAATGTCGTGATTCCCGCACTGAGACATTGAGCAAACGGCCTGCGACCGAAGGGTTCGTGTTCTTCCAGGATCTCTCCACAGGGCGGTCTATAACGAGGAGAGCAATGATGATCAGTTACGGTGAGACAACTCTCGTTAATCCTTGTAGGATCTTCAAGCGGATTACCAGTTTCGCCAGGCTATCAGCCTTGCCGGGCCTAGTACTGCACGAACGCACAAGTTTGCAAAAATTTCCTTCAGAACTTGTCATGTAAGTCCAGTACTCGAGTCTGGCCCATTTCCACCCCTATACATGATGAGTGAGGACTTCTCATTAAAGAGTTCGTTCCGCGGCTACCCGAACATTCATGATGGTCATGATGTCTGACATCATTGGGTGGCATCAAGACAAGGCTCAGTGGTTTGGGCTTTTTCAGCTTGCAGAACAATAAGATACCTTATTTGATCCGCTTCTCCGTATTATTGTCAAGATCTCGCAGTGTGAAGTCATTGTCCTATACGCCGCAAATATTGGCTGGCCAATAGGATATCGCCTAGCCTAAACCATGCGTCTGGCTCCTGTTTGCCACCAGTTGACCTTGCACAGTAAGGTAGGATCCAGAGGCCCAAAAAGGGGTCCATCATGAATAAGTCCAGCCCAAGTACCCAATTGACATGCTTACTGACAGAACTGGTTGTATTATCTTTCAGAGTGGTCCTGTACGCCCTCGTGTTACGCCTGACCAGCAAGAGATGAGGCTCACTAGATGTAGATACGTCATGACATACATTCCATTGTGAAGATGTCGGACTCCTTTGAAGATTCTCTGTAACTCAAAACTTACCTCTAGAAGCACCTTCATCCACGCTCGTTACATAGGCGTATCGACTGTAGAGGAACCATTTCTCACGGGATGGGGTAGATCCGGGTAGTTATTTCGCTTTTTCTGCGTTAGTTTGTGCGACTAATGCTGGTCTTGGACGCGGCAAGGGCTTTTGATCGACAGAGAGTTAACTGCAAGAAGAACCGTCTACAAGCCGTTCACTATGAAGCCGAGGACCCTGACTCCATCTGGTCTTTGTTCTCAATTCGTACAGCCTTCCCCTGTTCATTTCATTTCAGCTGCCAGAACCATGTTAGGAAATCACACCTAGGTAGGTAGGAATAGCTGCATGTATCCACAGAAGAGGCATGCCACGTATAGTCATCATGCATTCGGTTAGGTATTTTGGCGAAGGAGTATTTTGAAGTGGTAACCACCATTTCAACATAGTCCACAAGTTGATGATGTTCCTTTGGTGGTTGGACTTGGTGGATCATGCAAGCTTCACCTACCTCTATTGTCAGGGGCCAAACAAGAAAAAGAAACTTCATCAACCATCGGCACTTGGGAATACACTCAACGATTGGACAACGGGGACGACGGGAAGGCGGAAGAGGTGCTAACCGGAGGAAAGACGATGTCACCGACAATTGAATACCGAAAATCAACACCATCTTGACCTCAATCGAAAGACATAAATACTGGCCTTCCCTCTCCTCAAGTTCAGTCTCATTCTTCTCATCATCATCAGCATCAGCAGCCTCAGAGTTCCAGACATTCTCAGCTCTTCACAACCCTCTCAGCCTCTCGTCTACGAACAAAGCTTCCTTTCAAACATTCTTTCAAGATCTTCAATCACCAATCATCAAAATGAAGGCCGGAATCTTTTTCTCTTTCTTCGCTCTCGCCGCCTCGGCTCTTGCAACTCCCATCGCTGCGGGGAACCAACTCGAGAGCCAGGCTGCTCAGATCGATCAGTTGACCACTCTCGTTCGCCAGCACACCGCGAACATGAGTATGTATTCTCCTCTACTTATCTCCGACTTGACTCTACTTTAGTAGGATACCTACTGACCACTTCGAAAACAGACGCGACTGCCGCTCAGTACCCTGAAAACCCCACCCTCGCTCAGCAACAAGATGCCGCCGACAAGCTCAAGCCCGACTTCGAGGCCGTCACCAATGCCCTCACGCAAGCCACCACCACTCTCTCCAAGCGCGAGTTCTGGACTGAGCTCGCTGCTCGCGGCGGTGCCGGCTTCTGTGACGATGACTGCTTGAAGGTCAAGATCCAGGTTCTCATCCTTGAGATCACCTATACCGTCAAGTTCCTCATTGTCAAGCTCGGTCTCGGTATGTTGTTCTTCCTGCTTCATGTTCGCCCTCACCCTCAGGGCAAAGACCTGAAGCTAACATATTATCAAACAGGCTGCCTCATCCCCCTCCTCACACCTCTCCTCCTTGCTCTCTCTGGTCTGCTCAGGAGTCTCGACAAGGTTGTCGGCGGTGTGCTCGTCCTCGTCGGTGGTCTCCTCCACGCCGTCCTCGGTGGCCTTGCTGGCGGTCTCCTCGGCCTCATTGGCTTCTAAGCGGTTTCTGAGCTTTGTTTCTTTTTCTTTTGGCAAGCAAACAAAAAGAAACATTTACCGTCCTTTGTGGGGCCTGATGGTTTCGCGATCTCTCCGTTCTTCACTCATCCTTGAGTGAATGAACAACAAAAATCGAATAAAAGATGGTTTGGAGGAGTGAGCTGGGTTGTGATTGACAAACAGACTGCACCTGGTGGGATGATTTGGGCATGATCTTCTTCTTTTCCTGTTCATAGCTTTCTTTCTTTCAAAACATAATCATGTTCTAGCTTTGTTTTCTCTCCCTACTGCATGTCTTCAAAGCGAGGAGTTGAGGCTGCTACTAGCCAGTGAATCACTTCGCTTTTTGCTTTGAGTACTTTGTCCATTCTCGGTCTTGGCTGACTGACAGCAATGAGTGACTAACATTTCTCGTCACCACGGAGTTTTGTGAATAATGGGAATGCGGTACCGGAAAATCGGCAGTCAATCTGCCTTTCCTTCGATGCTTCGGATACCGACAATTCGCCGGCCCTCGCTGGTCCTTGCTGGGGTATCGAAAGAGTGAAAAGCTTGTACGCACAGTTTTCAAATTGTATCGCCATCAACTTGAACGGCGTGATGTGACGGATCTTGCGTTTCTGTGCTGATCTTGTATTGGTGCAATGGTAATGACGATCATTTGAGTGGGAGTCAGGCTGATGATTGGCCAACGAAACCGGGAGGCTCTCCAAGTCCCTTCAACGTTGTACTTGCCCTCTTCCTTTGGGCCGTTGGGCATCTTGGCAAGACCTCAATTTGGATACCGGCTTCCTGAGGTCTTCCATTTTTGTTCTAAATCGAGAAAATTATAGTCCCACCAGGAATGTTAGCGAGTGTTCAACGGCGCATATTGGGTGGCCAGATTCGCTGAGCTGTTCAAGCCTGAGAGCAGCACAAAGCATTTCCTTGATGCTGGCCAGTAAGCCGGCAAGCCGACTGAAGAGCCAAAACAGTCTGGCAAAAGGGAGAGGTAAAGAAACCTGGAGTCCAAAGCGAGAAAATGTATTCTCCGGGCCTGGCAGAGGCCAGTTTCCGATCTTCCTTCCATCTCGCACCAACGAGGTGGGTCAAACTTAGTATCCTTCCTAACCAATAACTGCACAACATCATGTTTGCTGGGCGTATCACGCAAAGATGGTTAGCAAGAAGAAGAGAGACCCTCTTCTGTTGCTACTCCACTTATAGGAAGGGAAACCCTTGTTCATGCAGGGATGGAGGACACCCACCGGGCCACTCGTGGGAAGGAGTTGACGACGACGAGGAAGGTCAACACTCAGCGGACACTGAGGACTGAGATTTTCTCGGGTGAAGGGAAATGGAGAGGAGTATACAACACCAAGATTATGGATCTTGATCATAACTTCTATGGCTGGTAGATGATGAATTTGTGGGATACCGGTAGTTATTGACATGAAGGATACTTCCATTGAGGGGAAAGCCTTCAATTTCCAATCCGACAAAAACACCAGACGGTTCCACGATCGGAATTACCAAATGCGCGGGATCCAAAGAAACCATGGATTCCTCTTCAATCTCCAGGAGGCAAGTGCAGTGCTTGTGCTCTAAGGGCGAGGGGTGCCTCAACTCCATGACTGACGAAGCTGTCCGTGAAGAATCCGTCGGCAAGATACGGATAGCAACGTGATAGGCCAAGAAGGAAGGCACTTGCCGTTCTCGTTCCTGCTTCTGCTCACTCTTGCTCATCATTGAGATGGAAGGAGACACGTCAAAGCACGAAGTGGAAGCCATCAGGCGTAAACGACTGATACTGTATCCGAGTCGCAACTTCCAAGTACCTTGTGTTGAGTTTTGCCCCGGGCCACAATCTGCAAATCAGCATTACAACTGAATGATGCCACTTGACTTAGTCACTACGTCGGATCAATCGTTTGGAAGGGAAGTTTGTCAAGTCTGCACTTGCCCTCGTCTTCAAGGCTCGACCGTTTGCTGCACTTGTCGCGATGACTCCTAACTGCTGGTCTTTTTGCACTCTTCATTTCTTCCAACTTGCGATGCGTTGTTGGGTATTGCTGTCGCCATCAGTGGAAATAAGACTGCCAACAGGTCGACGGAGAACAAACTTTCTGTTTCCAGCATCGTGGCGCGGCAGTTCAAGGCTTGCAGACATGAAGGGCACATGCCGCGTGGCTGTGTGGCTGTGGTGTGCACGAGGTGAACCCAGAATGACCTCGAATGGGGGTTAATAAGTGACCCCAAGTCAACAGATATTCAACACAGACAAGTGGCAGCGTGGTCGAGCGGTGTGGTGTGCTGAGCTCTCATTGCACTTGTGTACAGAGGGTTGTGCACCACATGCTTTGGAGCCCCCGCCCCCGAGGGGACGCCGATGACTCCCTCGCAACCGCCTACGACCGCCCACGACCGCTACAAACGTAGCCTAAGGTCCCCTGACGGCGGGGGGAACTCCAGGGAAGTACTTCTTGAGATGGCGTCTTCCGGCTATGCAAAATAGGGCTCTTCTACTCCCTTCCATCTCGCGTACGTCAGCCGTTCGATCCCTGCTCTTGGCACTTAATTTTTTGCAACTTTTTTGCACTTTTTGGTTCTGGGGCGAAGCAAACAGCCGCCATGCTTTCTTTTGCATGCATCATGAGATGAAGAAACGTTAACGATAATGAAGCTATCATGAGATCTTGGCATCGCTTAGCGTATAATTTTATGTCATGACTACCCTGGTTCGTCGTCGAAGTGTGGATGCATCGTGGACAACGACCATCCTTGCTCGTCCCCTGGTCCCTTCTTTCTCCCAAGCCTATCGCAACGTCACTTCCTTCGGCCATCACGTTCGCAGTGCAGTCGTCCTCACCGGACAAGGATTTGGACCCTGCAGCAAACGAAAGAAATATGTCCGTATGCTTCGACAACGATCGCTGGTCAAGTTCAATCCGTCTGTCCTGAAAGCTATGAAATGCAGCCCGGGCATGACTCCCGTATCTATGGCTCATCAATATCTTCAAGCATCCATTCTTCGGTGCGATAGGAGCTGCGATGGAAACTGGCCAGTGACCAGTCTCGCGAAAAGCATAGCAGCGGTTAGCAGCATCGCGTCGGTCTTTGCAACCTATACCAGCCGTCCCATTCTGCAGCCTGTAATTCATAATGAACGCGTTTGTTTCTTGCGATCCGAGAACGTCGCACTCTTGGTATATCAATGACCGACGGATTAGGCGCCCCGAACGGCGATGATGTTGGTGTTGATGTTAAACGACGGACTGAAAATTCACAAACAAGTAGAAAATGACGGCTACCTACTTGATTAAGGTTACCAATGTGCTACTGGTATGAGGTTGAGATCACGCAGTCTTGATTACTGGTACAAATTCTCGTGACCGCATCCAAAACTTTCTCAAACGAACGAACGAACGAACGGAGAACGCCACATTTGGAGCAAACGCAGCCATCGCGTCGTGGCTCACGATCACGTATCGCTCCTGCCCTCATCTCCAAACATGAGCCATGCAAAAATAAAAAATTTAAAAGATTGGAGGGACAAATATCTATCTAGGCAAGAACCACCGTGACTTTGCATCGACGCCCTCAATCTTTCAGTACCTAACGAAGCACCATCGTGATCTCAATTGCAGACACCCACCCACTAATCTCTGAAGCAACAAGAGAATACCGTAGGAAATTCAACAAGCATCCGCCCGTCGAGATTTCGGGTCACCCTTCGGGAGGACTCCCAGACCAGCTTCCCGCCAGTAGCGACTCACCTCCAACCGTACGACACTAGAGACAGCTGAGACGCCCCGACATCATCATCCCAGGCGACAGTACGATGTCGCAGCCCCGAAGAAACACCCCCATAATCCCCGTTTTCCTCCCCACAATCACCATCAGCGTCCCAACGCCAAGCAGTTCCTCCGGGTCAAGCTCGTCTGGTTTGGGGTCGACTTCGAGCTTCAGCGCTAGTGGAAGCAGCACTGGAAGTAGTGGGAAGAAGTAGCTGAGGGAAGAAGGGGGGGGGGGGGACAAAGGATGGATAGAAGAGGAATGGAGATTGTAGGAAAGGCTTGATCAGGGAGTAACGAGGGATTGCATTGCTGTAGGGACAAGTGGAATGGAAAACGAGGGGAAGCAGTTAATGGCTGTTCTACGTCCTGGGACGTTCTAGAGGGAAATGGGTAATACGTGAGGGTTGATGTGAGCTGCGAGGGAGAGAAAAAAAGAATAGGAAGGAGTATATTCAAGACCATGACAAAGGGAAAAAAAGGACCTATAGCTGCGAGGAAGAGGAGAGTCCAATAGTATATGGTGAGAGAGAGAAAGCTGGTGGTTTGGAGCCCGATACGGAGAATCTAAGGAAGTAGCTGCGTGGATACAAACTATCACGCCAGCATACAAAACAAAGACTCACAGAAAGGGAATACTTAACTTAGCACGCCCTCCAACAGCCTCAACATCTCTCAAGACCATCCCCTCTTTTCTTAGTCTCGTGAAAAGGGAGTGTCGTTTAAGCCCCTACCTCTCTCTACCTATCAAGCACACTTCATGACACTGACCAACCCAGCTTCTGCCTGGCTGGCGACCTCTTTTTGACAATGATTTCCTCTGTTATAGCCCTGATCGCAAATCTTGAACTGTTAAACCTGTAAGCCCCTGACTGACTTTCTAATTGCCCAGTGTCTACCTGCCTGCCTGGTGGGCGGTGGCTGGTGCCGGTTATGGTACCCCTGAACCCCCCCTGAATGTCCCCCCATCATTTAGACTATTTCGTTGACGTACACTAGGTATGTACACGTGTAGGTATGTACGTGCCGGCACATCCCCAACAAAAGAGCAAGAACCCACAAAAGTATCTCAAAATGGAACGATGGATGAGAAACAAGATTCCGTAGATCAACGGCATTCGAGAACCGAGAGAGAACCCCGTTTTCTCCTTTTTTTTCTTCTTTTTCCCAACCTTCCATGAGATGGTGATGATCGTCGTTGTTCGTCATCATCGTCGTCGGACGGACACAGGGGCACACAGTATTGTAGGTACGTACATACATGTACATCGATGCTTAAAATACTGTTAGTGCGGGACGCGTCTCTCCGTTTTCTTACAAGGGAATGACAGGGGATTTGCAAGGCATGCCACGTCCATTTACACGCTATAATTGGCTCAATGTACCTAACTTTGTTAACAACGAGTTAACAGAAAGGATCTGAACACCTGCACACAAATTTCCTTTATTCCGGCCTATGCAAAATCGCCAGAACCACCCAGAGCTTCCATAGTTGAGAACCTCTGTGAGTAAGTATCGAGCTAACAGAGCTGAAGGAGATTGATGTACAGGGAGCGTAAGCGGTAGATCAGCCCCCCCCCCCCCTCTCTTTGTGCCTTGGAAGATACCCCTGTACATTGTGCACTAACAGGATTACACTAAACAATCAGGGTAAACGAGGTAAGGTACAGGGGTCCAAACCGTTGTCGTCGTTCGGTCCAACCGGTTCAATCAAAACAATGAAACGACACAATGGGAAAAAAGGAAAAAAAACGTGCCTGCCACGTGCTAATGTGCCATTGAGTTGTGCCGCGTTGCCGGTTTACCGGTCTGTGCCTGGTTTTGCCGGTTTGTACGGTTGAACGTGAAGTTGAGGAGAGCGGAGTGACCGATTGTTTTGTCGAATAACCCTTGTTCTCTTCTGTTTGTGTATTATTACCTTGGTGAATCGTGTGATGGAAGGGTGACACGAAGCTGCCAGTGTCTGAGGCCAGCTACGCGGCTACACGTAGCGTGGACCTAGCTTTCTAGGTGACAACGATCAGGAGGATGACAGGTCGGTGCAATGAATCGGGAGAATATCAGTGAGGTGTGACAATGCTGTCCTTCGGAGCTCACCGCGCGAGGTATGCAACAGCTGTATACATCATTCTGTGAGGCGTTGGAAGATCAGCCAGCATGTAAACGTGTAACAAAGGTATAGAGTTTCAATGGTGCCCTGATGGAAGAAAAAATGAATGTCAGTGTTCACTAGAAGATATAGAAGGCTAGTATCAATCCTGCAGATAAAGTGTTTGCAAATAAGCGAATCCCTTCCAATTTCATTCAGTGATTAGATCATTAAGACAATAACAAAACATTCGTCGCTAAGTTCCCGTCGTTGAAGGCTAGGTCTTGGCTGTTGTTTCCAACTAGGCTTGTCCTTCAACCCCACTCTCCAGTGTGTCCTCTTTCCCTGATGCTTCTCTCAGTAGAGGTAGGATTGACGTGGTTTTCCTTTGCAAATCCAGCCCAATATACTCCGGTAAGCAAATTATCGTTATGATCATCCCTATGCTATTTCCTCCAATAATAATCCGTAAACAATTGTAAACTCCGCATAAAATGCCGCCAAAAAAAAGTACAAATTCTCCATGATGTGATGCCCAAAAAAAAAAAAAAAAAAAACCAAGGTTGAGGGGGTCGATCCGAACTATCGACGTCGGCCAGCATGTCGATAAAAATGCTTGAAAGTTACATGAAGCCAAATTAAGGGTATAATACGCCTGTTGGTGGATGATAGTCGCCGAATCGATGCTGAAAAGTGCTGCTGATAACGCCCGCTTTGACCGATAAATGCAAATGCGCCACTTCTTTCGTGTATGTGTGTGCTCCATGTCGATATCTCGACGGTAGGAAGGCGAAGTTGTTGAGGCACAGGTAGAAATGTTCATCGCCTGAATATGCTGAGCCACCAACTCTTGCGCCTCCGATCACTACGATCATCAGTCTTCTCTGCGTCGTCCTCCTCAAGGTCCAGACGGTACCGCACCACGCTCCCTCGGTCGTCCTCAAATCCAACATGCCTCTTGCTGGGAGGCACTACGCATTCTGGCACAATGTGACGCATGAACCATCCGCGCACGCCCCGGCTGGCAGCATCGATAGCCGCATATTCCATCCTCCTGGTAGAGTCGCTGGTCCAATAGTGTGTTGTCTGCGGTGGTAGGGGATGAACATGTGTCTGCGCGGACTCGTCCTCATTCACCTCGGCCTCGTCGATGGCATATTCGGGGTTCGAGGTGGTGAAGACAGGGAACTCAAAATACGTCACTGGCTGCTGAGACTGGGTTGGACGACACTGGTAAGACCGACGATGTGAGACGGTCTTGCCAGCTTTCCTGCTCGAGCGAGTGCCGGGGGTTGTGTCGGTTGAGGATCGTTGGACGGCTGGTCTTGAGCGCCGCTTGGCTGAAGTGGAAGGCGCCGAGAGGGTAGATGATAGGTGGCACGACGAGCGAGATTCTTTGCGTTGAATAGATGCGTAGCCGGAATCTTGGCGACGCATTTCCTGGATGGGCGGTGGAGGACGGTCCTCACTAAGAGTTTTTGAGAGAGGAGCATGGCAGACGATGGTGGTTTGTTGCGAGGTGACTTCGGGTTCATGAGATTCGATGTCGTTGAAGCTATGATATGTCTGGTTGGATACCATGCTCACACGGGAGTGCGGGCGGTCACAGGACAGCTGAGTAGCCATGGTGTGTATAGATGCTAATGTGTGACCTCTGTTGGAGCATAAAGCAGGCTGGGAACCCTCGAAGAGGTCCGGAGGCCACCCACGATAAATAAACAACGGTGCTGGAGCCGGACGGGGGTGGATGGGCCCTTTTTCTTAAAGCTTCGATCGTTGGCAGGGATTCCTAGAGGTATATTTGTCGGACTTGGGAAAGGGCACTTGTAGCACTTGTGAGCCCAAAAGTTGCGGTCAGCGATCGCGTGTTGGTCTGGGCCTTGTCTTGGATCCAGGAAGACAAGACGCCGGCGTATATTTGGGGCAGGATGACCGAAATCACCAGCAAAACCCTGGAAGCGTTCGCAGCAGGGAAGCCTGGGGATGGGCGAATGAGCTTGCTGAATTGGAGAGGGAGCCACTTGTGACAACAAGGCCAAAAGTCCCATTGGCAGAAAGGGGCAGCGTGTGAACAGGAAGGTCTGCCGGGGAAGCGCGTTAGCGGGATGCAGCCGACCCTGGACTGCAGCAGAAAAGCAACCTCTCTTGGGGACCCCCAGTTTGAAGTAGCCAAGACGAAAAGAAATTAATTCGAGAAGGCGGCTGGAAATTTTTCACTTGTAAAGCTGGGGGAGCACTGATCGAGGTTCGGCCCGTCCAAGCGGATGGTCCTCCGGGCTCCAAAAAGGCAAAAAGGAAGGCTCCGTCGACGTAACGGCTGGCGGTTCTAGCGGTTCTATCTATCCTAGCGGTTAGAGATGAGATTACCTCTACCTACGAGGGGTCGGGAGCTGTTGGTGATTGTGTATCGGTTAATGTCCACTTTGCTTATCCGTTCGTCGACGTTCTGCTGATCGGGAACGTCAGTCAGTCAGTCCACAGTCAGTGATGGTGACGTTGTGGGCGAATTCCACCAGTTCCATCCGGTGACCGAGGCGCGAATCGCAGCTTGGACGATTTGGGTATCGCGGGTGCATCTGTTGAGCAACAGTCGACGATGGGATTGGATCCCAAGAGGCGGTCAGGCCGCAGAGAGACAGGGCCTTGAGCGTTGTCTCGACAGGGAGTCGGACAAGCCCGGGTCGGTCGGTCGGCCAGGGCCTTTTCTTAGGTCTTGAAAGTGAGTTGCAATGCCCGTTGCAATGCACGTTGAGTGCCGGGAGCGGAGAGCGGGGCGGCCGGTGGAGCTCGTGAACGGAGCCGGAGGTCCAATGGCCGCTGTGATTTGTCCACTCGTCCGTAGAGCTATCTGCTCACTCGATCGAACTGCTGCAGTACCCCTCGATGCTGCAAGAGAACTGCAAAAAAACTGCAAGGGCGCTGACCTCGCGGGGGAAAAAAAAAAGATCGCAAAAATTTTCGGGGATGTTTGTGAGTCAGACCGTGGGGTTGAAATTATCCAACTCTGCTGCACGTCGCCAATAAAATAAAGATAGCTGTTTCGATTATGCAGAGAAAAGAGGCTGGGGAAATGGAAAATCTTTGACATCAACGTTAGGGAGCGGTTAATGGAAAAGGAAAAGACTGAGAGTGTGGGGAATTGCCACGAGCTCGCCGTTTATCACGTTGTCCAGCAATGTGAGCAATGGTGCAATGGGAAGGGCGCCGTTAGCGGTGAACTCGAGTGAACTCGTGAGGGCGGGTGGATGGTGGGCTGTCTGCTCTTCTAAAATGGAAATATTGACTCGGAAAACTTCTCAGCATCACAAACCAAGGCGGGTTAGGTTGCAGCCAAGACGCATGGGAAATGTCTGTGATATTGCGCCATCCGATGTCGCTGGCTTTTGTTCATTTGAATTTTCGTGGGTGCCAGTGATTGCACCTGCATTGTTTTAGACAATATGCAGTGACCACTGTGGTGTGTAGCAGGGGCGGCCCGTGAGTCCGTCTTGTTTATCTCAAACAGAAAAAGAGGTTGAAGGATGAAGCGTCAGGACGGGGTGGACGGGCTGGTGATGCCATCATTGGGAACGCAAACAGGGTCCGGAGGTTTCAGCGCTACCACGGTCGTCGCCGGGAATCGCTGTCAGATGCAAATCGAGAGAGATGGATGCCCTGTCATTATCTGGGAGCAATAATGGCATTTCTATGAGGGACGCTGCACATCTCAAATGCCGACCCGAGCGACGTCGCGAAGCAACCTTTTCACGTGAAGCGACCCTGCTGGCATTCCCGTATCCATCACGGAAACTGGCATGGAAGTTTGTCATGGTGTGACTTGGTGTACCTTGATGGTGATGACTTTCACATGTCGGATTGTGCCGAATGTCGCACTTCAGCAGGTTGGGGGGTACCTAGTGTGGTTGTTGTCTCTCGAGGTTGCACAGCCAGTCTGAGGGGAAGCCCCGCGGCTCCAAGACGGGAGTCAAGGAGTTGAGTGCCCGAGGAGTCCAGGTCCAGGCGGGCTGAAAAGAGGATGGAATGGATTCAACGTCACGAGCTCAAGTGGCACGACGGGGCAAGTGCCCGCCCTGCTCTGCACCTCGAGCCTGTGAGTTGTCGGTGTCTAACAGCTGCCCAAAGCTGATCTGCTGTTTCAATCACGACAGATCCTCAAAGTCGTTGTCCAGGAGGTTCGGCAAGCGCACACGCGTTTTCATGAAGAAATGCTTCTCTCCAGTCAATGTTCACAGACTGTCAGTGTGTCGTGACTGCCCCTGCAGAGTCCGAGCCTGCTGTGCCTGCCGTCCCTTTTGCCTAAGCAACCAATCGGAGACCGGAAGTTCTTCCGGCTCGCTTACCCGGTTCATCCAATCACCGTGAGGCATGTGACAAGTTTGGGTATCTCATCGTTTGCCAAGTCTGCCATCTGTTGGCGGTTGCATGCCATTCGTTATCAGCTCCAGGACGCTTCCACCTGTGCGGTCCTTTAGCCTTCCTTCTTGCATTTCAATTCTGTTCACGGCACACTCAACTTTAACCTTCGGTTCTCTCAGTCTGTTCAATACTGTCACTCCTTTGTCTCTTCATTCGTCTCACCGTGTGGCCGTATGCTACTTTGATCAAGCTCGTCGAACCATGTCTGAAGCCACCGGAAGACGATCCGCTCCCGTCCGGTCAAAGAACAGGCCGAGACCTTTGTCCATTGTCCATTGTTCATAATGGCCTTGTTAGGCTGTCCACGCTCCCGCCGAAGGAGAATGTGCTTGTCTATTCATTTCAATCCGATGAGGATTATAAGACAGCCATCGCCATGACACCACGAACAGACTTTGCTGGGCCATCAACAATTCAACGACTTGGAGACAAGTGCTTGCAAGCTGCGAGTAAATACCTACCACTTTCCACCACTTTTCGTTACTTCACTCGAGTGCGACAAGCGACGGCCTGAAACAGTACTACCAACTTCGTCGAAAATCACTCACCATGTCTGAAATGCATCCTGACCCTCCTGCCATCCTGCATGGGGCTGTGAAGGATATCGTTTGCAACTTGGAGAAGCAGCTGAAGGTACAGCAAGAGAAACTACGAGTCCTATACAAGGAGTGGAACTTCTGGGAGGCTGCCGGCGCTCTTCTTGACTTTGACTTACTTGAGGTTAGCGACTTCAAGATAGATGAGTTACAAAAACAGCTGATCGAAGCTCAAATAGAGCAGCTAACATTAGAAAACGACTTGTCGCAGATGACGGAGTTCGCCCGCCAAGTCTTCAGCCAGCAAGGCTTGGGCTTCAAGACCCCCTCGATTCCCATTCCCATCCCGTCTGCTAACTTGTTCCCCCTATCAGCCGAGTATTCACATCCTTCACCACCACCAAAGTCGTATGGACAGCAAATGGCACAACGCCGACAGGACGATTTCCGCTATTACCTCGAACACCCGGAGATGCTGGCGGTTATGCCGGGACAAGTATCGCCTACGGTTACTAACATGAACAATGCATCAGTGCTTGATCCCCAAGTAACCCTTGTCCAATCTCAAAACCCCCATTTCCCTTACCACAAACCCGTTAATCGCCCTCCAGCGCCTTCCCACACAAGAAGGCTATCAGTCAAGATTGTACATCCCCCATCAACATCTACCACTCCCGAGGTACGTACTAACAACCTCCCCCCTCAAAATGACCTCTTCTTCCTTAGGCGTATGACTGCCTACCGCAATTCTCGGTACGGCTCACAAAAGGGAATCCACCCTACCGATGGTAAGCGCAATTACGAGTTTGACCCCCACTTTTGGGAGAAGAAAGAAAACTGGGACGGGACAGATGATTTCTGGTTCAAGCCCTCGACGCGGAAGAGGGGGAGAATGAATGATGAGGACAAGGCTCTTTCGCCTTGTTCGGTGCCGAGGAAGAGAGTTAAGAGTGCTGGGGGAGAGTAAGCGTGAGGTGAATTTAGGGATGATATGGTAATACAGTGCGTAGAGGCGTGTGGAGAAGCAGATGCTTGTGAGTAAGTGGTAGATTTTCTTACTGACCAAAGCTAAAGACTTACAGCATAGATCATAAAGGGCAAATAGATTGATTACTCATTGATGATTGAGCCTGAGATGCAATGCTGTGATGTACTCCTATTTCTAAGGCATTCCTATTTCTAATGTGACGTTACATGATGCCGTTCTCTTTAAACTCCTTCCTCTCAACACCCTTTCTCTCGAGCGAGCCTTCATAAATCTTCGGCCCATGGATATCATTTTGCCACGCACCTTTTCCTTATAGGTAGAAATACCTAACTGTGTTGGATTCTTCTTCATCTTCTTCACTTTCGGTCAAGTCCACTTAGCTGGGCTTGAATAAATAAGTCAGCTAGAACACCTGACTTAGCCGTGAACAGCTCTTTGAACTTGGCGGTAACTTTGCTGTGTTTTTGGCACTATATTGATGCCCCTCGAGTCCTTTCGACACTTGTGGTCAGCATGGGGCTTCGACAAGTCAAGACTAGGTGGTCACCGTGAACAATGGAATTATTCTATATACACGGGAGTATAATTAAACCTATTGAGGAGCTATGTATTCTAGCCATCTGGAAAGATGACTGAGCCGTGAATGCTGTTCGGAAGATGAGCGGCGTGAAGATGAACATCACTTGTCTTCAGCAACAATGTTTCACCTGGTAATCGCGCCGGCCAGGTCCTTCATTTCCAAGCTAAGACAGGCCAAACATCCCGGCTACAATACAACGAGGGGAATCGAACATCGTCTTCCAGAACAATGCCCGTCTTCTAGAATAACTCAACTGTGTTCACTTGAAACCCGGAAACAACGCCCTTGTTCTACTGGTCCCGGGGATGCAGCCCTCCCGCTCCGAAACAAAGGCACCTTGAGAAGCCGGACACGAGTGCTGTTTCGCGTTGTTCTTTGTTGTTCGGAAGCACGATCCGACAATCGTTCATATAACAAGATTAATGTGTGGATGAACAAGATAGATGATACCCAACTGAGAGGAGAACGACTGCCGTATAATGAATTCAACAACGACGTTCAAGATGCAATCACTCGACTATAAATACCTCTAGACAATGCCGCTCCCTCCGAAGCGAATTCATTTCTTTTCTCGACAACAAAAGCGTCAAGAACACTCAAGACAACGACTCACAACGACAAACATCATGCAATCAACCAACTCCTCCTCATCGAGCAAGTCCAGCATGGACTCACCCCTCGAAGTGCCTCTCCTCCCCCACGAGCGCCTTCAACCCCCTTCATCGCCGCACCCTACGCCCCTACGCCCAGCCCGCCACTTGCCTCTTGACTCTGATAACTCAAGCGACTCCAAGTCTTCAGGATCGTTCTCCTTCCCCGACATGAAACAATCTGACAGACCCAGCTCTTCAAGCTACGACAGCAACGAGACCATCGGCATCCCTCTTCTCCCCCACGAGCAGCTCACCTCGCCCTGGGCCTCCATGTCATCCATGGGATCCCCCTCATCATCATCGACTTCGACGACGAAGAGGACACGCATGCATAAAAACAAGCATCATCGTCCCGACCCCCTTCTCCTCGAGCGAGTGCAGCATGCACAATATGCGCCTATGCTGGAGCCTGAAACCCAGTATGAACAAGGTTCGTGGTTCCCCCCCTCCTCCTCCTCCCCCTCCTACTCTCCCACTGGTACTACTACCACCATCCTTCCACCTGACCACCAGCGCCACCGTGGAGAGTTCTGTGCCTCGCCCGAGCCAATGACTCCCGCCGAAGAACAGGTACGTCGTTCACTCCGTCCGTTGTTTGACATGGAAATTTTCGGTAACAAAGCGAGTGATCAAGGATTCGGTGCCTGCGCCAACAATGAAAGCGAGACGGACATCATCGCCAGCCTTGAAGAAGGGTACTTGCCACCCGCACGGAAGACTGAGACCCATGACGAGGAAGAGTGCACACTGAAGAGGAGTGAGAGTCTTGTTTCGTTCAAGGATCTCCATATTCCTGAACCAAAGGCTCCGGCTTCGATGGCGATCACGACTCTCAAGAGGCGAGTGACTGATGCCTGTGAAACTGCTACCGACTTGGTTAAAGGCTCCCGGGCGGCGGCTACGACCAGTGCTTTTGTAGGGGATGTTTTCGAATACCTGATCAAGAAGGGCTTTTAGCGGAGAGCGTTAGGTGGCAAGTAGCCATATTTTCTTGCTTTGTTCTATGTTTCTCATTTCATGTTCTGGTAGAAGAACCACTGTACAGCTGTGTTCTCGACTTACCAAACCGTGGATAAATGTGAGATTTTAATCTGGTTGTTAGTTTTTCATCATCACCACATTAGGAAAAAATAAAACAACAGACTTCTGATTTGTCAACGTGTTTCTCCATGTTTCCTCGTGATGTGATTTCCCTATGCAATATCAGGCGTTTGTCGGCAATGTTGTCCCATGACCTCGAAGGGAACTAGCCCAAAGCTTGGCCCCCTCCATTCCGAAAAACTTTCCCATCATTGTTCGTCTGTATCCGTGCTATTGCTCCGCCATATGACATGTCGTATCGATGCGCATGTGGCGTTTGTCTTCGATAGAGTAGCAACGCTAGTTTGATGTACACTATGCTTGAAACGCGGCCGTCCTGTTACACCGTTTTGTTAGACTTCACCCTTTTGATGGCCGCCTTGGAGCCGCAGAAGCATGCCTGGGCTGTAGTTAAATAATGATCAACCAAGCATTCACCTTGCAAGTTCTGAGTCCCAAGGGACTATGTAGGTCTCACGTTTCCCGGCCGGCAGGCTCCCGATGCTCTTATGAACGCGTGCTTGCCATGGGGTCAATGTGTTACCCGGTCTTATCCATGTACGACGGAACCCGATATTAAAAGATTTATGCAGTTGGCCGTAGTAGGGAACTTATCCCGACCGCACTTGGATACTCCTGTTAATGGAGCTAGGAGAGGGCGAGGATTGGAAACGGGTACGTACGTATGGAGTTCAGGTCAACCTCCGACGATGGAAAGTGGGAGACGGGGAGTGGTGTGTCCAGGTGATAAGGCATAGCAGTGTTGCCTTTATTGCATCCCTATATCCTCGTCTTTCCGTTATATTTGCGTGATCACATCCATTCTCATCTTGCGTACTATTGGGGCGCTGTAAGCAGCACATGGTCATCAAATTTCTTTACTGGGGGACAGGACATACCGTAAGCACGCTTCCCACCGCATGTCGCCACCATCTATCCATGATGACCCCTCAATAAATGCATCAGTATCACCGAAGTAACCAACATTGTGGGACTGGACTGCTCCTCGATCCGTCTGAAAGGCTTCTTCGAAAAACAGAAGCGTTTCGACGCGGTTACCTCCAGCTTGGTCTTGTACCAGTCGAGACCCATGCAATCAATGCGTGTACCTCTAGACCACTGCCACCAGGCAATCAGAGGACACAAACAAGCAAACGCAATGAACTACTCCCAACAGCACCAGTATTTGACCAACAACACTTCTTCGGCGCAAGAGACTCGCATTCTTACCACCTTTCCAGTCGAGGGCCTTCCGGAGCCGCGCGTCGAAGAGCTCCGCCGAGATGAAGTTCTTTATCCACCCTCCGCTCCGGGCGACTTTCCTTTCCACCTGCGCATCCCTCTTCTGACCCAACTAAACAGATGGTTCTGCTGTCAATGTGCAACCAGAGCGATCCATTCCCTGCAGAGCGATGAATACAGAGGCCTCGACAAGATCGGCATGGTGAACAACAAAACGTTTGATCGCTGTCACGACCCTGCCTGCTCTCATATTCAATGCGCCAACTGTGCCCTCGGACCTGGATTTGGCGGTCTCTTATTATTCAACAGCTTGCTCCCTCCCGGAGGGGGTAGGGGAGTCCATATGCAGGGACCAACCGTTGTTCGAACCGTTGCCGGCCTACATGCTCATCCTTTCCATATCGACCCATGCCATTGGGAATGCGCCTGCCGTGAGTGGATAAGCAATGTGTTTGATTCCCGTTGCACGATGCACCTGACAAGGTGTGCGAATCCGCGCTGTCAGTTTCGAAACCGAAGAGACGTGGGAGTGTTGAGGGCGGATAGCGTGGTGCTGAATCGGTATGGACAACGGTTGGGTACGGCGGATCAGCGAGTTGTCGAGAGAAATGGCCCATGGATGGTGCAGAGACAAGGTTTGAGCATGGTACCTGAGAGGAGTCAGAGAGATAAAGGAAAGGGGGTAGTACATCCGGGACATCCACCGCCGGCACCAACCGGACCACCCACCGCGGTGTTGCTAGATGTGTTTAGACCAGGAACAGCTGGGTACGCGGGCGATGAGATGGATATTTGTGATGATGAGGCTGAGAAAATACCGGTGTGGAAGCCAGGATGTCCGGCGCCGAGGTACAGACGCAGACGAGCGCCGCCGCCGCCACCACCACTCGATAAACCAGAGGAAGTTGCCAGGTATCTGTCAGAATATTTGGCCAGCATTCCACGTGGATCTCCTCAGCCTATGTTAATGGCCAGCGCGGCTAGAGGAGACTTGTCGCGACCGGGGTTGGTGCTGATGAGTGGAAGAAGAGACGACAACGAAAGTCGAAGTCCATTTCAGGGAGCAGGGTTCAGCCATCCTCCTAGAGCAGGTCACCATTCTGGACATCGCCCACTGTCGGTCGGGGCAACTGCAACCATGCCGTCGACATCAACGAGGTCTTTTGGGGTTTCGGGTGCCAGTGACGGCCGGATAAGCAATGGGTGGCATCGGATGTAATGGGAAGAAACTCTCCAGAGAATTGTTTGCATGGAGAGGCCAGAAATCCAATCATAGAAAGAGGTGAATCAAGTTTGGGTTCCGAATTTCCAAAAAAAAAAAAAAAAAAAAAAAAAAAATGGCAGGCTTCCTGGAGAGAAAGAGCGACCAAATGTCAGGATAATGGAGGCTTGAGCAGCTGGACAAGAGCAGACGGAGCGACCGCTTTATGCACCCGCTTCAACGTCTTGTCCTGCACTGCATTTCCCCGCATTCCTGGTACCAACTGCTACGAAGACACAATCACGACAGGCAGGTAATACCCTCAGGTTCGCATTGTGTGGGAATCATAAGAAGTACCTGGTAGTTAGTGCCCGATAGAGTCGAAAAATATCGAACACTGCGATCTCACCAACATTTTTCTTTCTTTTGAAACCCTAATGGGGACGCAGTGATGCCCTCACACAGTCCTTACTCCCTCTCCTTACCCCCGGTTTTCCCACACAAGTCTCTAACCATCCAAACATTTCCCTCCACCTCTCCCCCCTCAAAAACTCTGAACCCTACCTTTTCATAGAACTTCACCACCTTCTTATTCTCCCCGGCCACCCCCAAATTCACTCCCCTTCCATAATCCGCTCCACTCGTCCTTACAGCCTCAACAAACCGGTCAATCATTTTCCTCCCCCACCCCTTCCCCTGCCACTCATCCAACAAATCAATATGCAACATGGCCCTCCACGTTTCCACCATCTCCTTCTTCCTCGCTTCCGCGGGTCCGCCCTCCGGCCCTGACAAGACCAGCCATTGCGGGTTATACGCAAGTTGAGCTAGACACACCGGATTCAACCTTTGAGCAGCAGCAGCAGCTTCTTTCGTTTTACCACCGGAAGATGGAAGGAACCAGCTCTCGAGTGTGTCCAGTTGCTTGGGCGGGGGAACGTCGATGAGACCTTGGGGGGATTGCAGCACTTCCTTGATGTAGCGGGGGTAACAAGCAGCGAAGGCGTGGACGTCGGGGGTGCCGATTACGTAGCCTACTACTTTCCCATCTTTTCCGTCTTTGGAGGAGGAAGAGAAGTCGGTGTTGGTGTTGGTATCGGTGTCGTCGACCAGAACGAAACAGGTCTGTGGAGAGAGATGGGTGAATTGGACACACCAGATGTAGGGGGACATGCGGGCGGTGACAGGGTCAGCGGCGACGGTTGGGGACTGGGTTGCGTGGCACTGGGGTGGTTTTGGAGTTAGTAATTTGTTCTTAGGTAGGTTGGTGGATGTACATGATCTTGTGCTGTGAGGGATGTGGTAGAAAGGAGGGATGAGTAACTGAGCAGTGTTGCATGGTCAAGTGAGGTGCTTCAGGTTGGCACTTACAATGTGCATGCAAGCCTCAGTATCTCTTGGCTCAAAAGGGCGAATGAAGGGCATGATGTTTGCGGTTGAGGATTAGCTGAGTTGTTGATGCGAGGAAGTGGTCGACGACGCTTGTTATCTTGGGGTATTTCTTCTTTTTTTATATCTTAGCTTACGTCCAGATGGTGAGAAGAAAGAAGCAGAAGAGCGAGCAGGTGAGGGGTTGGTTACCTTGAATAGTACAAACATTGTAGATGAGGTTTCTCCGAAGTTTAACCCATTGCTTGTTCGCGGTCTGGTCAAGTCCGAGACTTATCCCGGAGTAACGAAGTCTGTGGGAAAACTTCGGGAGACTTGGGATATTCGGGCCGTGTCTCCCTCTTAGTGCAAGTGCTACCGATTTGATATCTCCACGCGGGTCAGCTCAACTCCTCCAGTCTGGAACGACGAAAAGCAGCCAGTATACCCGAGGGCTTCTGGGCGCCAAGCGTCCTTTGTCCCCCTCTTTGCACACCCAGAAGCCTTCGGGTAATCTCACCCAGCTGCTCTCGAACTTGGGTCTTGAACAGAAGTTGGTATATTTCCTATTACCTAAGAACCTCCCAAAAGCACAGTGCTGGGAACCACCTCCCCGCCTACCGCCGGCATCCAGCCGTATCCGTACACCCATGGCTCATTCTCCGTTCCCCATTCCACCTGATTAATACATTCCCCTCCTCGTCAACGCGATGAAGTCCATAACCACTTTTCCCGAGCCAGTCTCTTTCGAGAAGTAACTAACCCGCTGCTGCCGTACACGGAATCCTACATCTTGTTTGTTCTCAACGCGCAGAACCCCAGGTACTGCGCAAGCCGCTGGAGACGGGGAAGAAGTTTAAGACACTATGATGCGAAATGTTCAACAAAGAACCCAAACAAAAAATAAAGAAAAATATAACAAAGTTTGTACACGAAGTTGATATAAATGCAGAGGTATCTGGATTTCATAAGCCCCATTCAAATCAACACGGCGGCCACTCCTGCCTCCATTGCTGCTTGCCTCATAACCCGAAAGTAACACAGCCCCTGAAGAAAGAAAAAAACGGGTTTCGAGGATTGGAAAATGACAGATAAATGGTTTGTGCAAATCAGTAACGGAGATGCTTGCACCAATCGGCTTCCAAACAAGACAAACAAGACATGAGATCGGCTTGGAACATGCCAATGGGGCTATTTGTGCTGTGACTCGACTTGTTTGAGAGAGAATGTTGAACCATTCTCCCCCATATTAGCAAGAGCTCGCCCAACACGTCCATATGACTCGATGTGAGGTTTGCGCAACCGTCGCCGGTAGTCGGATTTTTCGGGCTCTTCGTCGTCACTAACAGAGAAGGCACTTTGCGTTTCAGCATCTGATACAGCCATGCTCTCTGTTTGATTTGCAAATGGAGGGCGAGGCACTCCCATGCCGGCACCATCAGGCGTATCGCGTGGGCTCTCGCGTTTGCGACGAGGGTTGATGGGTGGAACTGGAGGTGCCGTGGTAGGTACAGGTGGTACTCCCGCACGGCTGCTCGGGCGAGACCCGCCTTCCTGTGAGTAGCCATGAGGCAGATCCATCGTCGGCATACGGCTGGTTGCCATCACAAATTTCGGCTCAGATATTTCCCGCTTGTCTACGAAGCGCTTCGCTGTTTCTGAAATGAGCTGTCTTGATTTGGAACTGAAGGTTGGCGTTCCCGCCGGGGATCCCGCAGGTCCTGCAGTATACGGTGAAGGAGGCATTGGCGATGCGGGTGAGGGCGGTCCCGGGTAAGCACCGTATACCGAACGACCGGCTTTCAGATTGCCTGCAGACTTGGATCTTTCAAGCACATGAGGCGAAGGCAAGGGAGAAGGGGCACCGCGGTTTGAATAGCCTTGGGTTGGCATGATGGGAGACTGCTTGACGTTTGTATCAGGGAGACCAGGAGAGCGCAGTGGGCCGCGAGGGCTCCCAGGCGCCATATTCCCGTCTTGTTGCAGCATGAGATGGTGCAGCCGGCGGCTTTTGGACGTTGATCTTCCCCGATTGGCATCTGAATCACTTCTCTCACGGCTGCCAGGCATGACGTGAGCAGTAGGAGAGTCGCGATGCATTCCATATCCACGCTCCTGACTAGGGCCGCGTGAACTATACTGCATGGGATGTGCCTTCCCGTCCCTGCTCGACGTTCGTCCCCTCCTCGGAGCTCTTGGAGGCGATTGCAATGCCAGCGGTTCCATATTGTTTGACACATCAAGAGACGGCGCGGTCGTGGAAAGCTGCTGTTGTGCAAGAGCCTCAAGTTCCTTCCGCTTCTGCAGCTCGCGCTTGGCATTTCTGAATGCCATCAAACCTGGGTGAGCGTTCCAAGTATCCTCTTTGTCATTTGTGGACTGAGTTGAATTGTCGTTCTCAGTCTCAGAACTATGACGGGCCTGGCGCGCCTTGCTCCTCTCTGGGATCGCTTGTACGGCTGTCTCCCTCACGTCGAATGAATCCTTGGTTGGGCTCCGAGAACTGCTCCTGGCGCCCCCAAGGCCCAGAAGCTTTAGGCTGGACTTGGGTTGACTTCCCGAATTATTCCATGAGCGATCTACCAGAGAGCTACTACTTGACTTTGCCTTGAGGATGTTGATGTTCAAGTGGTTCAGGGAAGATTGGCTGCCTTTGTGGGAGGGGAGTTCTGGCTGTCTAACTGGTGATGTCGCTCTGCTGCTATCAGACTCGGCATAAGAAGTCAGCCTTTCCTTCACTCGTCGCCGAGCTTCGGCCAGTTGACTTGCGAACTCGTCCAGTTCGCTGTCGGTATTACTGGATCTGTTTGAAGGCTTGGATAGCCCGTGATTGGTCGCACTGCTCGACCGGTTGGAGGGCGCGGAGTCTACGACAGGTGTTTCCTTCTGCACTGCTTCAGCTGCCTGGTTGTCAGTGTTTGGTTTGGCACCGTTTCCGTAAAAGTTTAGTGTCCATTCTTGTTCCTGCGCAATCCATGGAGTGATCTTGGGGTCCGGCAACATATTGAGCGGTCGCGGCTCGGGATCGTTGTTTTGTGTGGGGGCACTCCAGATCGAGGAAGCATTACTGCCTGAGCGAAGGTGTGAACGGACTAGGCCACCAAGTCCAGCGTTGGGGCCAAGAGTAGGAGAGTCTGCCGATGCAGGCTCGATTGACTCTTCGATAGAGATTGTTGGGTTTTCGGACTTTGCTGATGTGCTGATTGAAAGCGGGGGTGGAGCAGCAGCCCCCCTTAGCGCAGGGTGTTCCTCATCGGCAGGACGCTGAAGGCTGAGCTGACCGGAAAGGGCTGCTAAAGCTTCAGCTTGAAGACTTTCGGGTGTTTGCGAATCGAAATCGGTAGTCGAGGGCTCTTCCTCCAATGCTGGCTGAGTCCTGAGAGGATCCCCTCGTCCCTCAAAGGGCTGCCCGTGGGTAGATGACTCCTGTGAGCGAGCGGTAGCGAAGGAAGCATCAGACTCTGCCCGAAAGCGATGGGTTGGCGTCTCGCGACCCTGCTGCAGCTGGATTTGGCGCTGGGCGTACTTGGTCTCGTCGTATGGTTGCAAAGGCTTCTGAAACACTCCCATAGCGGTGGCTTTTCCAACATCGTTAGGCTGAATGGGCAACAGAGGGAGCGTTTCGCCAGTCTCGCTGATTGGGGGACTGAGTGGAGGAGAGCCACCAAAGTTTAGCTCGGGATCCGCTTGAGGAGCAGCCCCATTTCCCAAGTCCCCAGTACCAGTCGCAGGAGTAGTGATTGGAAGACTGACTGACCTTAGCTGAGGGGCGCTTGTTTTGCTTGCGAGGGTTCGTTCCTCGCCCAACCGGTCACCAAGGGCCTTGATGCCCGAGGCCGCGGTCTTCTGGCGGTTGAGAGACTCGATCCTCGATAGTACAGAGGATTGTTCTGGCCCATCTTGGCTCGTGCTTTGCTCGTATAGACGTCTCTTATGGGTCACCGATCGGTCAAGAGCGGGAGTAGAAGCGCCCGAGGTAGGAGCAGTTGACACGTAACCTGCAGGCTGTGATGCGATCGAGTTGGCAGCAGTGGAATTGCGCGCCATGATGGAAGCCGACGAGGTGGTCGAACTCGTCTCCCGTTTGAAATTGTATCCCAAGGGGGGCGGTGACTCGGATCGTGGGTGGTCTTCATGGGCCTTCGCCTGCTCATGCTCCTCTTCAGTTGCATGCTCTTGCTGCTCCTTTTCTTTTTCAGAAATACGCCAACGCTGAAAAGCGGACAAGGCGACATCGTCATCGGCGTACAATGCCCGGCCTCCCAGGCCGCCGGACTTGGTAGCAGGCACTTTGTAGATCTTTTGCCTTCCACCAAACAGGTTGTTACCCTCGATAGGTTTTCCCCGACTTAATATGCTTCCACCATTGTCGAAGTCAGCAGAAGCAATCGAATCGCTCCTGAAAAAGTGAGAAGGAGCCTTGATGGACTCCACCTCGGCAATGTCCCCAAGACCTCCGGCGGCACCAAAACCAAAGTCAGGAAGTCGCGATTGTCGCTTTGGGTGTAATACACTGTCGTCGCTGGCCTTGCCAATCTTGGTGTTGGGGTCGTCTTGCTCTCTTAGCATGGAAAAGCGCGCAGATAGGTTTGTCATGAGAAGACTTGTGCGGAAGTTGTCGTCGGAAGGAAGGGCTGTCGAGAGATCAAATTCCAGCTTGGGTTCCTCTACCGGTGCCTTCTTCCCTTTCCTGAACCCCTTGAAGCCTGACAAGGAGGAGTGCTCCGAGTCTTCGCTAGAGCGGGCGACTGCGGCGGCGTTGGCGGCGGCGGCGGCCTCCTCCTTGGCCTTCTTCTTATTTCTGAAGCGATTCATGCTGGCGGTTTGTGGTGCGGTGTCGGAATATAAACAAGCTCACACTGACGGAGAGGAGTGAGGCCCGATTATAAGAACTGCCCCAGATCAGATCAGAGTGGCGGATGGTGAGATTTGCATTCCATCCAGGGATGTAGTGCAGATCGTATTTTTGCGAGGGTTCACCCGAAGCGATCTCGTCGGTGATACGGCAAGACGAATCAAGCGACGTTCCGTCAACCTGTCTAGATGCAGTGTTGCGTTTCTAAGTGAGGGAGGATTGTGTGTCAGCTTGGTCTCGTGCAAAGCGCAACAGCGCCCCTTGCTCGTGCTCGCGGGGATCACAGCCCTTTGTACCAGGACCCCAGGCCACTCACCGTATGTTTCGCCGCCGTTATCGGGCGATTCCTAAGTCGTATATCCGCTTTCTATGGTCAACAAAAGCAGAGAGGTTCTGTAATGGAAACCCCGGGCAAAAGGTGAGTCTGGAGTTGCGAAAGCTGCAGGGTCAATAGTGTCGAGAAGTCGAGGTGTCTTTACGATGTCCCGATCTGTTTATCGCACAGCACCAATTTCTGTAGTCTTCCAATTAAATATCGTCGGTCGATCGGGCGTGGGAAGTTTCGGTATGTCAAAATAACACAGTGAGCGAGTGTGATGAAGAAACAAAAAGAAGAGGACGATCTCGCGTCACATGCAGGTCTTTGGGTTTGCTGGTATTTTGGTCGCAGTATACCGACAAATAATCGAGAGAAGAGAGCGGGCGAAGAGAAGACGTCGTACGAGAAGAGATTTAATCTTCTTATTGTCGGCCAGGTAAAGGAGTGACGACGGGCGCGCGGGCACACCCAAAGTGCGGGTTGGAACGCGGGGAACCGAATACAAGCGACAAGAGGCTGAGAGGGGCTTGTCGGCGGCGGACCTGAAGCTGATGATCAGAGGAATGGAATGGTCGGACGACAAGACGCAACGGGATGGGACGAGGTTTTGGGTTGTACGTATGTATGTAGAGGTAGAGTGCGGGTTGGGGCCAGGCCTGGGAACTGAACCTGGTTCTGGGGATGAGGCAAGGTGTGGTGGAAGAAGGTTAGGTCGCCGGGGGTGGTTCACCCTTTCGGAGGAGGAGGACCGTCAACTTTCTTTCTGGATGGATGCACACTGCAGGGCAGGGCACGCACGCACACGCAAGGAAGTCCCCTCCCAGGGATCCCGTCGACTACCTACCTCTACGCTAGGCACCAACAAGGGCACAAGGGCCCGGCACCTCACCTGCACTACCTACCTAGGTAAGAGGTACCTAACCTCCACTGAGCCAGGAACGACGAGACTGCAACAACACAACAAACCTGAACGGGCAGCCGTGGGGCTAGGTGCTATCCTGCGAGCAGCTCGGCTGGCTGGCAGCGCAGTTTGGAGCGCATTGGGAGCGCCTTGGCGGCCGACCTGGCTTCCACTTCCTGGATTTTCACCTTCACCGTGGGAAGCACGCGGAGGAGCGACCCGCCGTGGACCGGATGACCCCCGAGTGTGGGGGGTGTGTTTATTGGAGGTCAATTGAGCTCTGTCATTGGCCAGCGGAGATCCGTCCATGGAGAAAAGGGGCATGCAAAAGCAATTTGTGTGACAAACGATTCCACCGTGCGTCTGCCCGCCCAACTCGTGCACCACTCCTCTCCAGAAATGGTGCGCTTTCGGTGCTCGAGGAAATGAAGCTTCCCAAGCCAATTTCATTGGGCAGAATCCTCCAGAGAAGGTCGGACAGGGGCCAAAAAGAAAAAATCGGAAACCCGACAGCGGAAAGCGAATGGACAGAGCTCCTTTCATTCCAAGTAGTGTACCTCGTACCTGCAGAGGTGCAGCCTGCACTGACCTCGCTGGCACTCTCCATGCGTCTGTCTATTCAGTGTGGTACCAAGGTCCAGTACGTCTATGAGACGAGGGCATTGTGGGGAGGAGGGTCGTGGGAGAGTACCGTCAGATTGCCGCCAACCCCATGGGTGGAGAGCGATGAACCAAGGCTACCAGATCGTCAACAACAATCACGACGACATTTGCATTGAGATGAGCTTTGCGATCCATGATCCAAGGCGCTTGTCTTCTGCGCTTGTTTTATGGAGGGAAGTGCCAACTCAACCCTAACCCCAAGGTTCGTCCCATCTAATTTCATCTCATCTTGTTCCCTGTAAGGTAAGGTAACTTTTGTCTGGTAGGGCAAGGCGGATCACACTTTTGAGTGTTGATTACCTTTTCACAGGAACATCCCTCATTTGGTCAATTTTAACGAGTCATGGTATTGAGCTCATCCGCCATGTCCTTTCTGAATGGCTTTTTCGTTTTTTTTTTTCTTTTGCAAATTGTTTTCCAACCTTTGAATTGATCTGAAACATCGATACCCCTCCATGACCCGCTTTGTCGTTGGGCGCGGTGCTGATGTGTGCCGTTGTTGATGTACATAGTATCTTACCGTACAATACAGGACTGGTTTCTATTTGTTATTTTGGTTCTTCGGCCATGGGTTGAATAGGGGAGATCTGTAGCTCTTCTTGGCTCCCTCAGAGCTCCGTTCAAAGCGACGGACCATGACCAGGGCAAAATACGCTACAGAAAGCGTTTCTTTGTGACTGCCTTTGTCCATCTCCTTCGAGTCCCCCAAGTTTGAAAGATTTAAGAGGGTAGTCTCTTATGACACCCATCCGCCCGAAATTCGAATGATTATTTTACTTTTGGTAGATCAAAAGTCAAAAATGGGCGTTTTCTTGTATACAACTACCAAACAAACCAGGGCTGGATTGTATGGCGTTGCGGCATGGCATGCGGATGCGGTGCGGGTCGTGTTGCAACCCACGACATCTTTTCACTGCAGGTACCGGACAGCAAGATATCTTGCAGTGCTTCATCTGACCTGTCTCTCTGCCTGTGCATGATGACAGGATACGATGGTTGGAGAAAAAGTAATGTTCCTCTCAGAATTGTACAATGCCTCGACGTCGAGGTCCAACAATAAGAACTTGAAACTTTTCGCGTTAATTCCCGCCACTATTCACGCAAATTGCGAACAAATAAGTGTTGAAACAACAAGTTGGAAGTGTCATGGACCTAGGCGAGCAGGGTTCTTGCCGTCTCCACTACCATAGCCGAACCGTGACATCTGCCAAGTATCTCCAGCTGAGCCAGTCTCGCCGGTCGACTCTCGACACCTCTCACCTAAACAGTGGCACAACACCGCGGCGTGAACAGAGCGGCTGCAAACAAAGCTTTTCTGACGGCTATTTGCTCCATTTTCTCTTTGAATTATGGCCGTTCGGCACGGAGGCTTAGGACCAGGAGGCGAACCAAGGTTTGAGCGGGCAATAGAGGCAGCAGACGACGTGGGAATGATGGCGGTCAGAGTTTTGCACCTGCCAGACCTTCAAGAAGACACACATGTTGTCGGTACGACGATGATGGATCAGGACTCGACCAACTGACTGGATTATTTACGGTGACGGATATCATAGACTTGGGGTCTTTGTGCTACCGCGATATACGAGTTAAACCTGGTTGGTCTGAGGCTGTGACACGAATGCAGATTATTGTCTTGCTCAGGGTCGACAATCAATCGCCCTAGACTGGACTCGCTCTGTCTTGATCTGCCCCCTCGTCCTCCGGATCGACACTAGAATGAAGACGTATAGGACTTCACCTTGCATGATTGGATGTATCATGCCGCAGAGGCCAAACGAAAACCCATGCCCCCCCCCACGCCGCCGTCGTGGAGCTTGGGGGTTTGGGGTACCGGTAGATCAACAGCCTCAAGATGTGACGGTCATTGAGCTGACCAGCCACAGAATTTCACCCATTCACAGCAAACGGCAACACCAATAAAGGCGGATTTTGCGTTTGCAATCAGCTACCGATGGTCGTGTTTTTCGCACCATCTTTTTGCTGGTTGGTTTCACTCGCCGTTGCATCCAGCCAGTAGAGCCTCAAACCGTCGTGTTCGACCCCCTTCTGCCCTCCGATTGGTTTGTGCAGAAGAAGCCTCCTGCCCATCCTTCATGTCAGCTGTACCGTGTGGTGCAGGTTAGAAAAGGATCAGAAGCATGTTAAGAACGAACGGATCCTGGTATATTTTGCTATGTTGTTCGTTTTGTGGCCGCACTCAATTACAGGACCACAGTTGGTGATATTGCGAGGTTTTTCTGTGTGGATCTTGGAACATTGGCCATCAGCTACCCTACGCAGTAAATGCACGCGAAGGATTACACTAACAGTTGTGGCAGGTTCACTAGACACACACCTACCCCGGCTCTAGGTAGCCGCCGCGGATAGCCGTTCCACACGGATCTTCCGCGATCCAATTACTGAAGGAGCACTTGACGGCTGTACCTGACGCTAAACCCAACTAGGCTCAGTCAGAACTCCACAACCACGAGAAATGAATGGAACCGGTAATCTTGGTGGGGTGACCGTTTCTGGCACGACTTGCGAATTGCTGGCCTGGCTGCCCTGGCTGGCTTCGGGCACTACAGCATGGAAGTTGGGCCTTGGTTAATCTTTGGAGATTGAGCGTCCCCACCATCTGATGCCCTTCCAGTTTGTAAGCTTCAATCTGTCTCCAGAGCGGAACTAATCACGGAACAGAGAATATCATGAAACAAAAACAATCCACCACGCTGCAGGTTTCAGTTCCAAGACAGCATCAAGACCGACAAAGAAGGGGGAAAAAAAAGAAAAAGAAAAAAAAAGGGTGAGGGTCCAGCAGGTGAGACCTGTGCTGCTCGTCACCATGCAAGTAAGTGAACGGCTGAACAACCCAAGTCAACCCCGCATTCCATGCACAGACAACAAAGAGGAAACCCCGCTTGACGAGAACTCGTACCATGGACAGTAGGTATTTTCACTCGACCCAGTTGTGTAAAGCAAGATGAACGTGGAAATGATTCTAAGATAGGTGCTCGGGTCAGGTCTGTCAACAGCACGGAGAAGGCCATACAAGGCAATTATTTCCATGTCGCCGTCTCAGACATGCGTGGCGGTCAAAACAACTTCAGAACCTTTGTATCACCAGACGTTCGGTCTACTTGAGAGAATTAGACTTTTGTTTCTTTCCGCCTCTCTCTTTTCAGGCAATCTTTTTCTGACGTGGGGCAGATATGTAATAAGGCGCGCGGCCTTTCATTTCACGCCTCCCATCATCATCATCATCATCATCTCCCGGCGTTTCTACCCCAATCAAGACATTGGTATCTCGAACTCTACCAAGAGCTTCGGCGTTGATTAATCGGCCTAGAACAGAATTGCTTCAAGGCATCGAATTCTGGAGAGTCCATGTCGAGAAGGACAATATTGATGTGGATATGATTGCGACCAGGACAAAAGAGACAGGGTAACGCATGACATTCTCATACTCACAGCAGACAGTTCTCCACAACAACACCCTTCCATTTCAATCTTATCAGATTCTGCAATTTCGCCCTGCATTTCTAACCACAATCAACTTAATCTTCTCGCTCTCCCTCTATCTCGTCATTTTTACTTCTCCAACACATGGACTCAAGTCTCAGATGGATCACACAAACGTAAACCCTGGACCGTTTCGCCCACCCGCCCATCCTTCCTCATCAGACCTGTCCAGTCCGTCCTACATCGTATCGAGACATCCAATGTGACACCAAATCTCCGGTTGCCTGTCACGTATCGCCGCAAGCACGGAGAAGTCTTTCATTTTGAGTCCTCCGATTATTCTTTGCAACGACGCGCCGCACGGTCAATACATGATTGTCAAGGCGGCCTCGAGAGCAGAGTGGTAGCACGGTGTGATGGGCGCGGTCTCGGTGAGTCGTCGTTGCTGATTCGATTCAGACGCAAGATTTCATGTAGGATCATATTGAACAGGCGCCCCAAATTGTTCTTTGTGTCATGCCTCTGGGATGTTATAGTACCACCTCCATGGGTTATCCCACCGACTGGAACTGCGGGTCGGGGAGAGGCTATAGATGCGGCATGATAACCGATATTCTAGGTTGTAGATGGACACCTATGGACAGGGCCATGGCTTGGTGTGAGGGTTGTGTATGCAAGGTACCAAAGAACAATGTTTCCGTGTTGAGTGGCATCCCGTTTCAGAAGAAGTCTTCTTTGCCTCGTGCCGTCCCTGTCTGCCTGTCCGCGCGCTCCTGAAAACTCCAAGCGAAGCTTTTCACATGGAAGACTATAGTTCATTAAGAGCTGGGGGGCACATAGAAACATGTGATATATGGCACGCTATACGTATGGCAGTCCGTTGTCTGGCCGTCCGTCTGCCTGCTCACGCAGAAGGAATACTTCCATGGAAGTTCACTTCTTATCCAACGACTATGATGGTGAACCCGGATATTTCACATTCAGTTAGCGTCAAGTTCATCACCCGTCATCCTGGACCTACACTAGGCAACATCTCCACATGGTGCCCCCTTCATATTCCCCGAGGTGCATTAGTATGTAAAAATTTTGACTAGTCCCGTGTCCACGAACGGTTGAGATTCAGAGTCTATTCTAAACAAGCTCTTCCTCTTGTCTTCGAAAAAGTCTTCTCCCGCTGTCTGTCGCAAATTTAGTCCGTCTTCGCGTGTTTCCATCTGATGTGGATGCGCGATCGTTGTGGTGGACACGTGGGTGGAAGACCGTGAAAGTTTAGCGTAGCCGAGGAAGGTTCCGGATGGTAAGCCCAGACCGTTCGTTGACGAGCAATACCGCAGGACGCAACTCTATAATACTGTACCTCCAGGCAGCGCCTGTTGCACTCGCTTGTGAAATGGTGATGTTCGTTCTGAGCGCTTACAAAGCGAAAAACTGATGAGATTACAGTTTCTCTTGTGTTGTTGATAGGAAGAAGAAGATTAAAGCACATAGGTCCGAATACTCTCGGTCATAAAAAGATCCGTGCTTAGTTTGGAGGGAGACGGAGAATGTCCCGGCGAGAAAAGAGTCTGGGGAGACAAAAGTCAAGCGCCAATGCTGTTAGGCCAAGTCCTGTTAATTGTTAGTAATCGGAAGGGAAGTGGGTCTACATACAGTATACACCTGAGACACCTCGACCTTCACAACTTTAACTCCTTTGAGTTCTTCCCAACACCTTAGAATATAGTTGACGCGTATTCACACAGTAAAGGGGACATATGGGGGATAAAAAAAAAGTGTTTGAGCGAAACGCTCGAATTCTAACAAAGATACAACTGCCTATAGTTCGTTCACCCACTCTGCCAGTTATCATAAGCTTTGGCAGTCGCGTCGTCCGGTACCAAAAAAGCACCACTCCGCCAAACTGGACAATTGGATGGAGCTCCCGCAATAGTGACAGAAGTGGACCAATCAACCTTTGTATTCTAACAGATGCAGGTGGAAGTTCATGATCTCCTTCCCCGCAGAAAATCACTGTTGTGCGACTGTTATCGGAGGCCCATCTAAAGTCCAGAACAGCTCGTCATACGGTTTATACGTGGAACAATACTTCTATGAATCTTAGCCTACCTGACATCCGGCATTCTTCCATCTGCTTGCCGTAACACTTGCACGTTCTACAGTGCCAGGCCGTTATAGGCGGCTAAGGGCACTAACACTTGTATGTGTAATACTCCAAATAAAACAAGTAGTACTCTTATCGCTATTTTCCCCTCACGGCATCCAGCGCCAACCACCATGCATGTCCATCTTCAACGTGCAACAAACTAAGGCAACCGGCGGGGGTACGGTCCGTCACTACGTGGCGCCGCAGCCCAATATCCACCGACTAGCGGTAAGAAGATCATTTAAAACCGAGTAACGACGTGCCGGTTTTTATCCTCAACACGAGATCCCATATCGGGATGAGACTTGCTCAGTCTGGCCGCCTTCAATAACCAAAGCTCGATCCGGTCATCTTCTAGCGACAGAACCAGATCGCCAATATCGTTCTTCTCCTCGTGGCCGTTCTTGTCGTCTTCCGCTCATCAAAGGAAGTCATACATTCATGAAACTCAGCGTGGTACTTGCTTGACTACCTGACCAAAGTGATACTCGAGAACTTGAGAAATGCAATCATCCAACTCACAACCACAGCCATGAACCATCTCAGCAGTCTCTACGAGCAACTGCTACGGCTGCCAACGAGCCTCCCAGGCCCAGGCTACTTTGCCGACCATGCAAAAGAAGTCGTCTTCTCCGTGAAGGGTGCCGCTGCCCTCATCTGCGCGGCCGCCTCTCTGCAATCATGCAGTAGTCTACCATCATCATCATCAGCTCCGTCCTCACAACACCATGACGGGCAACACCCCTCTGAACTCCCCTACTACGGTCTCAGCCCGCCGTTTTACCCCACCCCTGTCGCCAACGGCACCTCCTCCTCTCGCTGGTCATCCGCCTACCAGCACGCCCTCGCGCTCACCTCGCAAATGACGCTCTTGGAACTCCAAAACCTCACTCGCGGTTTTCCTGGTCCTTGCGTGGGAAACACGGGCTCAATCGACCGCCTATCCATACCACCGCTCTGCTTCTACGATGGCCCCTCCGGTGTGCGCGGCCAGGAATTCGCCTCCGCTTTTCCCGCGGGCATTCACCTCGCCGCGACATGGGACGCAGACCTTATGTACCGCTACGGCCAGGCCGTGGGCGCTGAGTATCGCGGTAAAGGGGTGAACATTGCCCTAGGGCCGCTGGCGGGGCCGTTGGGACGGGTGGCAAAGGGAGGGAGGAATTGGGAAGGGTTGGGGAGTGATCCGTACCTGGCTGGCGTTGGGATGGGGAGGATCGTGGAGGGCGTGCAAGGGGAGGGGGTTATTGCTACTGCGAAGCATTTCTTGCTCAACGAACAGGAGTATAGACGAAGATGGGGACAGGATGCGCCCGAGGGAGAAGGACATGCCATCAGCGCGAATGTTGGGGACAGAGCGCTGAGGGAGTACGTCTGGCCGTTTATGGACGCACTGCGCGCGGGTGCCGGAGCCGTGATGTGTGGATATAATAGGGCGAATCACAGCTATGTGTGCCAGAACTCCAAGTTACTGAATGGAGTACTCAAGACGGAGTTGGGGTTTGAAGGATTTGTGGTTACTGATTGGGATGCGCAGATGAGCGGGGTCGCGTCAGCCAACGCCGGAGCGGATATGGTGATGCCACGGGACGGGTTCTGGGGCGAGAAGTTGATCGAAGCTGTAAAGAACGGATCGGTGGCCGAGGAGCGCTTGAACGACATGGCGACCCGCGTGCTGGCGGCGTGGCTATACGCCGGCCAGGACGACGGGACCTACCCACCCGTTGGTGTCGCGCCGGGCGGTCAGCTGCCCGACCCCATTGACGTACAAGCGGACCACGCGGATCTCATCCGCGAAATCGGAGCGGCGGGCACAGTCCTGGTCAAGAATGTCAACGGCACCCTCCCTTTAACCCAACCCAAATTCCTCTGCATCTACGGCTACGACGCCATCGTCAAGTCCACTCCCTGGGAAAACCCTGACCGCTACGGCGGCGGCTACGACGTCAACCGCGGCTGGACCACCTTCAACGGCACCTTGATCACCGGCGGCGGCTCCGGCAGCTCCACGCCCCCTTACGTCGTTTCCCCCTTCGAAGCCTTGTCCCACCGTATCCGCAAAGATCGCGGCATGCTCCGCTGGGACTTCCACTCGGCCAACCCCTCCCAGCAATACCTCAACGCGGACGCCTGCCTCGTCTTCATCAACGCCTACGCCTCCGAGATGTCCGACCGTTCTGCCCTCTCCGACGCCTTCAGCGACGACCTCGTGCTCAACATAGCCTCCTGGTGCTCCCAAACCATCGCCATCGTCCACTCGGCCGGCATCCGGCTCGTCGACCCGTGGATCTCCCACCCCAACGTCACCGCCGTGCTCATGGCTGGCTTACCCGGCCAAGAATCCGGTAACAGTCTGGTAGACATCTTATACGGCGACGTCAACCCTTCCGGTCGTTTACCTTATACGATCGCCAAGAAGGAGTCCGATTACGGGCATTTACTCAACTCTTCCACCGGCCAAGAAGAGGGCGGCGACCCGTTTTTCCCCGAAGATAATTTTGTGGAGGGACTACACATCGATTATCGCTTCTTCGACCGTCATGGCATCTCTCCCCGCTTCGAATTTGGCTTCGGATTGTCTTATACCACTTTCTCTTACTCAGACTTGCAAGTTTATGTTTCTATCGCTCCCGGTGTCATGGAAGAGACGACGATGCCCTCCCTCGCCGCCACCCGGTTCGCCGAGTTTCCCGATCCTGACACGCCTATTATCCAGGGCGGACATCCGGACTTGTGGGAGACTTTGTTTGTGGTAAGGTGTCGCGTGGAGAATTCAGGGGATAAATATGAGGGAAGAGAAGTTGTGCAGTTGTATGTTGGTATTCCCGCTTCGGATGAGGAGGAAGAGGATAAGGAAACGCCGGTTCGTCAGCTGCGCGGGTTTAAACGCGTGGGACCGCTGGCGCCGGGGGAGGATGGGGAGGCGGAGTTTGAGTTGACGAGAAGGGATTTGAGCGTTTGGGATGTGGAGATGCAGCAGTGGCGGTTGAGGAGAGGGAAGTATAAGATTTGGGTGGGGGCTAGTAGTAGGGATTTGAGGTTGAGTGAGACTTTTGATATTTGAGGGGATGTGTTGATACTATAAAGGTAGCCATGCTTGAATCAATGACTCGATTATGTCTGAAAGGTCAATTTGGATTGGTGTTTTACAATGGATTGATGTCCAAAGGAATCTATTTCTGGACAGTGTGTAAGGTCCAATGAGTGGCATGTATGTAAACAAGAATCATCTAAAGAAGGGTATATCGACAAGTTCGCAAGACTACCTACGTACACCCTAAATCACCACCCCGCTACGTCTTCAATGTCCGTTCTTCAAAAAGACAGCTGGCCAGCCAATCCAGCAAGGGTTGCTCGCACAGCAAGAACCCCTATTCCCCTCTACCCCCAGCAACGTATCTCCTTTTCCCTCTCCATCCGCACTCATCAGACCATTCCCTAGCTTAATACCTCAAGCCCTCCCCCTCCGACTCATCCTCCTCAATTTTCAGCTCATAAATATCCTCCTCCTTCTCATCCGCCTCATCGCCCTCAATCTCCAACGTCTCCACCCAATCCCTCCACCCCTCACCTCTAACCCAGGACACTCCCTTCCTCCAATTCTTTTCCTTGATTGCCTTCGCGTCCCTTTCATACACCACACCAGTAAGCGCCAACGCCGCCACAAGGACCCAAACATCCCCACTCTTCATGGCCCGCCACCACCTCCTCTTGACACCGACCTTCCAAAGGCTGTTCAAGCTCGCCTTGGCCGTGTGCAAGAAGATGGGCCGGCCCTTCTTCTTCTCCAGATAGGCCCAGAAGCCAGCCAGGAAGCCTCCCAAGAAAAAACGCTGCGTGGGCATAAAGGTGCGCGGCAGCCACGTCTGGAAGAAGCAGATGCTGCTCCACCAAGTGCCCAGGGCACCCGTCAGGAAGGTCGACATGCGCAGCGCATTGGAGATGATGCCCTGGATGGTGGAGAGCGGGTAGTGGTAGAGCGAGCTGAAGCGCGGGAGAACCATGGCCGAGTAGACGAGGAGGAGGATCTTGGTTAGCGGTGTGAAGGAGCGCAGCCAGAAGGTGAGCAAGGTCCGCGTGCAGGAAGGGTCGGAGGGGTGGAGGGTCGCGCAGGAGAGGGAGGTGATGAGCGGGTGGGCGCCGGAGGTGAGGGGGGCGATGGCGGAGAGGGAGGCTGGGAGCGTGTCTTCTTTGCCGGGGAAGAGGACGGGGGAGATGAATGCCCTGTTGGAGATGTTAGTTGCGGCCAAAAAGGAGAAGGAACTTTGGAAGAGGGTAAAGACGTACGGCCAGTTGAGCTTGGCCATTGTGGCGAGGCTGTCGATTATTTCGTAAACCTTGGGCCACTTCAGGCTGAGAGGGAAATCCTCGGGTCTGGCATGGAGATAGGCCGTGGAATGCTTGAAGATGAAGTCACCATAGGCCTGCGTCGTCGCGTGTTAGCATTACGTCCCTCGCCACCCATCTGATAGCAAACTTACCGTGGGGAAACAGTCCCGATCGAACACGGCGGCATGCAACAGCTGGCCAAACGCAAAGGGCTGCAACATCCAGCTTCCCCACCACCACGGCCTCGTCCGCTTCTTATCCGGCCTGCCGTGGGTGCCCCTATCCCAACCCCAGACCATGCCGTTGTCCTCGGCACAATTCCATCCGAACTCGAGTGCTCTGAAGAGCGCATATACGGCAATGGAAACACGTAGCTGCTGGCTTGGATAGACACCCAGCGCAAGACCAGCCAGGGAAGCACCGACGGCAGGGGCATACGGCGATGTGAGCGTGAGCGTAGTCTTGGGGTTACGAATCCGGAAGGGAGCCGCCGTAGGGTCCAACAAATGGGCACGTAGGCGTGTGAAGAAGCGGAAAAGAAGTCGGTACATCAGCAAGATGGTGCTGAGTGATAGGGATAGCCGGAGGGTCGGTGACTTGTGAAGTGGCTGCTTCTGACCGCTGGCAGCACCGCTGTTCCCATGTTAGCTTATATCGGGACATGCCTACCAGATGCAATGCCAACCAAGGAGGGGCATAAACTTCAACCCGGGAACGGCACCGAGAATGGATAACATACCCTTGCTTCTTCCCTAGAACCCTCGCCGACACGATTCCCCACAACTTCATCAACGCGCCAGTCGCAATGAAGACGCGTAGCGAGTGTCTGATCGCTCTCGCATTGTAATCGTCGGCACCCGCTCCCTTGCCAGCAATCCTGGCCAATACCTCCTCTTTAGCCTTCGCTTTCGAATCCTTATCGCTGGAAGACGCACCACCGCCGGAACCGGTACTGGTAGCGTAACCCTTGGCCAGTGCCTGACCACCACCACCACCGCGACCCCTATTTTGGGGTTCACCGTCCATGATTCTCTGCACGGTATCGACTGTTGGCGCCCTTTTCCTTAGCGTCTTGGATTTGGAGATGACGTGTTTGTGCAGAACGGCGTATTCGCGAGCCGAGATGGTGTATCGCAGAGCATTGCGAAGAATGGGATCCGAGGTGGACTTGGCTGTGACTCCCGGGCCTCTTGGGCCGGGGCTGGCTCGAGGGCCTGCTGCGGCTGCGCCGGCGGAGGCTCTTGAGGCCATCTTGGGACGCGCCGCTGATCTCTGACAAAGGTCGGTTGACTTCTGGATGCCCCTGCGCGTAGATAATTTCGTAGGATGTTATTCTGTTGTCGGAGCAGCTCGTCTGGTGGAGTAATTGATGCCGGCCGTCAAGGCAATTGCGAATCGATGTTGAGGATTGTTCTCGACTCGACTCCCTGATTCTGTGTCTCTGATCTCTCCTCCCTGCCCTTCCTCTGTGGTACCCTTGATCGTTAGAAGGCCCTATGTCGGCGCAGTTTGTCGCGTGATGTCGTCATAAACAGTCGAAAGGTCGAAAAATAGGGCCGCCTGTCGTCTACGACCTGACGCCGCCCGTTTGTGTGGAGATGGATTCGGTGAGGGGAGATGGAATTGGGGCCTGGCAGTGCTCGGCTTGCAATTGGGCATTCAGTCAGCAAGTGACTATCAGTCAACAGTGGTGCAGCCCAGAGTGACGCCTCCCAGTTCCACGTGCTATTGTCCCCAAGCGAGCCAGCCTCGGTAATTTCTAGTTACATAGTTCACTGAATGTCTGACTGGCTGTTTAGCGAATGAACCCCTTACGAGGCTAAAGAGACCTCATGGAGCCAAGCTGAAGGAATAGCTCCCAATTAGGTTAGCGCACTTCTCCCCACACTCACAAAGGGGCCCCGATGCTACCTTCGCAGCTACCTATCCTTTCCACGATGCCGTCATTCTCCAGGCAGGCCAATTCTTTTCTCTTCCAAAACCCCAAACCAAGTCAATAAACACAACATAAACATCGAGAATAACGGGATAATAAAAGTAATGCTGTACAATTTTGTTTTACAACCGACTACCTAAAATATCTTGAAAGCCATGAGAGAATTCCCTAGGCCAATCATGCCTACCATCTATTGGTGAAAATCGCAACGTCCATGGGTATTTTAGTATGTTTTCCTTCCTGCATCGATCATAACGGCTGAATCCACCCGCCCCTGCTCAATCCGGTGTCTGGCGGAAACAACCACTCGCTAACCACTCCTTGCAAAACAAGAATGAAAAGAAAAAGTAAGTAACGCCGCAAAGCCCAAGCCGGATCCCAATCCAAACCATCCTCGCTCCGCCAGAAGAAAGATTCTGGAAAACTTCGGTTCCCGCCAAAGCAATGACATCCTTCCAACCATGCTGGATACCGTTGGGCAAGCTCCGCTACCCCCGTTTCAAGACCAAGACGACCTGGAAAGGAAGATAAAAGATTCACGGCTTGCATCCATCGCACCCAAACGCCACCATCGCCGGCTTCCTCGGCGTATGAATGCAAAAAAAGAAAGATGGAAAATGAAAAGAGGAATCAAGAAAAAGACCGAAACCTCATACATCTGCCTCCCAGAGTCGCAGTCCCAGTACGCTCCAAGAGCCCGATGAACGCCAACGGCATTCGTCGCGCCGGCGTGCCAGAATCTGAAGGAGTTTTCCTTCGTAACGACAGAAACCCCTCGTGTACCTCGAAACTTGTCATGCCAAGTTATCCATGGTGACGGCGCTTCCTCAATCGTACAACTCCGGTCGCAATGCAAAATAGACAAAGGAGTAACATGAAACAAACAGCATTATAAGAAAAGCCCTTTACGCAACCCAAGGAGGAGGCGATATAGCAAAACCACTTCCCGCGCCAGACCGATTCGCAAGATTCATGAAGTCGTAAATGTCGAGAGCTCAGCACCCGCTACTGCTTGACGCCCACCGTCGTCTTCATTTGTCTCAAGGGCTTGCTTCCTCGCCGTGGATCCACGTACGGACAAGGTAAGCGCCGTCTCCTGAGAACACTTCCTCCTTGAATCCCATGTTGTTATACCAATAGTCTCGCATGCCGTTGACCAATGCGGGCCTCGCAAAAGCGCCAAGAACATCGGTATGTTTTGCTAATGCAGACGTTCGCCTGGCTTCGCGTTCCTGGACAACCTCGTTGACAATGTTGTGATGCATATTGGGGCTATTCTCCATAACGATCTTGAACATGTCGAATGGTAGATTCAGAAGGATGCGTGAAAGGATGGTGTCGTTGAGCGCCGGCGCACGATTGCTACGCGGGCTCTCGGCCTGCTTGGTTGACCCTTGACCATTCTCCGCTCCGAGGGAGAGGTCCCCGAACCGAATTTGCAACAACCTGGGATTGATGGAGCCCTTTGAGAGTCGTGATGGTGCCTGGGTAGCCGGCACAGGCTCGTTGGACGAGGATTGAGGATCGCGTGGGGCGGCAGAAGGCGGAGCGGCAGCCTGACGTGTCTCGGCCGGTAGTCTGGGAAAACCAAAGTCACTCACCCTTGTGTCAAGGACAAAGTCTTGCGGGATATTGTGCGCAAGGAAGTGAAGAACGCTGTCGATGAGCTCGGTCATCATCGGGGCTCCCTCCTGCTGGGAAGAAAAGATGACGGATTTCAGAACAAATTCGGTAGCAAGTTCAATCGTGGGCCAGCAGACCAACTCTGCACCATGGTGAACGGCGAACGAGAACACGTGCGGTAGCTGGAGGTAGCGGCCCGTCGTGATATAACTGAGAGCGAGCTTGAAATCTTCGATGACGCCGCGTGGAGGGAACTGCGAAGGAAGGTAGGCTCGAAGAGTCCAGCCATACAGGGAACGGATGGCGAACATGAGAGTGTCAGATCGCACATATTCGTTGTCGAGCTCCAACGAAACCACTCCTCCCGGGCCGGTGCCCTGCAACTCCATGATCCTGACCAGTGTCGGGCTGCGAGCCAACACCAAACGATGCGCCGGGATTGCTAAGGGCTCATACAACTTCTCGTGCCCAGGAATTCCCTGAAACTTTTGGCTAGGCTTGAATTGCACTTGAAGCGTGCAGTCACTGAAAAGGTGGTTGTTTGCTGCGTTGCGCAAAAAGTCCAAGATAGTGTCCTGCTCTCGCTGGAAGGCCATAACGGAGGCATTGGGTTGGGGCAAACCATTGACAGGCGGACTCAGCCCCTGTGGGGGTAACGCACTTTGGTTGACCCAATTAGCGGAGTGCCCGTTCTGGCCATTGGCACTCTGACCGTTGGCAGATCCGAGCTGGCCGAAGTTGTGATCTCCGGGATGGATAGGTGACTGCGAGCCGTGAACACTGTGGGGTGTGGGGGGTCCGTGGTGGTTGACGAGAGCCGCGGGATAGCCATCAACGGTGGAGGAAATTAGCAACGGCCGTCCGTAGCCATCGAGCGGGGGTATCGTCCCAGGAGCATAAGGTAAACCTCCGGGAGGAGGAAAGGGGGCCATTGGGTGGGAGGCGGGCGATGAAGCCCCAGAGTCGTTCGGTCCTCCAAAAAACAGACCGGCGTTGCTAGGGTGGCCTTGATGAAAGGCAGCCTGAGGCCGGTAGATGATGGTGGGCTGAGGCATGGCTGTTGGGGCTTCGTGAGTGTAAATCGAAGAAGAAGCCGTACTCTGAGACGGTGCGTGATGAGAGGAGCGAGGTATAAGAGTGTTGCTGGACGGAGGCGCAGGTTCAAATTGGATGGGGCGGCCAGTTGGCACATCTATGGAAGAATGTCAGCATGGGCTCTTACATGACGGACATGCCTGCCTATTACCAAGCTAAACAGGCAAGGAGTAAGTGAACTACATGCAGCACGCATAAAGAGCTTTCATACCTGTTTTTCCTTGGTGATGCATGGGTTCAGTTGGCGGGGCATTGACGTTGGCACCGTTATGCTGAGCGGGCTGCGATGCAAGAAGGGGTGCACCATTGTGTTTCTCCTCATTCTTTGCCGCTTCGGCGGATGGTTGCCCTTGCTGTCGATCACGAAGATCCGGATCGACTGCTCTTTGAACGGCGGAAGCAACCGGCTGGCTCCGAGCAATGATTGCAGGGGCCAAAGACTTGGCCTGTTTGACAGTAGAGATCGGGCGCTGAGGGAAGCCGAGCGGCAGAGCAGGGACAACGGGCTTAATGACGTTGTAGGGTGCTCGCCTGGTGCCGCCGGGGTTCGCGGGCGTGCCGGCCTCATTGGGAGGCGCCATGATTGCGGAACGTGGAGATTGTCTGCTTCACTTGTTGTAACAGGCGGTAAAATTGACGAACGAGGCCGGAACAAGAAGGCGAAGCCAGGTGTACAAAAGCAGACTGGAAGCGCAGGTCGGGGATGCGGGTGGTAGGGTGGCAGGTTCGGGAAGATGGGAGGCAGCAGAGGAGAGCCAGGTCGGTCGGAGTGACGAGAAGCTGGCCGAGAGCTGAGATATCACCAAGCTCGAAACTTCAAACGCCGAGCAGTTCGTTGTAAATGAAGGACGGTGGCCGGCTTGTGATTGATAGCTCCGAAGGGTTCAGATAGCAAAGTCGACGTAGATCCCTTCCCAAATCTTGAATCGCAAGATGGAAATCGTGGGCCTCAAGCAGCCGAAGTAGGTAGTTTCAATGCAGGACGCCGTCTTGCTATTCCTCTTCTGTTTGTATCAATGTTGAGTCAGAATGGCCACAAGATAGAGGTTTGATCAAGACGGATCTTTCTTTGGCGGCGGGTGTTGGGGAAAGGCGGACGAGGCAAACGTAGAGGTAGCATACTACGGAGCTGCGCGGGGTGTTTGAAGGAAGGGAAGCAGCAACGCGAACAAGGCGGGCGAAAATTGGCTACCCTTGCCATTGGTGTTTTGTAGAGGAAGTTGAAGGGGCTACCAGTAAGCTGGCGGACGAACCTAATAAGTGAGCGGAGCGGAAGGGAAGTTTGGCAGCTGGAAGCTGAATTCACCTTAGTTGTCAAGAGCTCAGTCAGGGAAGGAAGGGAAGGAAGCGAGTTCGAGATGGCCTCGAATCGAGTCTGTGGTGTCGATGGAAGACTGGAGGGTACGGCAGGTCTCAAGGTACGATTCCAGGTTCAGTGCCGGCAAGAGTTGAGGCCGGGGCAGGCAGGCAGAACAACCGAACAGCAAACAAGTACAACTTGAAGCCCGAGCACGGCAAAAGTCAGTCCGTCGGATTTGCCCCGAATTGAAGTCCAGCTCAGGCGATGATGCCAAAATTTTGACTCCCCCGCCAGAAAAAACTTAGTCCGCTTCTCGGATTGGTTGAAGCTAGGATCTCAGTGGGGCGAGTCTCAGCGTGGGGATCAATGGCCCGCGCACTTTTAGCGTGTACACCATTCCACCCCCCTGTCCCGCGAATTGTTAACAACCGAATTTCAAAGACACGATCTCTGAACTGAACCGTTGCAACAATTGCATGTGTCAATTACCCCTCCATGCAAATGCCACGGCATGCCCGTGGATGACTTCTTTTTCCAAGGAAGTTATCTTGATCGCCCACACCGTTCTTGTTGTTCAGTAGACGCATTCACTCTACCACTCCAAAGCAAGCACTCGGCAGGACCCTGAGTGAATGCTTCCAGACATTCGCAGACATTCCATTAGCTTCCAGCTTCTGCGGCCGCCGCAACTCCATCTGTTCAAGGAAGTTCCACACCAAGTCCACCGGCGGTACGTACACATTGTCCAAACTGCGCAAGGACCCGCACGCTCCTATGTAAATAGGCACATAGAGGTAGGAAACAGACAAGTACAAACTTCATCGCGCCCCTTTGGGTCATTCAAAGTCAACTGATATACATCGATATACATATGTGCACAAGTTTAGCAAAGCTCTGAGGTATTCCTCAATGGGCATAGGATCAAAGCCGACCGGCACGTGTAGCACAACCGTGTTGACATGAATATATATGTACACTGGAACACCCGGCTCCCCAATTCCAACCCCGGCTCCGAATCATGTCATTCACATGGAACCCTGCGCATCGCGCCGAGTTACGACCCTTCCCGGTTCTCAGCCCTACGCGCAACCACATTTAGGAGTTGGAATCAGACAAAACCCCCCCGCGCTTCCACAGTATTATCACTGCTACTATCAATAACCCCGCGTGAGCAAAGCATCGCTTACTTCTCTTGACTGTTCTCTAGGCCCGACACCTCGAGCTCTATTTCGTCTACCTATCAACGTCCAACCGACACATTGGTTCGTTTGCCTTGGCCATGTCGTCAGAGTCAACCATGTTTCCCATAGTGGGGAACAGCTTCTCGCCGGGGCATGGACCAAACGGTATCCGCTCCTGTCAGCAGGGGAGCCCTTACAAGTTCGTCACATGGATGACTTACACGCATCGTTGTTATGTGTCTCTTTTCTCTCGTTGAACCCATTTCAGTATATCAACACAAGTGAACAGTCCACAGAACTTTTCCGATACCGACTTGGATAGGACACCGACGAGACACGCTGCATGATCCCCTTATCAAGGACCCCTCAAGCAAGGTACACTAGTGCAGAAAATAGCCCAGGCATGCTTACACCAATTCACACCCGGAAACTGTCTGGACTATTTTTCACACCAACCTGCCCTGTTATCTTATTCTAGAGTTCCTGTTCTGGAAGCGCCAAGATCTTCTGGACACCTTTTTAGCCCGCTTCAATTAAAACATGTCCAAACACACAAAGTTCCTGGGCGCACATCACCTCGGCCGCTCTACATGTGCAGGTACGATCTGTCGATGAATGGAACTATGTCACATGCTGCGCCTCAAGCTATATCGCGATGACGTATGACGTATATTTACAGGTTCGTTCTCTTGCAACCTTTGTCACCCTCCATAATTGAGCCGATTTCAGCAAGTATCACGACGTGAAATCATTCCACACCGAACCTCGAGATGTATCGCTAGAGCCATCTACACACAAAAAGGGGCAGCTGTCAGATAAGGCCTCCATCTAAAACGTGAAAGGTTTGAAGCGCTTACCACATTGAACGCACAAGCAAGGCGCCTTCAATCATGACGGTTTCGAGAGACTCGATTTTTTTCACCTTCTCAGTACTTATCGTGCCGTTGACTTACGCTCAGGTTTTCGGCATATGTCTGTGAAATGGTAGTGAAAACCAATTTCATTTCCTTACCCCTGACGATTCTTACAGTAATTACCGAGTGTATGTTACTACTGATGGACAACTATATTTTAGGCACTCACCGCTGAACAGAACAAACAAATCTAGATAATATGGTTTTAATCACCATGGCTCTTCAAGGCGGCATAGGTGCGTTGGGACAATGTTCATTCGTATCATCTTCCTATCTCATACTGATCTTCTTATCAAGCCATGACTCTGAGCTCGTCACCCACAGTTACTGCTTCTAACTAGGTATTCTCGTAATGCAGATAACATCCAAAACGTTATGCAAGTAATGCGGGCCTCTATCAGTGGTCGCTCTATAGTACCGGTATCATGCCAAATTCCAAAGCCCAAAACTCCAGCAAAAAGATGCAATGCTCTTCCCTTGTTCTTTTGTCCTCTTCAAATCTTAGTACAACTCATTGCTTTCCAAGAAAAACAGCCTCAACGTATCCCCTTTGAATATTCAGTTGGCCTTGTTGAAGCCGCTCTTCTTCCTCAACCTCTCGCCATACACGTAAAAAACGAAGGGAATAGGCGCCAACGCCAAGGCAATGAAGCCCAAAAGCGAGTTACCCCAGCCAAAGTGGAGCTTGCTCTGGTACATGTCGAGGGCACCAAGCGGGAGGAGGGCGCCCAAGAGAGAGCGGAGGACGGCAAGCGCAGCGGTGACGCTGGCGGCCTGCGTCAGGAAAGCCTCGAGCAGATACGACTGGACGGACATCATGATGCCCATGAGCGAGCCGCAAAAGATGAGAACACCGAGCATAGGCACAATCCAGTGGATGTGCTCCTGGACGGTCCATCCGTAGATGAACAGGCCGGCAACAAGAAGCAGGCCGCAGGGGATGTTGAACCAGGGGATCAGACGAACCTCGGGGCGGTGGACGAGGCCCTTGGCTTGGCGGTCCCTGACGGTCTTGTCGGAGAGGTAGCCAAAAAGGCTGACGCCAATGAACATGCCAATCCCGGTGGGCAGGTAGGCAAGACCGATGGAGCCCTCGTCGAAGCCGTAGTGCTCAGAGTAGACGAAAGTGAAGGTGGTGAACATCATGTACAGGATGCCGTAGATGATGGCGACATAGAGCGACATGAAGGTGATGATGGGCTCGAAGATGAGCAGCTTCATGGGGCGGGCGATGGCGATCTTGAAGGTCTCGGTGGCGGACACCTTGCTGGCTAGCTTGGAACGCAGGTTGGGGTTGCCAGTCTCCTTGCGGAGGCGGGCGGCCTTGCGCTCGAGAAGGACGGGTGCGTAGGTCTCGCGCAGGCAGAAGAAGGAGAAAGGGATAAGGCAGCCGCCGATGATGGTGATCAGCCAGAAGACCCAGCGCCAGCCGGCCGCGCGGATGAGGTAGCCACCAGCAATGGGGCCGATGCAGGGGCCAAGCAGGGGGCCGAGTGCCCAGGCCGACATGGCCTTGCCGCGGTTCTCGAGCGTCATGCAGTCGGCGATGGAACCGGAGCCGATGGTGATGGGCACGGAACCGGCGAGGCCCATGAGGAAACGGAAGGCGAGGAGCATGCCCGTGTTCTTGCTGAGGGCGGTACCAACAGTGAAGATGGTGAAGAGGATGTTGCCAAAGTTGTACAGGGGCGCCCGGCCGTACATCTCACTGAGCGGGGCAACCAGGAGGGGACCAAAGGCGAAGCCGAGGATATAGATGGATACCAAGAAGGTGGCCGTGGTGGAAGATGTCTCGTGGAATTCGAACAGGATCTTCTTGACGCCAGGCGCGAACATTGAAGAGCCAAGAGGACTATGATTTGGGGGTGATGTTAGTTTGCATTGGGGGTCACTGGGTCAGGGTAGAGAGGGAAAAGAGGAGAAGGGGGGCTCACGTAATGATGGTGAGGATGGAAAGGACGGCGACGTTGAGCCATTTCTTCTTGTCGGGCCAGTTCATGGGGTTCTCCGGGTCATCAGGCCCGTCCCAGTCGACGATGTTGGGATCCTGCTCCGTCTCCTCCACAATGGCCTTCTCCTGATTTCCGCTATGGGTTGACACACCCCGTTCTGAATGAGCCTGAATCGTTGCGCCATCCAGATCAGATTGTTCACCCTTTTCCACATCAAAGTTCAGTGACCTCTCCTTGTCGAAGGTACCGGAATCTCGTGGTGTTTGTGCCTCGGAGTCCGCCATTGTTGTGATGATGTCTGAACCTGAACTGGTATAGTCTGGATACCAGGGGTTGTTGAATTGACGGGGGAAGCCTGGAGGGGATGGCTGTTGTATTTCGGTTGACTATGATGGGGAATATCAGGAGGAGGGAATCGTTTCCGAGAGTAGGATCAGCGGAAGGTTTTGTATGTTTGTGTACTTGGAGTTGTTGGGGCCATCGAGGGGCCATCGGTGAACATTAAGCCTCAACACTCAAGGCATCTGCATAACTCCCTTTCATTATTCTTCACCGGGTCCTGACTGGCGGCAAAGCCAACAAGCCCGAGACCCCGTTCAGGTTGGTGATGAGCACCGGGGACCGGGGGCCGGGGGTGGGAAGCTGATGGGGATGATGGGGCCATGGGGCCATGGGGCCCTCCCCTGACTGAAATGCACTAGTCTTGCACAAATGGGATTAAGAACAAGGAAAGGTCGTCATATCTGGCAATGCATTCTGGGCAATCTGGCTAGACATCAAATTCGAGGCCCATGATATCTCCCAGTCAATTGGATTGATGAGGACAAAGAGTGGCACCCGCCACACGGGCATCAACAGCCAAGATACCATACTGATCGGATCTCATTTCAAAAATCGGGAAATTTCTCTGATGTTGTCCCGAGAGTGGACATGGGGGGCTTGTAAAATCATGGAGTCCGGTCGATGGCAGATTCTTTGAGCAAGTTGGCGATTCACGTGCCGGTTTTCTTTCTCTCTCTTTTGTGTCGGTGATGGAGGCGGTAAAAGAAGTCCGCTGGAATTGTTCTTCTACTAGTCCCTTTCCCCTGTTCGTATCAATCAGGTCGGAGTATCCCTTGTTGATAGGAAAAAGGAAAGAAAATGACCAAAACACCAAGGAGTGTCAACTGTGCACATGCAATGACCAAAAGTAAGGAACCAATACTCAAAAGCGTCAGCTGTGAAAGAAAACAAAAAGAAAAAAAATGAGGAAAAAAAGAATAGAAAAAAAGCTTGTCCCCTGCCGGTTTCCGGTCGATCAATTGACTGAAATCGTCGCCCGAAGGTGAGACTGTCAGTCGGCACAGTTCTGGTTCAAGTTCCTGTCCATCAGCGCCATCTGGGGAAGTGGACAACTTAACGGATGTCGAAGATCCGGGGCGCGCACCTAATCCACAGGATTTAAGCTTAGAGGTATGAATAACGCACATGCGCTGTGCACAATTGTTGTGCAACGGGACCCAGAACTACCGGAAGCCGACCCGCCCCCCCTTTCCCGGATCGTCGAGGAAACCCCTGTCCCTGCCCGGGCAGATCTTCAACCCCGAACCCTTGTGCCACTCAGCTTCTGCACAAAGTTTCTTGGCTCCGGGTGGCGCCGGCGGGCTCTTGCACAACTTGAGACAACTTGGCGGTCTCAATGACGGGACTCATTTGCTACACTACAACCTGTGTGTTCCAGGAGACCTTCTGGAAGGACGGATAATTCCAAGCCATTGGTAATATTTGAAAGAAATCAATCGTTCGCAAATTCCAGATTTTGTAATTTCTAGTGTCGGTCGTAGCAGCCTATCCCATCGTTTTTTATGTAAGTGCTACGGTGGCCCAAGTGTGACTTGGGTCGTTTATCCAAAAGTCCTGAAAACCTGAAGTTTAACCAGCTGCAGGCATTAGGCTCGCCCCAGAGGGTGGCTAAGTTTGTGAGATGTCTTGCGAAGTCAATTCCCATTGACTCTCATTAACTCCTATCAACTCTCATTAACTCTTATTAACTCCCATTGACTTTTATTAACTCCCATCAGCTCCTATTAATTCCTATTGACTCTTATCAACTCTTATTAACTCCCATTGACTCCCATTAACTCCCATTAACTATTGCTTCATTATTTTATTGCTTTATTGCTTTATTGCTTCATTGCTTCATTACTTCAGACGGGAGGTCTACTAAGACTTTAAGTAGCAGTGCAAATGGACCTTAATTCCCATCGCTGGGTTTGAGGTAGGGTGACAGCGACAGTGCAATGCCAATAAATGGCCCTGCACTTGGTTCTTCTCCAAATTTTTGAGTTGGGGTAAAGTAATAATACAAATGGATCCCGCTCTCTCTCCCCCCTCCCCCCCTTTCTCTCCCCCTTCTTTCGGCCAGGGCTAAAAAGAAAAGAAGAAAAAGAAAAAAAAAAGAAGAAGATGAAGATGAAAAAGGGAAGGAGAAAAGAAAAAGGTTGAAAAAAGAAAGAGAGGAAAGAAAGAAGAGAGGAAAGAAAGGAGAGAGGAAAGAAGCTAGGAAGGTTGAAGTGTCAAAGTTCAAGGTGTCATGGGGCTTGCTGCCCGTAGCTGAAGCGACTGGCAGTCTCGCCAGTCCGAATCCCTGCTGGCAGGCAACCGATGCGGCCAATTAGGTCCCTTACCGCAGCGGTATCCCCGCGGCCCGTACGCGCGCACGTCCCTTGAAAAGGATAGCTGGCTATACCCGCTTAGAGGGCACCCCTTTTCCCCTCTTTTCTTCTTCGTAGAACCTTATCGATTAATTAAGGCTAACATTTATACTAACTATACTATACCCTTTATATTAGGTTCTACCTCTATTCTTACTAGTAAATATAATAGAAATTAATAGTAGAATAGTAGAGCGGAACTAAAAGCGGTTAATAGTTTATAGCATAGTATTATAGTATTTACTATTTATTATAATTAAATTTAATAATATAGACCTTAATAAGAATGAAGAGTTTTATAACTTTTAAAGTAGTAATTAATTAAATACTAGTAATACTCCTAACGACGGGTTTATTAAAAGCCTTATTAGAATATTAAATAGTAATACCTCTTTCTATAATTGTATTAAGTCTCTTCTCTTTAATTCTAATCCTAATTTTATCCTTACTCTATATTTGGACTTTCACCTTATAAATACCTCTATAAACCGAATAGCAGACTCTAACGTCCCTACTTTAAATACTTCTACTAATTAAAATAATAATTATAATACTACCCTTTATAGAAGAAAACCCTTAGAATTCCCAAAGTAGGATAAGTAACCTTATATTTTCCTCTTTTACTATAATAAATTTATTAAAGTATATAATACCGATATTAAAGTAAGGCTTCGTACTAATGATAATATTATATAGTATAAGATTTTTGATATATTCTCCGATAATAAACAATTCTAATTCGAGGGGTTCTAGATTAGTAAGACCGCCTGTAGTAAAAAAAGACCCTATAGTTTTATTCGATTAAATTTAAGTAATTTTTAATTCTTATTAGAATTAGGATATTATCCTCAATAAATTCTCTTATTTATATTAAAGAGACGGAGAGCTGTTTACGAATTTCCTTACTACCTTTAATAGTGAATTATTAAAAGCTGGTAATTATAGTTAGGAGAATCCTACTAAACTAATATACTTTTATTATATTATTAATAAAAAATTTTATAATAAATTCTTTCTAATAGATTTTTTATACGACTACTATATATATATAATTTAAATATAATATTACGCTACTGGTTATAAATAAACGTCCGAATTTAAAGAGGATTACTATAAATATTTTTGTAATTAATAAGGCCGTTCTATTTAAAGTAATAGTCTCTATCTTCCAATATCCTAAGCTAGTATTTAAAAGCCTAATAACTAATAATAATAATCCGCGGCCTAAATATCAAATTAATTTAAAAACTATATTACAAATGCTAATAATAATACTGTTATAAGGACTACTTATATTAATATATTTATTAAGGGTCGTAATAATCGAAGGCAAAGCGGTTCAAATTCGGCTACTTCTTTTAAGCGTACTAAATAAATTTCTAATAAAGAATATTAGAAGTATAAAAATAATAACCTATACTTCCGCTACGGAGCTTCCGGTTACTATATAAATAATTACCCCTATTTGCCGGCTATTCCCTTGAATAATAATATCTATATTTAAATTATTATTATAAAGGTCCTTTTTTTATTAGAAGAGGAAGAGGATTAAAACTCTACTCCTAAATAAAAAAAAGAGTAGCTCCGGAGCAAAATTGAACCCTAGAGCTATCTAAAATACTAAGTAAAATAAAAGAATTTAAATTAAAATTATAAATAGAAATAGAACTTATATTAATTCTATTTATTATTAATAATCGTAATTTATTTTATAACCTTATTAATAAAGGTTATTAATACTATACTGTAGTAAATAAAAAGGTTATTGAAAACCTTAGGATTCCCGTCATCCCTATTAAATTCTATCGTATAAAAGGAATTTCTACTACTATAGAAGGGGCTACTATCCAAAGACTCACTTATTTTCTAATAGAACTTAATAAATATATATATTCCGTAAATATTTACATTATCCCTCTCCTAAAATTCCCTATTATTTTAAATAAACTATAATTAAAGGCAATACTAACTTACTCTATTCCTTATAAGAAGAGGATATATTTAAAGATTATAAATTATTAGATTCTATACATTAAAAAAGAATAGGTACCTAATATAAATTCTATTAAAAATATTAAGTCCGCTACTTATATATTCGTTACTACCTTCGTAAACTATATTTGCTATCTATAGAGAGAATTAAGTAATAAAGTAGCTAAGGAAGCTATTTATACTATTAATTTAAAAAATATAAAAAAGGCGTTACAATTAAAGAAAGTTTATACTAAAGAATAATTAGAGAAGATAATTCCCCTAATATATTATAACCTTCTCCTACTATAAATAAAGGAGAATATTAATAAACGGGACCCCTATCGTTTAAATATTAACTATCGGATTGAAATTAAAAAGGAACCCGATAGTAAAGAATTCCCCTTACCCTTCAAACTGCTATATAATATAACCCGTAAGGAATTTTTAATTTTAAAGAAGATATTAAAAGATTTATTAAATAAAGGGTTTATTAAGGTAAATAGTTCGGAGGCGGGTACGTTAATATTATTTATAAAGAAATTAGAGGGCGGCCTCCGCTTTTACTATAATTACCGGGCCCTAAACGCTATTATATAAATAAATTAATACCCTTTACTGCTTATTTAAGAAATATTCCGTATACTAAAGGGGGCGAAGTAGTATATAAAGATTAATATTGTACAAACCTTCTATAAAATTTGTATAATTTTGGGAGAAGAATAAAAAATAGTGTTTAGAATTCGCTATAGCCTATTCGAATAGTTAATAATCCCCTTCGGATTAATAGGCGCCCTAATAATATTCTAATATTATATTAATTTCATTTTATAAAAATATTTTAATAAATTCTATATAGTATATATAGACGACGTCCTTATTTATACTTTAAGTTCGAAAGCGGACTATAAAACTAAAGTCCGTTTTATATTATAAAAACTCTTAGATGCTAGACTTTACCTTAACCCCGATAAGTACGAATTTACTATTAAGAAGGTTAAATACCTAAGGTTTATTATCTACGCTAGTATTAGAATTTAGGCCAACCCCGAAAAGGTTAAAGTAATCCTCGAATAATTTCTCCCTACTTCTTAGAAGGGCGTACGCAATTTCTTTAGGTTTATTAACTATTATTGGATATTTATACTTTAATTCTTTAAGATCGTTATACCTCTTATTATACTAATAGGGAAAGGAATTATATTTAAATAAATTAAAGAATACGAACCTACCTTCCAATTATTAAAAATATTATTTACCTAAGCCCTAATCCTTATGGAGTTTAATCTAGATAAAAAAATATATTTAAAGACAGACTATAATAGTTTTACCCTAAAGGGCGTTATTTCCTAAAAAATAAATAATACTAGAAAGCGTACGGTTATAGGATACTATTTATAGAAATTTAATACTACTGAATAGAATTACCTAATTTATAATAAAGAAATATTAATAATTTTTAATTATTTAGAATAGTAGTCGGTTGAATTATAGAGCTACGAATCTTTTATTATCCTAATAGATTATTAGAACCTAAAATATTTCATAAGGATGTAGCGTTTTTTAGAACGCTAGGTATAGTAGACGGAGTACCTATTTTGGTTCAATTAATTAATATTAAATACTAATTAGGGAGGGAAGGTATTATCCCTAATATACTTTTATATAGAGAATAAAATATACTAACGGAGGAGGATAGGAAGGCTTGTAATTTATAAATAATCCCGGACTCTGTATTAGAAAAATACTTTCTATTCTATATTTTAGTATCCTAAATCGTCTATTTTAGGAGGGAGGGTATATAAGTATTCGAAGATCCGGATTTATAATAGTTTTAGAATTGAATAGCGTTGAAGGACTATTTCTATTAATAAGTAAAGGTAGTAATTTAAAATAACGACCGATACTTCGACCCAACGTTAAAATTTAAAATTCAAATCGTAGACTATAATATTAATATAAAAGGCCGTCTTTACTACTAAGGCCGCCTCTAAGTCCTAAGAATACTAATATATATAAAGTCGGACGCTATAAACCTTTTAAACTAATCCTAATAATTTAATATTTTCTGTACTATCCTAATATAGATTATATATAACTCCTATATTCTCGACTACCTAAAACGAGAAGGTACTATAACCGTTCTTAACTATTATTTCTATTAGCCGCTCCTAAGTATTTACGTTTAGTAATTTCTTTGCAATTATTATACTTATAAATCTACGAAGGTCTAACGAAAATAGAAACAGGGCTTAATACAATCCCTATTAATACTAGACCAATTTAATAAGGAAATATAAATAAATTTCATTATAAACATCCTAAAGTCTAATAGTAATATTTACTTCTAAATAATTAAAGATCGGTTAAATAAGAGTATAATCCTAGAACCTATACCTTTATTAGAAGCCGAATTATATACTGAACGTTTTTTATAATATTTCGTTCGCTACTATAAATTCCCGCGGTCTATCGTTAATAATAGAAGATTGAATTAGACTAGCCAATTCTAGGCTAAACTCTACAAACTCCTTAATATTAAGCGCCTATTAAATATAATATACTACCCGCAAACTAATAGCGGCTTAGACTATATAGATTAAAATATATATATATATATTTACGAATAGTAATTAAATTATATATAGGATAACTAGAATAAGTAATACCCTATAATTTAATTAGCTATTAATAGCCGTATTAATACTTCTATTAGAATATCTCCCTTTTTTACTACCTATAAATTCGATATAAAATTCCCTATTTCTATTATTAAAGAGGGAATCTATTTGGAAATTCCCCTCCTATCCTCTGAGAAAAGGGCTTACTAATTCGTTCAAAAGCTATAATAAACTATAGATTTATATTAAATAATTATAGTAATAACCGCCCAAAAGTAAAAGAAATTCGCTAATTAATATCATTAACCGGCGGAGTACTTCTAAATTAAAAATAAAGTTTAATTTAATTTAAAGAACTATATAACGGACCGCTTAAAGAAAAAACTCGACTAACTATATACTGTTATGGGGCTAGCGCCCGGGATCAAGACTCGGCTTTGCTAAGTCTGCCAAGGCGGGTCGGTCGTATTAATAAGGATACGAGCCTCCTAATTGGTCAGATCCATATATTTGCCTAGCCCGTGCGCTCGGCCATAAAACCTTCTTTCAACTGTACCCTTCTAGTATAATCTTCTTTCTTTTACTCTCTTTCTTAAATATAGTATTTCAACTATTATACAACTACTTACTATATAATACTCTAGCAGACCCGTTATATTATATTTAACCTTCTTTTCAAACTACTATTACCGTTCTCTCATAGGCACGCTTAAAGAGTTTCCCCTATTTACAATAATAATACTAATAATCTCTTAGTCTTAAGACCTTTAGAAATGCTTACGATAGTTTGGTATTGTTTTCGAAACCGTACTAAGCGAGCTCGCTGCCCTTAAGGCCTCGCCTATCCGAAAGGTAGTTCTCCCTACCCTTAAGAAATTCGTTAGTAATAAAGAAGATTTTAAAATTTGGGTTCTAAGCATTTAAATCAAGCTTTATATAAATAACTTTGCTATTAGCGATTTAGAAGTGTAGTTTTACTATTTATTTGCCTGCTTATCACCTGTTATTAAGAAGCTATTCGTCGCTTTTACTAGCTCCCTATCGTTAAGATCGCCTACTGCCCTATTCAATAAGCTTTGGCTTATTTATAGCGATTCTAACGTTACAAAGCGTATTGGTTAAAAATTATATTAGCTTTATTAGAAGAGTAGGGAGTCGATAGCGAGCTTTCTAACTCGTTTTGAAGAAGTACTCTACTATATTAGAATAGACTCTTAGTTAGAAGTAATTAAGGTTAGTTAGTTTACTATTACTTTGAATAACGACTAGAAGTAACAGCTTTTAGAAAGAATCGACGTGCCTAAGTAGTATTTATTGCTATTTAAATACTTCTACTATCTTAATAGTAATACTTTTTTCGCTTTATCCTCGAAGTAACCGGTTGATAATGACGCTGGTGATCTTATAGATACTTCCATTAATTTCGCTATGCCGATAAAGATAAAGGAGAGTAACGAAGTCTCCTAGAAGTAAAAGAATAAGTGGAAGAAAGAGGGTAAGTGTACTAATTGCGGTAATAAGTTATACTAGTTTAAAAAATGCCTTTGAATTTCAAAGATGAATACGGTCCGGTTATAACCTAGTAGGGGCTTAGACGGCTACGATAATAACGATTTGGAAGAGGAGGAAGATTCGGATTAAATAAAGATTAGAGGTCGACTTTAATAATATTAAAGGTAAGGGAGCGCCACCGAGTCCAAAAGGAAGGACTAAGTAGCTTGTTAGGTATGCTTTTATTAATTAAAATAGTAAATCTACTATATAAAACCCTTCGCCGCCCAGCCATTACGGTGTTTATCACAAAATATAACCGTTAGAGGGTAGTAGACGTAATATTTTATAGGTATAAGATTATTAAGGCTGCCTCTAGTAAGAGGTATAACGAGTTTGTTTAATAGTAGTTCCTATTAGTAGGAGAAGTAGAGTAATACGAAGTATTGGATAATAGCCTTAATTTTGATTATTTCTATTACGGATTATTAAAATAATATAATAACAGTCCCCGGATAGGCAAAGTTTAAAAATATCCCCTAATTTAATTTTAGTACTTCGGCTGGAGTATAATTTTATAAGGGTAGTAATACTGATTCGGGTAGAGGGCAGGTGGTCGTACAGCGTTTATTTGGGGGTTTAGAAAAGGAGATCTTTCTTTTTTAGTATTGTTGATATTTTGTACCTATTTAGCTAAGTATTTGGTTGGGAGCGGTTGTGGGGGATTTTAATTATTCTTTATATATTTAGTAAAGTACTTTTTGGTGTGGTAGAGCGAGCTCCCTAAGGGGGAGTAGGGGAGTAATGTTATAGGGCTAGCGCCCGGGATTAAAATTCGGCTTTACTAAGTCTGCTAAGGCGGGTCGGTTGTATCGATAAGGATGCGAGCCTCCTAATTAGTCGGATCCACATATTTACCTAGCCCGTGCGCCCGGCCATAAAACCTTCTTTCAACTACACCCTTCTAGTACAGTCTTTTTTCTCTTACTCTCTTTATCAAATATAGCATTTTAACTATTACACGACTGCTCGCTGTGCAATACTCTAGCAGACTCATTATATATACGAGATATACTGTTTTTAAAGTTCTTTCCCCTTATATAATCGAATTCTCGAATCTTCTTTGAACTATTTATAATATTTTCTATATTAATCTTCTCCGCTAAATAACTACTAATCCCCTCCCGGGCTAGAAGTTTACAAATAATTAACTATCTGCTATTAAAGTCGAAGGGGAATTAGAATTCTAAATTAAAGAAATTTTATATATTAATATAGTAAGAAAGTACGAGGGTATAATTCGAAAGGTTTTGGTAAAATAGAAAGGGTATTGGAATTTAACTTAGAAATTATTATAAGAATTTCTAAAAACTACAGTACTAAATCAATTCAAAGAGAAATATAGATTAATAACTATAAATAACGGACTATTAAACTAATATATTAAGAAATACCCTCTTAAAAGCCTCCCGGATTAGGAATTTATAGATAGATAGTAAGAAATTAATTATAGAATTATAGCTAAAAAAATATAATTAAAAATTTATAAACTAAATTATAAAGAATAAAGATTTTATTCGGGCTAAGCCTAAAATTACCCTAAAATATCAAATATCTTTTATAATATTATTATTTAATAAATCCCTTATAGCGCTATCGATATCAGAATTATTAAAATCCTCCCTCCTATTACTAATAATATTTTTATCTGTAAGGTTGTATAGGTCGTAGGGGCGAATATTCTCTAAATATACGTCGGGCAATAGCGAGGGGAGCGGGCGAATACTATTAGAAGAACGGATACTAAGGGGTAATTAGGGGATAGGGGTATTCTATTATTTGAATTTATATAGGGTAGTAGTAGTAAGGGTATTAATATAAAGGTATTTACTAAGAGTATTATGCTTCTTATAAATTAGAAGATAGCGTTTAAATTAAATATTGGAAGGGCCGGCTATTAAAGTAGAGAATTTAGAAGTAGTAATAGCCGTCTTCTTTACCTTCTTCGCTTTAAATTCCTTATTATACTAATTAATAAATTTATTTAATATTTATTTAATAATAGAATCCGCTACCTACCTTACCTTATTTATATTGAATTCTATAATAATTATCCTCTTCTAAAATTCAACTAATTTAATTCCTAATAAAGAATTAATACTAAATTTGCCGGGTGTAATAGAGGGATTAGGCGGGCGAATAGTAGCCGCCGGAATACTAATTCTACCCTAAAAGCTACTATAAAGGAAAATCAATATAAATAAAAAAATAAAGGAAATTAATAATTAACGTATAAAAGAATAAAACCTTTCTCCTCGAATAGAGAGAAATTAAGGAACGCCTTAAAAGCAGCCAAAAAGATAGCCTACTAAGGACCGGAAATATAATTAATAATATATTAAACTATAAAGGCGTTCTAAATTTAAACTAAGGTCAGTTTATAAATAACCTTACTATATTAATAAGGTAAATATACGGTAATTAAACTGCCTATAGGAGTAGCAATATAATTATATTTATAAACGAGATAATAAATATACTAATTAAATTAAAATTCAATTATATTAGTAATAAGGGCCGCAATTATATTATCGGCCGTAATCTTACTAATACCGACTATAATTATACTAGGCCGGGTTTAAATTAGTTTAAAAGTTTTAGGCTTTTTAGGAGCCAGAGTAGGAATCGAGGGCGAGGCTAGGGAGGAGCCTTACTACTATTATAAGAACTGTTAGAACTACTAGAACTATAGGAACTAATTGAAATTAAACTAATTAAGGGTACTAAATATTTTAAAGTAATTATAGGCGCTAAATTTTTATATAAATAAGGGTAAGGGCTAAATAAAAAATTAAGTAAAAAATAGAGAAATAAGGATCAAATAATAAAGGTAGTAAAGGAGCGGTAGTATTAAAAAGAATATTTATAATAGAGAGTTATAGCCTTGTTAAAGAAGGAGAAAGAGGAAGAGGGAGAAAGAAGGAGAGATTTAAAAGATATATAAATTACTCGGGCGTTAAATAGGTAATAGCAAAGAAGGGGTTTATTATTTAATCTTAAGGGTATATGTAATAAAATACGAATATATATATAGTCTTTTAATTAGGGGAGAAAGAGGAGGCTAATATTATAGGGCTTACTGCCTATAGCTAAAGCGATTAGTAGTCTCGCTAATCCGAATCCCTACCAGTAGGCAACTGATATAGCTAATCAGGTCCCTTACCGCAGCGGCATCCCCGCGGCCCGTACGCGCACACGTCCCTTAAAAAGGACAGCTGGCCATGCCCGCCCAGAGGGCACCCCTTTTCCCCTCTTTTCTTCTTCGTAGAACCTTATTAATTGATTGAGGCCAGTATCTGTGCCAACTGTGCTGCACCCCTTACACAAGGTCTGGGCGTGAGTGTTGAATTTTGTAAGTGTAGTAAAGGCGTTGACATAAAATGGCCGACACTTGGCCCCAGCTGGGAGCTTGGACCAGTTTTATAAACGACCTAAGTCACACTTGGGCCACCGTAAAGTGCGGCCATCCCCGTCCTGGCGTTTTCTGGACATCCATCTTGGTGCCGTGTGTGTCGTGCACAAGCGCGGGATTGATTGATTGTCGGTCCAAAAGTGTGGGGGATGCCATGCTGCGACATTTTGGGATTAAATGTCTTTGCTTGGCCTTCCTAGGTAAGGTGTGCTTGCGCCAAAGGGCGTTCGGAAATGGAGAAAAAAAATGTCTTCTATCGTCACGGTCTGTGGGAGGCACTTCAGTTTACAGTCCTGATGCCATGTGCCACCCCGCCCGCTGAACTCATTTCGTTACCAATTGAGTGGATTCATAATGATTAGATTGAGTGACCGGATCTGATTAACCAACCAGCCTCGGCATGATTTTTGAATTTCGAGATCTAAGCCTCAAGCATGTTCATTGAGAACGGGGTTTCGGTCCTGGTTTATCACCGAGGTGCCAATCGCCAAACCTGCCATTTTGAGATCATTGCCCATCGCTGATTGGTCAGATGCCCCCCTACCGAGCGTCGGGTTTAAACTCCGTTAGTTCCGATTCACTCTTCACCCACGCATCCACCAGTACGTAGTTGAAATGTATATTACATACGATGGAGACATGATCCCAGATGCCGTGAACGGACCGAAATAGCCCTAGCATGGCTGGAGGGAAAGGGTTCATCTCAGATAGTCTAAAGTCTATTTACCGTCGTACCTTTGAAAAGACTCGCGGCCCGGGACTGGCAGAGATCCCGGATGTCACGCTTGCCGAGCTTGCCGGCTGGATGTCCACTGTACATCGTCAGGTATAGTGCACTCAAGTTTACAACACACACACGTCGAGCGAAAACATGTAACACAGACACTGTTTGAAGATGGGAGACTTGGGGTATATACAGCATGGTAAGTATCCATGAAAAGAGGTGAGTTGTCCTCGTAACTCCAGACTGCCGAAGAGAAAGGATTTGAAGAATCGACCAAAACACACAAAACGCCGAAACATCAGGGTATCACTACATCCGACCAACAAAAAGAAAAAAAAAAAAAAAAAAAAAAAAAGGCAAACCCAGCAGCACAGCAAAACAAAATAGAGGAGATACGTCCGAATCGTCAACCATCCCGAGGCCAACTGCCCGAGGTAACTCCCACTTTCTGCCTACCCACACAGCCTGGGCGCCGATCTCAAGCCGTCATGTTGCATGAGGGTTGAGGGACTGCACTGTCAATAGAGCTCAGGATGTCTGACGCCGGCCCTGCCTCTAGCGGAGCACCCTATGTAAAAATGTCAGTGCTGGCAATATTTCGCCAAGTCATAAATTTGTATCACACGGCAAGGATTGCACATACAGTCGCACGTGGTGTGATTCGAGCCCTCGTTATGTGACAGGCAGTAGCCTCCACCGCAGCGAGCGCAAATTCGTTGGGTGTCGTTGATGCAATCGCGGCACTGGCAACAAGAAGCGTCAGGGATATTCATGTGTGTGGTTCGGCGGGTGGGAGAAATGAACTAACATTCATGCCGCACTCCCAGCAACTCTTGATTACGCGGGCCTGTGTCGGAGTGAGGTTAGCAAACTGCGCACTTAGGACAGATGTTGGGAGCCAGTCTCCAGCGAGACCTAGGTTCAGGACGCGAAGGGGACAAAGACCACTCACAAGATCATTCATCTTAGCCCGCGAAGCCTCGCCATCATGAACAGACGCCCAAGGTCCAACGTAACACGTCTCACACCACCACTTATTGCAACCCGTACAGTATCGATCACGGATACAGTCATAACAGCGCGGGATAAACCGGGCCTGTTCATCTTTGCTCCTGAACTGCGAGAGACGGGTATACACCGACTGGCCTGTCGGACACATGGCAGATTTCAAGCTGACTGAGTGCAGTGGCGGCGGGGCAAGCAAGGGGAACCGGCCGATGTCGGTTGTCATCGTGCCGCCTTCGCTTGCTCTCCTTTCGTGGGGATCACGCTCTGCCGGAGGCTCCTCACCCCAAATCGTCCATCCCTCGGGAGCTGAACCGCAGGCAGCACACCCGCCTAGGCTGTGCGTGGCGACAGCATGAATGGGAACGTCGGCCGATGCTGGGTTTTTGGCGGCATTCAGTGCTTCAATGTTCACCGCTCCCCACGCGCGAGAGTTCAGGTGTCTAGGACCAGTGCAAAGGACAGCGTCAAAGGCTATGTTGCTGTAACACGCGATGAGCGTGGAGGCCCACGATGCCCATTCGGAAATAGTTCGACTTCCATTCAAGATTGGAAACTGAGCGCCGCGCTTGGTATACCACGCCTCGGGCTCCTGATCAGCTGCACCAGTACCAGCCGCCCACGAGGTTGATGAGCATGTTGAGGTCGGAGTAGAAGCGCCTGAGCTGGACAAGTCAGGGCGTACCGAGTCCTTGGGCCCGAACACATAGAGACCTTTCAAGCGTGGTGTCCCTTCAGGTCTTGATGGTCGGCACGCATATTGCAAGGCAGCACGGAGCTTCCCTTCATTCATGTTCACCACATCACGGATCGATAGGATTTTGACCGAGTATGTTGGGTCGGTGAGGATTTCGTGGACTAGCTCGGAGGTAACGGAAAGTCCGTCGAGGCAAAGGACTTGGACATGTCGGAGGATATCTAGACACCGAAGGCTGCTAAAGATACGACGGAGGTGGCCCGAGTAGACGCTGTCCCAAGAATGAACAAGTCAGCAGGCGTTCGCTTAGGCATGAGATGATAGGGAGAGTGTGTACTCGTCTTCCGTCTGTTCACCCTCTGACTCGCCACCGCGACTGGATTTCTCTTCGATGTACTGAGCCTTCCTGACAGTGGTAAGGTCCAAGCGGCTAAAGATATGGGGCGTGGAATAGACGATGTATCGGAAGGTACGCGAGGTAGCAGCTAGATTCAAGACATCGTAGGAAGACAAGTAGGGAGTCGTATGGTTCAGGACCAACGAGTTGGCAAGAAGTTGAAGGAGGGCGTTGTGGCGAATCTCGGTAGATAGACTGGCGCTATGTGTCATTGTTCACGTATAGGGTCGTATATGTAGAGGCAAATGGAGACGATATCTGCGCGGTAAAACGAAGGGTCGATAATAACGATGAGTAGAGATAGAGCTCTGGTAGAGGAGAGGGAAAAAAAGAAAAAGTTTTAAACACCTCCTCGGGGCAGGGGCAGCAATGTTAAGGGTCTTGGTCACGAGTAGGGATGATGCATGTAGATATAGGTTCAAGGGTCAAGGGGGAAGGGGGAAGGTCTCGATCGGCGGCAGATAGTGTGGATTCTGAGAGGTACTTGAAAGCCGCAACGTTGACACGCTGTGAAACTCGGTTCGACCGTCATGGAGGTCACAGCTGTAATGATACCCTGGATGATGGTGGTGGTGAACCTGTCATCTGGATTGCATACAGTCCAGAAAGTGTGGGGTTGAGGAACCGTAAACAAAGACGGGGGGATGTTGGAGGCGTAACTTGTCTCAAAGCTCGACGCCCTGTTTGACTTTGGGTTCCATTCAGTACCGCTGATCTGTCTTGTCTGTGCGTCAACCATCCGAGCCGCGGGGATCGACATGATTACCTTTGATAGCAGTGCGATACAGTTCCATTGGGTTGACCATTGGGATCAGATAAGATGTTTGGTCAAGGAGTGATGCAGCCATATTGGGGTAGAACAACCCCCGACAAGCCAAGGGTTTATCATACATACCTACAGAATACATACTCCATATTAACCGGCTTTAGCGCTACGTCTAAGCACCTTGTGTGAACCGTGGTTCATCAATGGATGTCCCTCCTGGGCATCTTCTCCTCCACCCCCCGCGGAGGTTATGCCAAAGGGCTTTGTGCTCCATGACAGGTAGTTTTGTGATGATGGGCTGCTGCGACTCTGCGGCAGGATGGCCAGACGAGAGGTCATCAAGGGGACTCGGAGTGCCACCAGTAAAGTGGTCCTGCGTTGCAACGTGGGGTGTCCTTTGAGTTCCAGTGGAAAGCTCGAGTTGAAGTCGGCGACATGCAGATGCGTGCGTACCGTCAACCTGGAGTCCTGGACACGTGGACACCATTTCCTCCTAACAAGATGGGGATATCTGTGTGCTGGGATGTCGAGCGGAAAGAGTAAATTTGAGCCGGAGGTAACGGGAAGAAATTGGCAACCTTGTCATTCTGGCGTGTGCACTTCGCTTCCGACGGTCGGTGGTTTGAGGTGACATGGTCGAGCAAAGCATTGACCCCACCTTGCCTACCCGACCTCCACTCTGCCCGCCAACCCTAAGAGGTGGGGTACTTAAGGTAGGGTAGAGGTAGCGTCGGAGATCATGCCGTCAGCCTCGCTTTCCCCTTGCCTGCCAAAATGCTCCCTGGAATGACGTTCTCTCTCTTGATCTTTCCTAATTTTCCTTGATCTGGGCCACCACTTCATCCTGATAAGTTGTCTTGGTTGTACACTAGAACCAGCAAACAGTCACTCTGATGAGTGAGACTTCAGAGTCCGTCTGAGGCTATCATATCTCAGCATACTTACTGAACCCATTACGTAGTGTAGATGTGAATGTACATTCTCAAGTACCTTAGGTTATGGAGACCACTGCAGCGTCCGTTGGAGATGATCACTAACAGCAAGCTGGTCTTGTGATTGGTCGAAGCTGTGGTTAATGTGGATGGAACCTCCAAGAAGCTTTCAGGCTTCTTCCGAATTGCGCAGCCCACCAAGCTTCTGCTGACTGAGCAAAGTGAACCGAGCAAATCCGCCACGACTCTTCCATCATCATCATCATTGTCATTATCAACAGTCGCATCTGTCGAAGGATCTGAAAACACCGTCGGCCACGAGCCCTTTACTGTCACCTCTATCAATCACATAATACTTAATACCGCTATAATAGGCATCAATCGTCTTCTACACCGAAGCCACCGCGAAATTGCACCACGATTCTCGCTTACCGTCACAAAATCGAAACCATACGCTGCTGTTGGAAAGTGCGACAGCCGCACGCGACAATATGGCTGAACAATCGGTGCACTTGAACTGGTCGGCGCCGTTCAATGTTACGCACCCCTCGCGGATCGCAAGCAAGGACTTGCAGGGCGACAAGATCCTTCTTCCGCAGTCCGCCCTGGAGCAGCTCCTTTCCGCCTCGACGACCATCTCGACAACCCCTTCGAACTCCCATACTTTTACCGCCTTCGACCCTTACAATCCCTACTCTGTCGCTGCCGCACGTCGAGAACGCTCAAATTTCCGTGAAACTACGCAACAGTTACCGCATCCCTTGATGTTCCAACTCATCAACCAGAGAAATGGGAATTCTGTCTTTGCCGGTATTCGGGAGTTCTCGGCAAATGAGGGGGAGGTTGCCTTGAGCCCTTACCTTCTCGAAGCCTTGGGTATCCATGAGGACGACATCAAGGATACCTCGCCGCCAGCAGATACACAAACGGATGGGCCAGAGGTTATCGACCTGACGGAGGACGACGCCATCAACCAGACGACTCAAGGTTACCAAATCACAGTCAAGGCTCGGCAACTACCAAAGGGCACTTACTTACGCCTACGTCCCCTCCAGGCTGGCTACAACCCAGATGATTGGAAATCTTTACTCGAAAGACAGCTTCGCGCCAGCTACACTACCCTCACAAAAGACTCCATTCTCTCCGTTACGGGTGTCAAAGGCGAAGAGTTCCGTTTTCTTGTTGACAAGTTCCAACCTGAGGGTAACGGCATATGTGTGGTAGACACCGATCTCGAGGTCGACATCGAACCGCTTAACGAAGAGCAAGCTCGCGAAACACTACGACAAATAGCCGAAAAGGCGCAAAAAGCGCCTGGGGCGGAGGCTGGCAGTTCAATTGGCCATGAAATAGACATCTGGAAGGATGTCCATGGTCAAGTTTTAGCAGGGGACTATGTTGACTATACTCTACCATCCTGGGACAGGTCACGCCCCCTTGCCATCGAGCTGTCGATTGAAGACGATCAAGAGGTTGATCTCCTCATCAGCCCCAAGTCCAACCGACAACGAGCGCTGCCCCGGGATTCCGAGCATGTCTTTGCCGATTTCTCATCGCCAAAAGATGGTGTAAAGCGCGTCATCATTCAGCCTACAAATATTGAACTCGAGGGTGCGGAAAGCCTCCTGATAGCCGTTTATGGCTCCTCGATACCAGACCAGCCTACTTCCACGGCCGCACCTCGACGATATACTCTCCGAGCCAAGGCTGAAGAGGTGCAAGGTTCCGCAACAGCACCGGTTGTTCTCGCGAGTTCACCCGCAAAGAATGCCGACGAGGAGCAGTGCAAGAACTGCTTGCAGTTCGTGCCAAAGCGGACGATCGTTTTACACGAGAACTTCTGCATCCGAAATAACGTTGTTTGCCCTCATTGCAAAAATGTCTTTAAAAAATCATCCGAGGAGTGGGCTGCCCACTGGCACTGTCCAACTCACCCCGAGGCGTATGGCTCAACACCATTTAGCAAAAGCAAGCACGATTACATCCAGCACACAACTCACGTTTGCCAGTCTTGTGGACCATCTAGCCCGTTCTCTTTCCCATCTATGACCGAGCTGGCGCGCCACCGCACGACCGTGTGCCCTGGCAAAATTATCCTGTGTCAGTTCTGCCACCTTGAGGTTCCTCAGGAAGGTGATCCGCTTGATCCAGCTTCGGAGGCCGAGACTGTCATATCAGGTCTGACCGCCCATGAGCGAGCCGACGGTGCTCGCACGACCGATTGTCATCTATGCGGAGCCATTGTCCGTCTGAGGGACATGGCTGCCCACAGCACAAATCATGAGCTGGACAAGGTGTCCCGCCCGAAACCGGAAGTATGCAGAGACGAGCTCTGTGGGCGGACTCTACATGGTGTTGGTCCTCGTGGGCAAATCAATGGCGGAACCCGAATGGGCCAAGGCCCAGGTAACGACCTGGGTCTTTGTAGCCTATGTTTCTCTCCGCTCTACGTTAGCATGTATGACCCTGAAGGTAAAGCATTGCGGAGAAGGATCGAAAGGCGCTACCTTGCTCAGCTGATGACCGGCTGTGGTAAGAAATGGTGCCAAAACGAATGGTGCAAGACAGGCCGCGCCAACCAGGGGCTAGAACCCCTAGGCTCTAGTGCTGCGGCTGCTCTGCCCTTGGTGAAGCCACTTCTGGAAGACATCAGAGACTGCTCAAAGCCTATGCACTTTTGCGTCGATGAGGCATCTCAGCGCCGTAAGAAGACCGCCGAGATGCTGGCTGCAGAAGGTGCCTGGGAGCGAGAATGGTGCATCGCTGCACTTGAAGCCGAGGGTGGTGATCTTACAAAGGCCAGAAACTGGTTGGCTGACTGGGCGCCGACAAAATTCGGCAAATAATACGGTACACGCAATCTCTGAAGATAAACGGCTGGTTGGCCCGAAGCGGCAATCCGGGTATGGCATTATAGACGATTTGAATGATAGATACCCAATGATAAGAGTTAGACAGCATCCAGGATTTATAGAGTAACAAGCATCGGTTTCTATTCATATTATCGAACATACAATCTTTCTTTTCGCTGTATTTCCTTTCCTATCAACGCTATCAGTACATGGTGATGAGGGAGTTGGTCTTCAGTGTGTCGTGCTGGGATGTGGGAGTCTTGTTAGGACTTGTTTGAGTTTCGATCATTGAGTTAGAGTTCGGAGAGCGGACGGACGATGCAACATAAGATATCGGGAAAGCTCCTGGTTGATGCAACTCTACGCTCAGGGACTCGCAACGAAACCGCTGTGAAACAACATCTTCTTGGCGCCCTCAGCATATCGACATCAAAATGGTCTGTATTCACCTGAACGAGATCTTCATCTAGAGTCGACTTCCTGAACGTCCAATATCGACACCGAAAACTCTCACTCGACCAAGACCTAGCAAGAACCGCGTGCGCGCGACACGCATTAACATGCTTCAAATACGATCTCTCACCCTCCTCCTATTCACCCTTCTTTCCTCGTCTTCCATACCAACAGCCACCGCGATCCCCCAACTCCCTGCCGGTGTCAACCTCAAAGAAGACAATGGCCAAGTAACCATCAACCGCGATCCAACCGACAACCAAACCGACAACCACCTCCCTATCCGCGCTACTATATTCTCCGGTGTACCCGGCCCCACCCACTGCCGCGGGCACGTTGTCCTCCTTCTAGACCTACCACCCCCCTCGCCTTCGCCAGATGGCAACAGCCTCCTCACCACAACACCACAATGTTACAACATTCCCAGCGCCGGTAACCCTTCTTCTTCTTCTACAGCCGGCTGCGGCAACTTTCTAGCCAACAAGTCAGACGGCTGCGAAGCGCGTATGTTCGCCGAGCCGAATTGCGCGGGGTACCTGAACACGGTGGTCTTCACCCAGGAGGACCGGGCGGTCGGGGGGCAGTGGCGAAGCCTTGAGGTGAGGTGTGGAGTGCCGGCTCCAGATCCGGAAAGTTTGGGGAAGCCGCCGTTGGCAGGATTTATGGGGCAGGCGAGAATCAAGGAGAATAAGCCGGGACGGCGGTGGGTAGGGTAATTGACTACTTGATGGAATTTCTTTCTGTCAGATCGACACAGACTTGCCGTCTGGTTTGGACACTCGCCCGCTGTGAGCGGAAGATTGAAGTTTGAGATACGATGTCAATTACATATCTTCATTAATCGTTAAAGAAACCTCTCTGCTGGTGGGAAGAAACTGCGTGCGTCGTTTGTTAGCTAGTCTTCTGGGCATTGTGCGTTTTCGATGCGGAAAAAGGCCAGCGGCAGCCTCCAGGGTTGCTAGCAAAATAGTAGCTTATAGTGCCCAATTGCGGATCCAATATCAATAACATCACAGCCCGATTAGCTCAGCTGGTTAGAGCGTCGTACTAATATCTTCTTCGAGATATCAAGTCAATGCGAAGGTCAACAGTTCAATCCTGTTATTGGGCATTCTTTTTGCGCTTTTTGCAGCTGTGTATCACTTCCTCTGTCTCTTTTATAACATTGTCATTTGTCTACACCTTATTATGCCTCTCCATTTCTTTTTTGCGAAAGTTGCGGTGTCGATAACTCAAGCATGTCGCTCGCAATTGGGGAGTGTCTGTAGGGAATGTACGGACTCGAAAGCGGAGTCGGATGCAGCAGATCTCCACGCCACTTAATGAAGAAAGAAGGACGAAAGCTGAGAGAAATCGAATAAATCGAGCGCAAATCGCCTGCTGAGATAAGTATGGATCCTGAAACCAAGTCAAATATACTAGTAACGTCAAAAGATCCGCGCATCGGCTAAAGAGCAACAAAATCCCATCCAGTACCAGTCCCCATCCTGAACCATCCGCGCCAAAAAGTCAAGCTACCTCCCAAAAAGATATCACCTTGAAACTATAACCGAGACCCCAGCCCAGGAAGCCAAAGTTTTTCCAAGCAAACAATCAAACACTATTTATCCTTCCTCCTCCCCATCCTCCATCTCACCCTCTACCCCTTCCTAGGACGCAACAGCAGCGTACAGCTTTGAATTATCATACTCTGCGCTCGCACACCCCCCCGGAATCTGGTACTGCTTCGCGCCCGTAATGCCCAAACTGCTAGTCCCACTCGTGAGCGTTGCATACGCATTTTGAAACCAAACCTGGGTGAATTGCGCAAAGCCCGCTAGGGTGTTCCCGTAGTAAGGCCGCTCGACGACCCAGTCGGCGTCTACGCGCGCCAAGGCGGCCCCTTGCCAGGCATTGACGGTGTAAGTGTAGCCGCGGCTGGACATGATTTTGCTAAGAAGGGAGCAAGGGAAGGAGGTTAGTTGGTGAGTTGATTGGGTTGGAAAGTATCCGTCAAGGGGGAAAGAAATGAAGATGGGTGATAAGTGGAAGAGAGGCTGCAGTGGGTTGAGCCAAACGCGGGCTCAGAGCTCGAAGTTCTGCGACGGTGAGGCTGATGGCGAGGAATGTTTGGTAGGGTAATGTTGATGATCATTGCAGTCGTCGGTATGAGGGGACGTTGACGATTGGAAGGAGATGAAATGTTTTACACTTACATGGTCGCTGCTGTGGAGGAGGTCGTATTGATGGTAATATCAAACCAATCACCAGCAAAGACCGGAATGTTGGTAATCGTGTAAGCGCCATTGGGGACCCATTGCCACCAGACTTCGTTTCTGTTGGCATAGATATGTCAGTTCTGGCCGGGCTGTTGCAAGGTGATGAATGAGGATGAGAATAACCTACTCAACTATTCCCGTAGAGTTGTTGATCTACTCGCAACCATCGTTAGTTTTTAGTTCTTTCACTTTTTGTTGTTCGAACACGGGAAATAAGAGCCGAGCTAAACATAACAGCAACCAACCTTGCAAACCGTCCCAGCCTGCAGCAAGGCCGAAGTCCACGAATCACCATCAATGCCAATCCAAGCGGCTGCCGCCTGGGGATACTGAGTGACACCGGGCCGCTGAGTGCACGTGGGATGTTGAAAGGTACCGTGGATGAGCTTGATTTGATTGCTTGACGTTGTACTTTGCACAGAACCACACCAATTGTTACTATTTGCAGTCGGATTGGTTCTCTTAACCCGTCTCAGGGTCGTCGTTTCTATCTTGGGGCCCGAATCATCGTATGTGCGGCTCCTGACGCGGCCAAGGGTACCTGGCTCGAACGGCTTGAGATCAGTTTCGGACTGCGGCACTGGAACACCATTGTGTTCGACTGTAGACGTGAAAGTAAACTGGGCTAGAATAGGTTGGGATAATACACCCAGAAGGGAAATAGCCGTGGGGAGGAGCTTCATGATAAGAATATATGCAGGGGCTTGTGGTTTAAAAAAGAAGTGTTATATAGGCAATTGCAAAGCTGTAGCAAGAAGATATCTACAAGACAATCAGGTAGATAGAGAGGCCCCTTCGCCCAGGATTGCTGAGTGAATTACCGAAGATAACAAAATCACTGCAGGAACTCCCCCCGCTTTATCCTTTTCCAAGATGGCCAGAACACGAGAAAGTTGCTACTCTATCCATGCATCCGTCACAGTTATTTCCCTTCCAGGTAGGGAAGCTGAAGCGATACCCATTCATACAAGAGCCTGCTCGTGTTCTACAACGGGCTGAGACCGAGCTCCATCACAGCACGAGAAAGTGGCAAGGCGACCATTCCTCTTTCAACTCCATGTTCTCGAGCGCTCCTCATTGCGCCATGCTCCTACGTGCAATGATTGTGAAGAAACTGTAGGTTTGAGGACATATACAAGAAGGGATGGTGGTGTCCATACCTACGTTGATCACATCCTCCTTCTACTTCAGGCGTTGTATTCGCCAATGTGTCCTCGGGAAAATGGTCATGCGAAGGAGAAGATTGTGGTGGTTGTGGGGCACATATGCCACGAGTTGAGTAGTATCTGACGGACCCGAGTGTGTAGTCCTGTGTCGGATGGAATGTGTACCTGTAACCGGTTGAAGGTTGAGGTGATGGGCAAAGTGAAGCACGGGGATATCCGCCGTATGTCACAGCAAAATCAATCCCACAACGTTGATGCTTTGGAGGATCCAGCCAATGAAGCAGGTCCAGGCAGTGTGAGTGCCAGGAAGCTACACACCCACCCCTAGATGCTGGTTGTAAAGGGGATGATACTTCGCCGTGCTCGCCGTTGCAACGGTGGTCCACACAGCTTCCCGTTACGGAGTTCGTTCACAACAGTCTGAATCTGCGGAGGAGATTGTCCGAGTGGATACTAGTAGCCCTCAGTTCACGTTCAAGACTCAAGATAGCAGGATTAATGCCAGATATCTCGATGTCTTTCGTCGCCATGTGTTTGGACACTTGAAAGATGTTGTTTTCAGTGCGTCAAAGGCGCTAAGAGGAAATGTCGGCTATGCGCTTTCGTCAATGCTCGGCAAAACGTCTGATGATAAAGAGGAAATTACTGACCGAACAAAAAACCACCAACCCTGATTTTCTGCATGTGCTCGGGTGATTTCTTCCATGTCCCCCACCTCCATCACAATGCCAGGTAGTTGTGAAGTTGAACACGAAAGTGGCCTTTGGCCTGCGCCACTGTATTACTGATTTCGGTGCCTGACTGCCTGTCTGTGCCATTACCTGTGAGATCGTGGCTGAAACCAATGAGGAAGAATTGACATTCTAATTCGTATGGTCGTATGGTGGAAGAAGAAGTCCAAAAGAAAGGCGCTGCCAATCCTCCGCTAAATACCATCACGAAAAAAGTGGTGGGGGACGATTGGAGTGGATACAATTGCCAGGCGTCGGTGAGGCAAGATGTCAGGCGGTGCCCACAGGACTCTGTGGCTGCTTCGAACAAAACATGGCGTTTATCGGATGACTTGCCCCAAAGGATGGAGCGTGGCTATCCCGTTGTCTTATGTGATGTTCCGAATGGGAATGTGATAGCACTTGCTCAATGATATGTGCCTATTCCTGAATGATCTTCTTAGGCTTTTATGCCGTAGCTCTGATTCGTGGATCGTCATACATCTTACTTTGTGCCGGCTGTGAAAGAGTCATGATACTCGCAAATGCATCATGGCAAGGTGTGTAGACTCGTTCAAAAACGGCTGCAAATGCCTTTCAACGGCACCAACAGAAACATTGATATTGAGACGTTGAGGAAGGTTTGAGGAATTTTCGAATGTACGAGGTAACAACAGCCCCCACATACCTATATCATCCGGAGGACTATTGATGAGCTGCATCGCAGGCCAGGCCGCCCGTTGCAACGGTGCCACTGGCTTACACGGGTATGATTCGGATGTGGGATTGGCTTTCGCACTTCAACAACACCGCCCAGCAAATCAGGGTCGTCGATTGCCACCTCAGCCTCTACGCCGCGACAGCCCAGATAGTGACCGAGGAGGTACTCCTTCGTATTTCACTTTATATCATGGCAAAGAGTTGGGAATTTTTATCTTTTGCTGTCTGCCTTGAGGAACATAGGTTGTTAGTTGTCTACTCGCGGCGTCCAATGACCTTCCTCTTGTTGTGACGGCATGTCAGCTCGTCACCGATGGACTCGAAGATGCTCCAAGATGGTGGTGATAGTAAGACTGGTGTTGGCGCGGAAGAAGGCAACACCATCCATGTCATGAGACACATGGAAAGTTGTATTTGCATGCTTTTTGTGCCTGAAAATGCGTTGCCTTGCCCCGTTCTCATCACACACTGGCCTGCTTCCTTGAGTAAGATTGCCTTGAGAAACAAATCCCGATTCCCGAAGCCACCGGCGGCAATGACTGAGCATCGGGCTTGCCCAATTTGGGTGAGAGTGGGTATAATAGCCTCCCAAAAGGGAGACATTGTTACTGATTTCCAATGGAACATAGTGATTGGGTGAAGGACATCGCTCGGCGTCTGCATATGGACGTTGGACTGTGGCTGACTGGTGGGCTCCTTCATCCGAGACATGGCCATGGCCATGCGTGAGTGCTATGTCTTCTGACGAAGAACATCTGGCGCGTGCTATGTCAACTGTCATTCTCCAAAGCTTTCCAAAGTCGGAGCGAGGTGAAATTTGGAACTTTGAGCTTTGGATGTGCATATCGCTTCTTCTGCCCGCTATAGGAAATTTGGTCGGCTTCATGTGGAAATGTGTGATAGCCACGAGAAATTTTGTACTACGTGACGTACGTAATTCCATGGATGTTTTTGCCTGCCGTCTGAGTTCAATACTCCTTGCAAAGGGAAATTCCAAAAGGCCGGCAAGGCCACATTTAAGGTTCTTTTCAACAGGTGAGTAGAAAGTGATCCAAATTCGTGATTGAAAGAATGGAAAAGGAAGGAGTAAAAAAGGAGTGTCACTAGAGCGTGAGAGGAAGGACAAGAAAAAAAAAGTCACTGGAAAATGTTCAAAAAGGATCGATCCACCCAGGGGTCGAACCTGGAACCTCCTGATTCGTAGTCAGACGCTCTGCCATTGAGCCAGCGGACCTTGGATATTAACTGGCTGGAATTGAGGTATTATATGGTTATAGCGGACCCTAGCAATTCCAGCGCACAAAAAAGTACTACGAAATAAAATACAAAACCAGCCAAATATCACACAGAAATTTCTGTCGTTTGTAATGTCTACTTCTGCCTCCCCAAGAAAATGATACGGGCCTCTGCAGTAAAAAACTAGTATACAAGTCAAAAAAGAAGTGTTTAATGGTCATCGTGCGACGTGGGCCTGATTCGAACAGACGCTCCCGAAGGAACAAGATTTCTAGTCTTGCGCATTAGACCACTCTGCCACCACGCCTTGTTGTTATGTCAAGGATCGCATGAAGACAATACGAACCACCATGGCAGCATGGCAGGATATCATTGGCTACCTCCAACTATCACAGCCATTCAACTCTTGGACTCTTCAACATTTCTTTCTTTCAAAATGCCAACCAACATCAGACCCTTCTCTCCGCCTCGTACGCCATCCCCTTCTCCTCCTCCACACGCGACCCGCTCCTGGACATCATCTCGCCCTCCTTCTCCCCTCCAACCCGCTCCGCCTCATCAAGCACCTCCGCCTCCCTGTTTCCATACCTGCCAATTTGCCACCACGGCAAACTAAACAATCTATCCATACTCTCCAAGCTCCTAGAGGCGGTTTCTGGTACGAAGAACCATACCCATACTCCGCCTAATATCGTTACAGCACTAAAGAACCAAAACGTTCCCTGTCCCGAAATTCCGCCCTCTCTCACGGGGAGCAACATGTCAGGCACAGCCCTCGCGCTGCCGTACTGGTTGGCAAAGTGCAGACACATTGCCAAACTTGAGCAAAAGGCACGCAGGCGCAGACAAAAGATCTCTGAGCTGAGCAAGTACTGCATGCTATTCCAGCCCAGTGCCCAGCCGATTCCCGATAGGTAAATCATGACGATGGCGCCTCGCGAAGCGCGTAGTTTTCCTGAGTTGGCGGGAATCACGTACCCCTCTTCGTTGCCGAGTTCAGGGGTCGCGGATAAAAAGGCTGCAATGTAAATCATGGAGATGGCTTGACAGGCTATTCCCAAGAGGAGGGAGCGCTTGCGGCCAATGAAGTCAACGAGGAAGAGGGCGCAGACGATGGCGGCAACTAGCTTGACGATGCCGAAGACGGCTGTTACCAAAAGCGACTCTTTGGTGCCCGTAAGACCGAGGAGTTCGAACAGGTCCGGCGCGTAGATGGTGATGGAGCCGGCGCCGGACCATTGACCCATAACCTGGGCACCGAGAGTCAGGCCAACGCGGTAGAGGTTGCTGCGCACGGTGAAGGTTTCTTTGAGGATGCCGAGCCAGCCGGCGCCTTTGGAGGCTTCCATTTCTTCGTGGTGGCTGAGCGTGATGGCGTTGATTTCGTGCCGAACGTAGTCGTGGTCGGGGGGCAAGTGGCGCAGACGGGACATGACGTGGAGCGCCTTGTCGCTTTTGCCTGTCTTGACTAGGAACCGGGGCGATTCGTACTGGAAAAAGGTAAGGAGAAAAATAAGGCCCGCGAATATGATATGGAGGCTGGTAGGAACCATCCAACGGGCTTGCGTCTCGGCGAGATGAAGCTGGCACCCGTAGTTGGTGAAGTATGCAAGGACGATACCGAGATAGACGAAGCCGGTAAAGGTACCTTTTATTTATCAAAGTAAGTTGTCAGTAGGAGTACTGAAAGTTTTTCGTGAAAATAATAAATATACTGCAGAAGGGATGCAAGGGGATTACTTACAAACACAGAAACCACGAATGCTGGCTGGAGCTATTTCGGCGATATAAACTGGCCCGACGACGGGCGACTAGAATGAGCGGTTCCTCTCGTATTAGTTGAATTCCCATTGCGATGAGGCCATCAGTAGGGTAAAACCAACCTGTCCGACACCGAGTCCTGCAACAAATCTACCAAAATAAACTAGACTCAGATTGCCGTTCGAACCCATGAAGATGGCGATGCCCAAGATCCAAAGTAGACAAAGTATTCGAGTGGCCCAGATTCGCCCTATTCTGTCACAGATCATAAAGGCACTGCAGCCGGTATCTGTCAGTAAACCAAGAGGGACTGAAGAAGAAGAGGTGATGAAACGGGATTGTTCCTTACATTAATGCCCCCCCGACACTCCCAATTTGTACCATAGACGAAATGTTTGCCTTGATGTTCGCTTGCTCAACCGTTGAATACGAGGCATAGTTGATGCTGTCCTGGAAGTTCTTGCTCTTCAATGCGCCATTGATCAGTCCTTCGTCGACACCACGGGCAGCGCCCAACAGGCCGAAGGACAAGACGGCGAACCATAGCCTCCAGTTGAACACTTCCTTTGGCTCGTCCAAGTTTTTGAGCTTGAAGATGTTGACGGGTTTCTTGACGCCGCCGGCCATGGTGAGGTTGGGGTGCGGTCGATAAGCGGTATGAGAGGAACAGGCGGTAGGAACACAGAAGAGGTGGGTGCTATCACCAACTTAATAGTTATGAAACAACCGACGATCAAGACCCATGACAAGCGGGCCGAGAGTGGCCGATCTCACTTGTGGGAGCTGCCCTCATTGTCCTTGAAGAAAACCGAACAGAATGTAGTGTGCACCTTGGCTATGCCACAAGCAGGATCAACTCCTCTTCCTCCGGGAAAGATTTGCCGGGCGGGAACCCAGAATCTGGAAGAATTACGTTCAGACTACTGTGGTGGAATCCGGGTCCTGGCAATTGGTTGGTCACCACAATGTTTGGCCAATGGCATGCGGTCGTTACTGGCTGATGATGGACACGATGGCTTCCCCCAACCTTCCTGCAAGTAAAGAGACATCTCGAGCCGGGCTAGTTCGGCGCTTATCAGTTCGAGGCGACTTTAGAATTTCTTCTCTTTTTCCTTGCTTCTCCGCGTCGTAGTTTCTGCTCTACGGCGCCAATGAGCCTTCATCGAACCAAGATGCCGGTGTGGAAAGAGGGCCTCGTTTGAAGCTCACTTGTGTACACTAGTGTAGAGTCCCCCACATCCCGCCGCCTGCTTGTGGTGAAGGAATCACTAAACAAGAATGCGCACACGTGTGCAGTTCACCTTCGGTTTGTTCGTTAGCGTAGTACTTGCACAGGGCCATAACCACTTCCAGGATTGCTAGGCGGGAGTCCTGGCGTGGATATTCTTCAGTCGGCTATTGTCCGCCGTGAATGCAGTCACATCTGAGTTATATGTGCGGGACACGACCGATTGTTGTTCTTGACCCTGTATGAGCTCCGGAATCCCTTATCTTCTTCCGTCCGTAGTCGAAAAAGATCGCAAGTCGAGGTTGTAAGTCTTACGCTGACAAAGAGTGTAGCGCTGATGTGCATGGCGACTTTATTTCCATGTTTGGCAGGTGGCTACACCGGTCGGCTCAATGTTTGGACCAAAGAGTAGACCAAAGCAATGGTCTCTATAGAGACCATGATGCTGTTGCCAAACATTGAGCTTCCGAATACCCGGGGTTGACGAGCACAAGTGAACTTCATACGAATTTATGTCGGTGTAGTTTTGTAGCGAGCCTACTCAGTTGTTCTTAGGTTAAACGAGCTTGCTCTTACCGCTCGGCTTAAGCTCCGGATGCTTCAATTTCCCCGCATTCGGAACGCGTGGCAACACTTGATAAGATCGTCGCTTGTGCGGCCATGAGTGCTGTTATAGGTATAGACGAGGACCGTTTTGCAGGGGGACACCCACAAGTCCTCCGAGTCGACGCAGTAGTGTACGCGTCTCACCCTGGTCTTCAGGACCGTTGTTGTATGGTCGGGTTTGAGCGACACCGAGTTTAGAACCCGGATCTCCTCCTATGTATGACAGGCGTAAGCGGGAGTTTTCGGAGGGAACCGCTGCATAGTAGGATGTTGCAAGAGGGGAAGAGTGCTCTGAGATGTGATATATCGACCAGCTTGATCTGGCCGTGCGACTTAACAATCATTGAGAGCTTATTCGCGGCCCGAGGAAAAGGACATTTGAGGATCGTCGTTAAGGATGGATACATATCTTGGCATCAAATCGTGGGGTTTGCTTGGCTACAGCGGGAGATGGTCCTTGGCTCTGCAGTCTTTCTTGCCAAGTGGGACGGCATAATGTGTCATTCCCAATCTTGGCTTGCTTTCGTAGACGAAGATGACTGGAACTTGAACCTTTGAGGCCGGAGGCAGAAGGGAAAAAATTCGAACGACGGCATGAACTAGGTATCTATCAGCGTCCGTCAGCAGCGGGCAACGTCAACGCATGCAAAGGGAAGCCAGAGTAGGTAGGTACCTACTGTTGACAGCCTCCGATGCCATCCGTAGCTCCCTAGCTCACGCCCACAAGAATCCCACTAAAAAGGCCTTCCCCGCATCACTGCCGATACCCGGGCATTCGTCCATCTCTTAAAAGAGGGCACATGACCACCTCACCACTGATACCACCTTCCACGATCAAGCACCCCCGCCAGTCGAGCAATAACCCCTCCACAACCATGGCGACAGCATCAACGACAGAAACCCCCAACCTCGTCCGTGTCAACCACCACAATGCTAAAACCTTTGCGGCCGCCCTTTTAACGGCCTCCGGCGTGTCCGCCAAGAACGCCGAAATCACCGCCTCTGGGCTCGTCCAAGCTGACCTGCGCGGCGTTGAAAGCCACGGCATCCTGCGATTGCCATCCTACCTCTCACGCGTGCGTAGCGGGGTTTTGGACCCAGCCGCCGAGCCGGAACTAAAGCAGATCACGCCCGTAGTCGCCCAAATAGACGCGAGGAACGGATTCGGCTTCCCCGCCGCGCACCTGGGCATGGACACCGCCATCAAAATGGCGGGCGTCTATGGCATTGGAATGGTAAGCGTCAAGCATAGCAATCACTTTGGCATGTCCGCTTGGATTGTGAAGCAAGCGGTGGATGCGGACATGATGAGTCTGGTTTTTACCAATTCGTCGCCTGCGCTGCCCGTGTGGGGTTCCAAGGAGAAGATGATGGGTGTAAGCCCCATCGCCTGTGGAGCGCCGGGTGGGAAGGGTGAGGGGTCGAAGCCGTTCATCTTGGACATGGCCCCGTCGGTCGCAGCGAGGGGCAAGATCTATAAGGCGCTGAGGAGGGGAGAGAAGATACCGACTGATTGGGCTTTGGATGGGGAGGGCAAGCAGACTGATGATCCGGCCAAGGCGCTGGAAGGCGTGATGCTGCCTATGGGTGGGCCAAAGGGGTCGGCGTTGGCTATAATGATGGATGTCTTCTCCGGCGTGCTTTCGGGTTCTGCGTTTGCTGGAGGCGTCACGGGGCCGTATGATATGTCCAAGCCGGGGGACGTTGGCCACTTCTTCGTGGCCATCAAACCTGACTTGTTCATGAGCCTGGACGAGTTCAGGGAACGCATGGATGTCCTATACCAGAAAGCGGTGGACTCGGAGAAGATGCATGGCGTCGACAGAATTTACTTCCCGGGCGAGATTGAGCAGCTGAACGAGGAGCAGAGATTGAAAGACGGCATACCATATGCCAAGGCAGAGATTGATGCTCTGAATGCAGAGGCTGAAAAGCTAGGCTTGGGCAAGATCCCATTGATAGAGTAAAGCTTCATATATATTGGGTTATTTGCACCTTTGGAGGTGAAATGGGCCAACTCCTTGGTCTGAACCAAGGACGTTTAGGCTAAAGAAGCTGCAGGCGATCACAACAAACCACTGATGATTATTGTGTGATTTGGTCTCTTTTCGAGGGTTAGCGTTGATCCTTTCTTCAATCCATTTTGAAAACTTTACCAAAGGCAGCATCATGGATATCACAAGGGTGGCAAGCAGCTCGCCCTCATGAACTCCGATACCTGCTTTTCCGTGTAGAGCTGTAGGTAGCTGAGATCAGTTGCGCGGTTTTGCCCTAGTGCATCTCAATCAAGATCAACACCCAGTCTATAGATCCAGCCCATCGAGACTTGGTCTTCGTGTTCTGGCATGGCACGGCAGGGTTTCGAATTAATCGGCGCTTGTCAGACAGAGTGTATGGCACTCAACGTCCAGAGACAGGCAAGAAGCAAAGCGTGCTAGCCCACCCTGCTCATTTTTTCTGGGTAGTATCCAGCCGGGCACTCAATCAAGCAGCATAGCCAGCCGCTTGGCAATCGCTTTGTGGGCTATCGAACCCTTGAAAGGTTCAAAAATGGCAATAATAGACTCCAATCAAATGCTCATGGGTCGAGTCCGAGCCCAGCAGCAAATTTTCTTGCCACCCAAGCAGCTCCATGTTCCTCATACTCTTGCTTGGTGACCTCGAGCCTACTAGCATGCTCATGCTTGGCGAAATTGGCAGCTCCCAACCAGGTGCTGATGATAGGGTCTTCCGGGCGGGCAACTCTGACCCTGCATTCATCGGGGAATCGCTTGAGAATCTCTGTTTGCAAGCGCTGACAGAACCCTTCAGAGAGACTGTTTCCTCCCACAACTACAATATTAGCCAGAAGGCCAGGCCACAGTCCAATGGGCACAGCCAAGAGGGACTGCTTGACTAGGTCGGCGATGCCAGGTTGCCGGATGCCGATATCAGAAGGGTTGAAGAGGAGCTCCGGAACAACAAAACGCTCGTTCCGTAGTGTCAGGACGTCCTCTGTGGATATAATGCCCTTGCGGGCGCGCGCCGAGACACCAGGCTCGTAGTCGCGGACAACACCGTGGAAGCGCGTGTGGGAGTCGGGCAGAACGTAGTCTTTGGCGATGCCAGCACCGCTCAAATAGTCCTCCCTCTTTTCGCCGCGCGTGCCTTTCCAAGTCTTTTCCAGGTCTCCCTTGAAGTCCAGGGAGGTGTAACAGACTGCTTCTTTCATCTCGTTCACAATGTATGGTTCGTTGCGCATGTCGAAGTGGCGGACGGACAGTAACCTGGTGAGATAATTGGTCATGAGCTTGCCACCCACATCAAGTCTTCGTATGGCCGGATGTAGCGGTCGGCCTTGGAGGATAGGCGTAACGGTGGTGTGAGAGTAACCCGAGTCGATGAGCAGGATGACTTGGGCTGGACTGTCTATGGTGGATTGGGGTGTTCGGAAGATGGATTGTATGTCCCGGTACGCGTTGAAGACAGGAGCTAGAAAACAAGGTCAGCACCCTTTGCCACAGAACAGCTCTCTAAGATGCTACATACCCAGGCCACGGTAGTAACTCGCAAAGCCATACTCCTCAAAGACGATCTGGTCACAGTGTGTTTGGAGAGAAGGTAATGAATTTGGTTGCTCTGTGAGAATGAGCCTGGTCTCTGATGGGTCGCATTTCTGCGCAGCTTTATCGTCGAAGAACTCGCGATCCCAGATCTCTTTCTGGGCCTCCCAGTTGACGATAAAGCCCTTCTCGACGGGGCGCCTGAAGGCCAATTCGCTGAAGTCCTTGCATTTTTCAAGCTCCGAGCCGACATAGATCTTCCTGTGACGGTCTCGAGCGAGGCAATTTGGAATTATGCGAGGCTTGCCGTCGCTCTTGTCATCGGAGACGAATCCAGCCTTGATGGTGTCGGCGCCGTTGTCGAGAACCAGGGTTGTCGTGGGGGGTGCCGGCCCCGCCGCCCGGGACTTCTTAGCCCCTCCTCGTCCAGTCATCACAGTACTGAAACAACAGCTGCTGACAATTGAATCCCTCTCGCGCCCCGGCCCTCGTAGCTTGAAGTGCGTGGGAGAGTCGCGTCGCGGTTGTTGTCGCAAGAACCGTCAATTGTTTGAAATTCCACTTGCATCGACGACCTGCTGATAAGGGGAACGATAAGGGTTATCAGTGCTACCCGGACCTCGACGGGCTGGGGTTCTCTTGCTTGGCATTTCATCATTTCCGCCGCCGCAAGTGCAAAAGACTTGAGACCTGACAGCGCCGGAGAGTGAGAACGGAACCTGCCGGCGCCTGCCCTGCCACTGCTCTGCGGCAACGGGCACAACACACACACACACACAGCGCAGCCTAGTGCCTTGTGGAAATCTCGACTGGGACCGGGCAGCCCTGCCTTCCGTCATCCATCACTTCCACTGTTGAAAGCACACTCCCGCTCCCGTCACGGCAACTGAACTCTGCAACCCGACCACTACACTACAAATTCCATGTTGCCCCACCCAACTTTTACCTCTGACTTTGAAAAAAAATAAATGACAAGGTGAACATTTCCACCTCTCAGCGTATTTTGTCCCCCTTGTGGAATCAACCTCATCCTCTTGTGCTCCGATACCGAGCACTCACTCGATGCGCTTTATCGTGGTCAGTATCGCATAAACCCATAACTGCTAGTTTTAGCATGTCCCAACGATACCAGAACGGCGGTGGCGGCGGCGGCGGTCGACGTCGTGGTAACGACCCTCGGGACGACCGCAATGGCTATCAACAACGCGCGCCGAATGGCCCTCATGGTCTCCCTGCCCGACCTCCCCAGCCGACATCGTACCGTCCCTCCGACAACTACTCCAACCGCAACAACGGTGGCGGTGGCGGTGGAAGAGATCGCGACAATTACCGGCCTCCTCAGGGTGATTTCTCGTTTAGAGTAGAGAAGCCGCCGGGAGTCAGCAATTCGAGCTACGACAACTACCGTCCCAACGACAACAGGCAGTCCTACAATGGCCGCAGAGCCCACTCTCCCAGAGGCGATCGTCGCCACGGAAGACCCAGTGGCCGTGGACGAGGCCGCAACGCTGGCCCCCACGGAGGTTTTAGGAAACCGTGGCGTCCTTTTGTTGCGGCTGAGCGCGAGCTATTGAGCGGCACCCATGAGTCTGGAAATGAAGAGGCCCTCTACAATCCCGAGACGGGTGTGCTCTACCGGAATGTCGACGAACTGTCCGACAGTGATGAGGCCGAGATGGACATCTCTGGAGATGAGGCCGCTGAAGATGCCGAGCCGTCGACCAAGCGTGCTCGCACTGCGCTTGACCAGTCGGCCAGCGACAACAACACTCCCAAGTGGTCCAACCCCGACCCCTACACTGCACTCCCTCCCGAGGGCGCTCGGGAGCGCAAGACCAAGGATGTTGTGCAGATGATCAGAAAGGCTCGTGTGCAAACCGCTGCCGAAACAAAGACCGCGCTCCCCAACGACTTGGACGAGATCATCATGTTCAATTCCGATAGCGACAGTGACATCGAGATTATCCAGGAGGTGAAGCCCACTGGGAAAGCAGCTCGTGATTCCCTTTCTCTTGTTCCCGTCGCGGCTAAGCAGCCCTCCAAGAAGCCCGAGGTTAAGCAGCCTGTGGACAAGAAGCCTGTAACAGGAACTATTGATCTCACAGGCACTGATGACGAAGAGGACTCGGCCCCAGTTCCTCCGGCACCCAGGAACATACCCAAGAACCTACCCAAGACTCGTCCCACGTTCGATGATCCCACTCCTTCTGCTTTGGGTAGCAGGAAGCGTACCCACGACGACGAGATCAAGTTGCCTCATGCTAGGCTGAAGAAGGCAACCAGGGCGCCTGTAGGTGGAAAGATTCAGCCTGAGTGGCGAGCTGTTCCCAAACAGGACTCTTGCCCCTGGATGCGAGATGCCGAAGATCATTCGGCCAGCCCCACGATGGGCCGTTGGCTGCACAAAGAGATCATTGATTTCTACGAATACGTTAAGCCTCGTGCTTTCGAGAAACGTATCCGCGAGGAGGTGCTCGACGAAATTAACAGGTTTGTTCGCAACACCTTTTCTGACGCCGGGGTCTATCCGTTCGGATCGTTCCCGTCCGGACTTTACCTGCCTACCGGTGACATGGACATGGTCCTCTGCTCCGATCAGTTCAAAAGGAACTATCGGGCCAAGTATGACACTCGAAGGACCATGTACAGGCTCAGTGACGCCCTCAAGCAACACAAACTTGCGTTCCAGAACGAGGTTGAGATCATCGCCTTTGCCAAAGTGCCGCTGGTCAAGTGGGTTGACTCCAGGACAGGCCTCAAGATTGATGTATCCTTTGAGAATGACACGGGCTTGCAGGCTATCAAGACGTTCCATGCCTGGAGAGATCAGTTTCCTGTAATGCCTGTTCTGGTCACGTTGATCAAGCATTTCCTTTGCATGAGGGGCCTGAACGAGCCGGTCAACGGCGGTATAGGAGGCTTCACTGTCACCTGCTTGGTCACCAGCATGCTTCAGCTGATGCCCCAAATACAAAGCGGATCTATGGACCCGAACCATCACGTCGGGGATCTCTTGATGCATTTCTTTGACCTCTATGGTAACCGGTTCAACTACCGGACCACGGCGATTTGCCTGAACCCGCCCAAATATCTTCCCAAGGTAAGTGTTCATTATTGTATGCCCTGCGCTCGCTTCGGCTGATGCATTATACAGCACAAGATCAGCACCTTTGCGTACAAGAACTATGACCGATTCTCGATCATCGACCCCAACAACTCGGAGAACGACATTGCTGGCGGCTCCAGTAACACCGGCACGATCGTGGCACTTTTCAAGCAAGCCTATGAACTGCTTGCAGAACGCATGGCGCAGCTAGCTCAGTCCCCTGATAGGCGCAATGCCAGCATTTTGGAGGTCATTTTGGCGGGCAATTACTCGACGTTCCGAAATCAGCGAGCCCATCTGGAGAAGCTGGCAGCGCCTAATGGCCCAGCCGGTCCTCGGAAACGCTAGGTGGTAAGCATTATGCCATGAGTTCTGACGCACGAGTTTCTCTGCTAGGTTCAGTGTCTCCGATGTGTTCAGATATGCGCGACAAAACTCATGCGTATCACGATTGGTTGATGACCGTACACGGAGAGACTTGGCGTTTGTGGCGTTGGCGGAATACGGAATATCTGCATCCAACTGCGGCAGCAACTGAGCGACGCAGATCGGGCCCTGAGATCTCAGTGGCCATGGAAGCATACGATACCCCCTTTGATATGCCTGACGACGGCTCGAATATTTTGCTCTTTCCCCTTGTACCACTTTTCTTGTTTCAGCGCATCTGCCATTCCAAACGGCAGTTCGTCCTGCTACGGACAAGCGCATTCAGCTTTCTGCCATGAGTTCTTATCACTGAACTCTGGGCCCTCTCTGGGGCCGATGCTGACCCCAGCAGATATCTGTATACTATCATAAAGCGGCAAGCGCGTGAACAAAGCTTGCCTCGGCAATCTTTTTGTTGAACATCGGTTTCTCAGTTCATTTAGCTCCGCACCCCCAAAACCCCCCTTCCCCCTTCTCCTATTGTTGCTTTTACCCTCAGCCCTTTGGGGGAAGGGGGGGCTTGGGGCTTCTCATCCATAGGCCCAGTGGGGTTTTCCCACGTAATCAATCTGCCCTTCCTTCTTTCTCCCTGTTCCTTCTTACCTTTGTGACTGACTACAGGCGACTCGCCAGAGTCATTACTACTGACTGCTTATAGGTTCATTGATCGCCATCGAGGCAACACTTTGGACGGGGGATGACAATGCGACGGCTCTTTTTCGGAACTTGAACATTCGACTTCGACCATCATCGTTGATTAACACAACGAAAAACAATTTTACCGAGCGTGGTGGTGACTTGGAGCTTCGTTCCTTATCGCTACCTGCCACCTTTTCTCACTGCACGCACGCTCCTGAGGGGGTGGCTGTGGAGAGGAAGTTAAGGTGGCAGGGCGCAAAAACATGAGGGATAAGAACGGGTTTTGGACCAGGAAGATGACAAATGGTGGAATATTCGGAAGACAACTGATGTGGATGAGAATTTCCCATGCCCGCAAACTGAGCAGAACGCAAAGAGAACATGACCAGAAACCTTTGCAGAACAAGGCCAGTTAACACCACTACAGTAGGGAGTTACTGTTGTCTCTCTGCCGTGTATCTGACCGTTCGTTGATCCGTCTCGAGAGTGATGACTTCTTCAAAACCCCATTTTATGCGTTCGTGTCGATACCAAAAGTTCTCAACCTTAACTCCAGGGGCAGCGCTTCAACCAACTTTGGGGAAAAAAAAAAAAAAAAAAACAGCAAAAAAGAAAAGGAAAGATAAATTACCAAGCAACGTTAATCAAAAGTCAACCCTCCATCCAGCAAGGTACTCGCCTAGGTACGTTACGAAGACATGTCCTCCTGGGCAGCAAAAGGACATTACACTGATTAAGAACGAAGAGGAATATCTAGACTAGTAGGTACTGACTGCATGTATCGCGCACCTGGAATGGAATGTCCAGCCGGGGCCCCCTATAATGCAGAAATATAATCACCAACGAACAGAAGAAGAAAAATAAAAATAAAATGAAAACATGTGGAAAAAGTGCAAAAAATTGGGACCTGGGAGGCTCGAACTCCCGACCTCAGGATTACTCTGAACTGTTTTTTTGGTTGGTAAGTCACCCAGTCAAATCATACATGTGAGTAGTATGAGACCTGCGCGCTAGCCAACTGCGCCAAGGTCCCAGTTGAATGTTTATTGTTGTTGAGAAGGGGAAATGATAAAATGGCTCATAAAGGAAAGGGTAAAGAATAAAGAGTAAGGTGGACCGGTTGGTGGAAGAACTGATGAGGGAATTTGGAAAATGTGGTGGAGTGGAAATGTGGTTGAAAGCGGAACCGCCGAGCCCTCGGGAGCGGGAAGCCGGCCGGGGCGATCGAGTATGAGATGGAGATCGGGGATTGGGGATTGGGGATTGGGACCAGTTGGACTGGACAACGGACAATAGGTCAGGAGTAAGAGAGACAATGGGAAGGAAGGAATCTGGCGTACCGGCATATATGATAAATACAAGAACTTCGGAGGGAACAGTAACGAGAAATAAGTTTCGCTGTTTGGTACTTGAGAATAGTCAAATCACAAGTTGATCATGGCAGGATAGCAGCTTGGATTCCATGGGCGATCAATGCACTTAAAAAAAAAAGAGAAAAAAGAGAGAATACCTGGTCGACATGTGCAATGACGGCAGCCAAAGTGTAACACAACGAAAGAGAAAAAAAGTCCAAAAAAGAAATTCCCCTCGACCGGAATCGAGCCGGTGACCTTTCGGTATACAATCTAGACAATTACAGCCGAACGTGATATCCAACTACACCACAAGGGGTTTTATTTGTTGTATGAGCACTTGCGAAATGGCACTTATAAGCCCTACACAATGCTCCCCGCATCGTAGCAACAAACAGGGCTCTACTGTGTCAATGTTGCCTCGCCCATCACTCCTTCCTTCCTTGTTCTGCACAAGGAAGTCATGTCAGACTAGGTACTTGACAGAGAAGATACCGACACGTTTCTGTAAAATAATACTTTACGAGCCTAGGTCAATTATATATAACTCATTGTGCGACGACGAATCATTCTTCCTGTCATGTTCGAAAACACACATCTTCGAAGCCAAACAATCTTGATTGTCGTACGCTGTTGTCTGTGATATGGTCGAATATCCTTCCCTACTGACTGGAGTCACTCATTACCTTGAACGTGATGGTTCTCTGTTCTCCTATCCATAGACTTTCCTTCCAGTTTTCAAACGAGAAAAAAACGCAATGGCAACCTACTTAACCACTTCCACGCCAAAGTGCCAAACGCAAGAAAATCATCCCTGTTAGGTAACCACGGGCAAGACTCCAGAATCTAAATTCGTCAATGGTCAATGAGCAGCCATGAAGCTCCTTATTATCTCCGTCTCTGGGTGCCGTTGAATTTGTCCTATTAAGAAAAGAACCGAAAAAAAACCCTTAGGGATAATGTGTTTGACAACAGTGGCGGGCAAGACAAAGTTGGTAGTAGGTGGTTGTGGAATATACAAAATCAATTGGTCCTCCTAGATGTTCTTTCTTCTCCCTGGCACATGCAGACAACCTTGACGAGTCAATGGTGGTATTGGTAATGGTGTTGCTCTTCCATACGCCTAACATCCTTCTTTGCTTCCTTCCTTCCTTTTTTTCCTTCTCAACTTGATCAATCTTCGCACTTCCTACTCCTACACCAAGAGCTTATTGTCTCTTGCGGTTTGGACTGTTTCTGTGATTCCGGGTGCTCTTCCTAGCCTGTGTTTCTGTGCTTGTTTTCTGTGTTTCTCTTGTTTTCGCTGCCAGTAACTGATCACAGCGTGACCTGTGTCGCATGCTCCACAGTTGTCTCGTTGCCGACATGCTTCGAGTCGCTGGCAGTACTGACGTCCCCGACCGATGTCGCTGGGGAATCGAGCGTGATAGTTAACCGGGGAGGTTGCGGGTTAATCTCCGAGTCCTGCTCCGAAATACCGGTCGTCTGCGAATCCAAGACATGCTCTACATGCTCGCCAGCACCTTCACCAGACTTTGCCGTCTCATCTTCTCCCTCGATTGCTTGCCCGTCGGCATTAATTTGACTGAGACGCTTGCCGGCGTGCTCGCCCTCGATGCTTACGCCAACTACCTCAGCCAAACTTCTAAAGTTGAACATGGGCTCAGTGCTGGTGCTTGGGTCCCTGTCCTGCTCGTCGCCGTCTTCGCTAACCCCAGAACGGCCACCTAAACTGAGACCGCTACCGCGAGGATCCTGGAGGTTAGAGGGTGGCACATAGCTGCCCTGGTTACTTTCCACCGCAGACGAAGATGCAGACGAGGCACTGCTCATCTGGCGAAGATGCGACGGTCCAGCCATCGGCTGGGGAGATGGAATGGGCCGAGCAGAAGCGTCATTGCTCGCTGCGCCCGCACTTCTATCAACGGCTTTACCCTTGTCCTTGGTGTTCGAATCTGGCGCTAGCGCTCCGGGAGCTGCTGGCGTCGTCATGGCGGCACCTGTGGATGCCATAGCGCTGGCTACGCTGGCTTCGACTCGGAGGTTGCTGGCAGCACTATTTCCACGCTTCCTACCGAAACTCAGCCCAGGTAGACTCAGGCTACTTCCACTAGCCGAGCTGTGCCCACTGCGGCTTGCCTCATAGGGTCCGCCCTGTTTCGCTGCGGCTTTGGCTGCTGCCTTCTCTGCCTTCTTTTCTGCCTTCTCCCGTTCCTTTTCGCGTTTCTTTGCCTCCTTCTGTTCCTCCTTTTCAGCCTTCTTCTTGCGCTCCTCTTCCGCAGCCAAGGATAAGCGAATGGCCTCGGCGAACATCATCTCTTCTAGATCTTCCAACCGGCTACGTCGGTTTCCGTTGCCACTAGAACCGGCGGCGCGATCTGTATTGGCAGTAGCACCAGCATTAGCAGGAGTAGCTGGGCCGGTACCCCTATTCTCATCGCCGTTACCAGGAGTAGCCGATGCTGACCCAGAGCCTCCGGTATTCCGACGCCCGAAGCGACTCCTAAGCGCACGAGACTCGTTGTTGTTCATCAAGAACGCTGCTGTGTGTAAGGCTGTCGCAGCAGCAGCGCGCCTCGCCAAGTGTGCTCGTGCGGCCTGCAACTTGGTTGCCCATTCTGGCCGGACTTTATCCGTCAGAACGACATTCGGTGCGTTGGCAGACAATGACTGGTTGCGACGACGGCCACCTGGTGAAGCGACACCGGGAGACAGAGATCCTGAATTGACTGAACTTTCGGACGACATGGCTGCGCTTGTGCTTCCGAGCGCTAGGGGTGAAATGGCATAGGTCAAACCGCGACGGAATGGTGGCGGCTCATAAGTGACGCCAAAGTCGGGTTGCGTGCAGTAGGGGCAGCAAGCGGGCTCAGACACCAAGAGCCCCGCGGACTCCTCAGGATTGTTATTCGGATCGTTTTCGTTGTGTCCCTCTGGGAAATGCGGATCCGGCCGCTTAATCTGGACGAAGCATTCGCTGCAAATGGGCTGGTCACAGCAGCGGGTGTGGTTCAAGTATGGAGGGTACGTCAAGAAGCAGATCGGACATTCGGTAGCGTTCTTGTAGAGGAAAACTTCGAGGGGTTGTCCGTTGACAAAGGGGTCGTTGGGTAACATGATTTCGCGGGGCGCAATTTCTGTACTCGAACCATTGCGACAAGATCCTCCTCCCAAGACAGCAGCAATAGCCTTTCCTCGCGTGGGCTTAAAAGGCGAACTGCTCCCTTTGCCGGAACCGGGAGAAGGCAGCGCAGAGCCCGCATTGGATGTGCTATGCTCAGAAGCTGTGGAAAGGCTGCGACCGCCGATCGGGACTGTCAGGTGGTTGGTATTCGAGCTCGCGTCGGTCGGTGAAGCAGGTGAGCGCGGTCGTGGGATCAACTCATCCGGGGGAGTTTCGCCGGCAGCGGGAATCGGCAGGCCTCGCGCGGCAGCGATGATTTGAGGCTCGGTCCAGTTCTCGTCGAAGTCGTTTAGTCCTCGCCAAAATGGAGCAAGTTTACGCTCAATCTAGAGGGATCATACGAGTTAGGAATATGCTTGATAGGAGTTGATACCATGGCTTTGAGCGCACATACCATCAACTGCCTGACGATCTGTTTGTTAAAGTCCTCAGGCCCGACATAGGTTCCCATGGTGACGAGATAGCCACCGTCAACATGCTCCTCTTTCATGCTCCGCTCTCGCTCTTGTAGCCGGGCGACGCGCTCCTTCTCCAGCCTCCTGGCCTCCCTCTCCTGCTTTGTCTCCTTGCGTTCATGGCGCTCATCGGCGTGCGAGCTCGAGCCCCCTGCAGCGCGCCCCAAAAGTCCAGTGAGATCGTGTCTGGTGTTGCGGTTCCTCCTAGATGACTCCCTGCCAGACTGTGTCGAGGAGCCTATACCGGCGTCAAGGGCGGAGTGGAGGCCACGGCGGCCGCTGTCATCGCCGCGGGACTCCTTTGTGTTTGCGTTTCCCATGGTGGTATTGACGACAGGCGCTAATGTGACCCGCCGGGAGCCGATGAGAGATGCAAAGCAGGATGGCGCGAAACAATGGGTGTGTTGTGTCTGTCGTCGTTGTCTTGTCGAAAGAGGTGGTGCATTCGTTCCGGCTGGCGGGGCCGCTAATCAGAATGACGGAGCAGATCAATCAAAGCCAAGCCTGCCAGCAGCAGCAGGGGCAACCGCGTGCAGTGGGTGCGCTAGGTCGATGCTCCCGGCTGCTGGGTTGTCAGATGTCAACAAGCTTCAGTGCGCGGGGCGGACCAGGTAGTGTACGGCGGCAGGGTGGAGCGCCACACGACGATATGGTCGGCAAGAGGATAATGTTGAGATATTGGGAAGCGATCGCAGGGCTACGGAACTGAAAAAAAGAAAGAGTACAAAGCAATCGAGGATTCGGGGTCCAAGGTGGGATTTTTCGCGCTCGGCAGTTGACGGGATGCAAAAGCTTGAGGGTAAGGTAGGAGAGAACGAAGCAGAAAGCAGGGCAAGGCACAGTGACAGAGGGCCGTCGTTGCCGGAGATGGCGGAGCTTGTCGGTGCGTTTAGATCCAATGGGGTGCTACAGCACGCGCGCTCATCCTGGCGGCGTCCAACGAGAGAACTTGCTGTCAGTCGCCCTGGAGCAGAGAACCTAAGCGACTCTGGTCTGAGGCAGATGGAGCGATCTCCGGTCCGATGGGAGTCCGATGGGAGGTTCCAATCGAGGGAGGGGTTTCGGGTGCTTGTACGGGAGCAAGTTGAGAAAGACCTAATGCCGATGGTCACCTACTTACCTATCTATCAGTCTATTACCCAAGTTGGAGGGATGACGGACAGACGGGCGTCCTGCCAGCTAGAGAGGTAGACAATGTCAAATGCTTGACAATCAATACGACAAAAAGACCGAGGCCAGCACGGTCGCTTGTCGTTCTCGTTGCTCGTTCCGATGACGACAGCTCGATGAGCGTACAGCGAGGGGATCACGTATGGTAGAGCCCGCTGAGAACAAATCAAGATGGAAGCTGAACTGAATGATAAGAAAACAGATGGATAAAGTTTGCCTGGAGAGTCCCAAAAATTTGCTTGCTTCTTGCGTTGCTTGAATGAGGTCGGGGTCGGGGTCCAGACTGAGGGTTACGTTCAGGTAGGTTTGTGCGGCATAGGATTGCCTGCCGGTGAGGGAATGGAACCCTTCCGTTGAGGTACCTTATCTGCCAGCAGGATTCAGGTCATCACTGCCGTCATCTCCTTCCATTGCTCTCAGGTGTTACAGTCATGCATTTACATCTTTTCGATCAAGGCATCGAGCAATGAATCCTCGAGATTGAGCAGCCCTACAGTAACTCGATGGTGTTCTTCCACAAGGGGAGATGGCTAGATCCTCTAGTGTTGGGCGTTATTCGACGCACCAGTTGATAAAGCACTAACAATCATACACCCATTTTTAGCCTGTGGACGATCTCCAACTAATAGGACCGGTAACAACACCCTTGAGCCAACACTTTGTTTTGATCATCCTGACACTTTCCTCGCATTCACGTTCTGTCTTCAAAAACCCATAGTCATCTATTCGAAAGAGCTTGGGAAAGGTCGATTCTGTCACGCTTTCAAGAAGATATACGATACGACGAAGACCCAGCTAGCTGAGTTTTTCACGTCACGCTTCGTTCAGCTCCGTCAGCAAGCACAACGACTCAAGGTTAGAAAATGAACATCGGTTCATGGTTATCCAAACGTAAGTTTGTCCTCCAAGGGTACTAAGATATTAAGAGTATGTGATTTACAGGGTAAACATCGACGAGTCAGTCTTCGTCCCGCATCCTAGACTTCAACGTGCGACGGCCCTCGGTGATAGTATTGTTCCACGCGGCGGTAACAGTAGCTCGGTGACACTCAAGATAGGGTGAGCTATTAAGGCGGCTAACGAGACGATACAAACCAGGTTGTTGGCATGGCTCCCGAGATATGTTCACAAGGCGAGCATGCAGATGTTGTGTGTGTCACCAAGTGAACAATGAGTTCAAGGGCGTCAGCAGCCATTCACGATGCTTCTTTTGAAGAAGACTAAACGGAAACAAAACCAACACTTTATAGTCATCATACCTACACCATCGGCACGAGGTTGATTCCATCAGTATATATGGGCTGTCCCTACATATGGACTTCGGACCCTTGCATATTGACCATTTGCTTGCTCAATACAATGTTCAACTGAAGCTGCAGGCTTGCCGCAATATTCTCTTCATACAGAAAAACTCTGTCTGTAAATCTTTTGCTGCCCCATGGGTAGACAACGTATCATAGCCGTCGGATTGATACAGAATCAACCATTAGTAGAGACTGAGTAGGTATGGCGCTTCTGTGAATCCTTCCACATCCCTCCATGCCCTGCAATATCCTACCAATGCTCAACTGCTTTTCTCACTATCCCGTATAGACTCGGGGCATCCGTTTTCAGCTAAGCATTTCAGACTGCGCAAATCTCTTCCAAAACCCAAACCCTAAGGCACGCCAGTTACATTTCTGTAATCGCCATTGTGTAGCTGCCAGTTAGGCCTTGGAACCTAGAAACAGATGCCCCGAGTCTATACGGTACATATCCCAATGGGTGATGGAAAAATGCGCCTGTCCCTACTTGCTATTCATGTTAGTGCAGCTTTTGCATTGACATGTTTCCCACAGATGTCGGGATCAACTCAGAAGAACATGCAATGCATGTAGAAACAGGCTTACTGACCTACAGAAGTGAACACGGGCATCATAGCATCTATCTCCAGATTCTCCTGTTAATGGAGGCAAGGGCTCTTAGACCGCCGTACATCATTTTTCCTCTCTGGAGCTTATACTGATAGAACTATCTATAAAGGCCGGTGGATTCTACTTGGAGCCGCTTCTCCTTTTTAGAAATCACCATACTGGACGACTTCATCATGCTTCTGGACCTATTACGCTGTGCCGGTTTGTTGCACCAGCCGTGCCAACACATCTTCTAGGAAGGAGACTTTACCATGATTGTTTTCACCTTGTAAGCTATTATTCTGCTGTTGACGGGTCCGCAATGCATGCCCGAGTAGGTAGCCATCACTGACCGTCTGTGGCTGTCTCGGTTATCTCAAGTCATGTCTATGCAGAAGAGGAAACCTATGAAGCGGCCATCGAGGTCAATAATTCTGTTCACTAGCCAGCACAAGCCACTGACTTCCTCTCTTTGGATAAGTGAGGGGCAACTGAGACGGTCATTGCAAAGAGCGAGATCCATCCAATATAAACTCCAGGAAAAGATATAAGCACCCCCCGCACGTGATTGTCAATCAAAACGTGGGCAAGCCGTCACTGTTTTTGCGTGATCCTCTGATGTGTGTCGCGACATATGAAGCACCCACACCACCACAATGTAGTATGACGTCCTGCAAATCATCTGGTGTGCGTGCTACAGTGCGCATGGGCGAAGGATCCGCGGCTTTATGTAGTATATCTTGATGGTTTGGACCGGGTCGTTGGTGCTGTAACAAATGAGAGAATTCAAGATGCGAGATGCCCAAGGAGCGACCTTGCAACCTAAGGACGATATGAACTTGATGTGTGCTGACTGGGCAAGTCTGATAGATCGTTTGATGTTGGTAATATCGAGGAACTTCTTCCACTCATACAGCTAGCTGTTGGTTCGGCTGGTCAGGTTGGCACCGTGCAACCCGGGAGCAGGCGCACTGCCTATAAAGATGAGCAAAGGGTTTTTGCTGATTTACCTACACAAAGAACTGTCCAAGTGGATGATCATCTTGTAGAAAGGTTAACAAGATCTCACCAAGCCGTCCGATTCGATCAGCAAACGTGCTGCGTGTGTAATACATTTATAGTGTAAAACGTGGCAGTCGACTCGGTTCCAGGCATCTGGTTGTAGTGTAATAATCTATCCGCATCCGTATTCGGACCTAGAGCTGGATCTAGAGCTGGACTATGCTTCGATTTGTTTTGAAACCATCGAGATACGAACACTTTGCCAAACTGCCTTCGATAGAAGGAAGATTTTACGTTTTCGTTCTGGAACATCGGGGAGAGGGCCAAGTCGTTGAAACACAGCGTATCCAGGGTCGAAAAAAGAAAAAAAAAACGTGAGCCGCAATCGACAACTTTGTGACAGGCTTGGGAAAGTGCGGAAACGGTGTGGAGTTCTTCGGTTTCGGTTTCGTAATCGCTGTGCGAGACTTCGCATGTCCCTGATACATAGACTAACGAAGAGTGAACGGGAAAACGCCTAACGAAATAGGGTTAGAAGCTGTGGGGAGTTTAGTGGAGGCGACTGGCTGATCATGGATATTGTGGATTTTTAAAGATTGAAGAGCTGGCTGATGACGAGGAGACTGTTGCCGCCGGATGATGAAATAGGAAGAGAGTCGATGACATGTCCGCGTAAAGTACACTTGAGAATGGTATGTGTTTCCGAGAAACCTCTGTCTAAAGATCTTCAACGTTCGGAAAAGGGTAGAGTCCGCCAGCCCGAGAACGACCCTGCGATCCTGCCTCTGGAGGGTCCGTTACACCCGTGACGCCAAGAATTAAGCAGAAACTGGGGAATCCGTCTGTCACCATGTCCAGTGGACCATCACGGCGCATCCGCAAGTTGTGGTGCCGGGGGAGAGAAAACAACGGTCAGAAAGTTTATTCGAGTCAAACGGTCAGCCAGGCCACGCCAGAGTGTCGGGACATTGCAAATCTCCGTGCGCGATAACCTCTGCTTGTTTCCTATCCCCGCCAAAGGTAACGGTGAGTCCACGGGGCGGCAGATGGTAGTATTGAGGGGGGATCCCGGTTTAAGGCAAGCAGTGCCAGATGCCGGATTCTCATGATGCGACGGGCAGCGACAGGGCAAGTTCTTTCTTAGATCCATTTTAACAGTTTGTCAAGCCTTGTGGGGTTACTCACTGCCTGGGCTCCCGCTCTGGTCCGTGCTTGTCACCGAAATCCCGAAATCCATTTGATGCCTGCCCGGTGTTAGCATATGAAAAGGGCGACTGGATCCTTAACTGTCAGTGCCTGTCTGACATGGAGGTATTCCTGTGCGGTTCTTCGGTGAGATTTTAGGTACGCGTCACATCGAGGGTTGGCGGGGATAGCGGCTGAGGCTGATGTTTGATTGTGGTAATTGGAGGATGTTGCGGGTTCGGACCGGTAAAAGACCCCGAAGACGGCATCCAATTTGAGTATGTAGGAAAAAAGTGTGTCTGGCGGGAGCAAGGTATCCAACCTGAAGGAAGGGCGTTGATTGCCATCGCTGTGAGTGGATTACCTAGGTTGTCCAGCACGTGGGGGATCCAGTGAAGGAAGAAACATTCAGCGAAGCGGGCTCCCCACTGGGCAGGCACTGGCGAGGGAGGGGACCTGGACGGGCCCGATTTGTTCGAATTTCAGGTTTCTGTTTCAGTGTTTGTCGTCTCCCTGTCTCCTTCCACTTCTTGATTCGGTTTTTTTTTTTTTTTTCTTTCGGATAGCCCTAGACCCGACCCAACATGCAGGGCACGACGGTGAGGGCATCCATGTTCCAGATAGCTGTGCTGGTGCGAATTGTGTCCGTCCAGACGATCTGATTGGGGTGCCAAACTCTGGTGATCAAATGCAGCAAGCCCAGCAACGGACAGCCTCTAATCCGACCTATTCTAATTGACACCACTGGCTCATCTGAAGGATCGCCAGAATTATATGATTTTAGTGCATCGGTACCTATGGACGCGCTTAGTGTGGTGTAGAAGCGTCTCTGCGGTACTGAGGACTGTGGAGAACGAGCACTTACACGTATTCGGAACCTTGGGCTATCCCGTCACCACCATTCACACTCCAACAACATGGGGTGCAATATGTATCGTCGACAAGTTATACACTACATACACTACATGACATGTCGGGGATCAGCAAGTCCCCTCACCCAGTTGCTGCGGCGGCGCAAGGGATCGGAGCGGAGCGGCCGCTGGGAGTCAACTATTGCATAGTACACTACATTGAGCGGTGCTCGGCATCGCCAAGAAGCCCGACATCTCTGTGGCGGGAGTGGTTGAATGATTTTCGGTCAGTATGAATCATTTTCCCGTCATCACCGTGGACGCTAAAGTCTTCTAGCCAACAAGCTCTAGAACAAATGCCCGACTCCGTTTCAGTAGGGTCGGGCTACTATGCAGTAATTCTAGTGTAGCTCTGTAGGTAGTGTGGTCCTCAGGGCACACTCCACATGGCAACTTGAGCGGGCTGCCTTTGCTGCTTGTTCGCGACACCATTTGTGCAGGCGGCTCACTTGCTATCATGGCCCTCTGTTAGCCCAGAATGACGAACGAGAAGGGTAAATATCCATTGGTCACTCACTCTACCTATCCTCGTATACGGGGCTCTCTGATTGACGGGAGGACGGGAGCGGACGGGCTTAACGGGGTCGCTGCCATTTTCGTCCACTTCTCCAGATGTGTCGAGAACCCCAAATCCCGAAACGAAAAGAAGTACAAGGCAGCTGTACCAGGTACTTATAATCGGTAGCAGTGTGACGCTCGAGACGAGGTACCCAAGACTCCAGGAACGGGGAAGGGCCCTCCAACAAAGTGTAGACGGCTCCACTCTCTCAGACCTTCGGAGCCTGCGAGGACCCCGTCTCCCCTTTAGATTTCCAAAGGCCCGGGTTCCAGTTCTTCGCATTCCATCTCTGGTCGTCTCTTATAGTCCCGCGGTCCGGCGACATTCTGACATGTTGCCTCTGATCTCTGGACCTGCTAGATCTCGACCTCTTCTTTTTTTGCCAGCAGATCCTCCCTTCCATCCGCTCCAGGTCTCCCGGTCTAAAGGTTCGTCCGATTTATACGGAGTGAGGTACGTACCTACGGCTCTATCGCTACTTATACGGCAATAGAGAACAGTCCGGGGTGCTACACATACTTTTACACTAGCAATTCCTCCACTTCCTCCTTCTCTCCCTCTTTCTGGTTTAGTGGACAACTGCGAATCTTCTTGTTTGCATACATATAATATCTGCTCCGCTCCCTCTGCCTTGTAAGTCCTCTTTCCGTTCAGTCTCAACTTTCTTCGGACGAACCCCCCCACACCGCCCCAGCCAACCTCGACATACCCGACATTGTCAGGGTCCAACTAAACATAAGGCACGGACCGACACTTACACCAATATCTTCGGGGTTAGGGCAGAAGTTAATGTCATCTCATCAGCGACTTAATACATAACCGTATTGTAATTGGAGCAAGTCCTTCGGACACAAAAGAAATCACCACCATGTCCTTCATGGTGGGCACTGGTTCCTTCGGGAACTATGACCACACAGCCCGGACTTCTGGAGCACCTCTTGGGCGCCGGCAGACACACGACTTGGAGGAGGAAACCGTCGCCGCCAACCCTTCCGGACCTACTCATCCCGAGCCGGGCTCTTCACACTCTCATAACGACCAGATGACGGGAACACGGGCCACATCCATGACCGATGTCGACGGAAGCACCGCTCGTTCTGAGAAGGAGAAGGACGCCCAGCATGCCAACGATAGCGACAGCACCTGCGAGGAGGACGAGGACCGTATCGAGGAGAACCGCCGCGCAAGCCAAGTCCTCGCCCTGGCACGAAAATACACTTCGCAGTCCCACGCTGCCGTTCCCGAGGGAAAAACTGTCTTCCAGGTCGACGAAGAGAACTCACCACTCAACCCCAATGGTCCCAACTTCAACTCTCGTGCTTGGGCCAAGGCCCTCGTTGAGCAGATCAGTGGCGATGGCCTTCAGTTCCGTACCACCGGTGTCGCTTTCCAGAATTTGAACGTTTTCGGTTTCGGCTCTGCCACGGATTACCAAAAGGATGTTCTCAATGTTGGCCTCGAAATCTTCAGCCAGGTCCGCAACCTCATTGGTATGGGGCGACAGCGCCGCATCGACATTCTCCGTGACTTCGACGGTGTTGTGCGCAAGGGTGAGATGTTGGTTGTTTTGGGCCCCCCTGGTTCCGGCTGCACAACCTTCCTCAAGACTATTGCCGGCGAGCACGACGGCATCTTCATCGACGACCAGTCCTACTTCAACTATCAGGGTATGTGGTGCCTAAAAGTAATCTTTTTTTTTGTCCGTGTGTCGAGTTGGTCTCGCTAACACGACGTCTACCTAGGTATGACCGCCAAGGAGATCCACACACATCACCGTGGTGAGGCCATCTACTCTGCCGAAGTCGATACCCATTTCCCCCAGTTAACGGTGGGTGAGACTTTGACCTTTGCGGCTCGCGCCCGTGCTCCCCGTCACATCCCCGACGGCGTCACCAAGACCGAATTTTCCAACCATCTCCGAGATGTCGTCATGGCCATGTTCGGCATCAGCCACACCATCAACACTCGTGTCGGTAACGAGTATATCCGTGGTGTTTCGGGTGGTGAAAGAAAGCGTGTCTCCATTGCCGAGGCCGCGCTCTCTGGTGCTCCCCTTCAGTGCTGGGATAACAGCACCAGAGGTCTCGACAGTGCCAATGCCATCGAGTTCGTCAAGACCCTCAGACTGCAGACTGAGCTTTTCGGAAGCACTGCCTGCGTGTCCATCTACCAAGCCCCTCAAAGCGCCTACGACCTCTTCGACAAGGCTGCTGTCTTGTATGAGGGTCGCCAGATCTTCTTCGGCCGTGCCGACGAGGCTAAGCAGTACTTCGTCAACCTGGGTTTCGAATGCCCCGCTCGCCAGACCACTCCCGACTTCCTGACCTCCATGACCAGTCCCACAGAGCGTATTGTCCGCCCCGGCTTTGAGGGCAAGGCTCCTCGTACACCCGACGAGTTTGCTGCTGCCTGGAAGAATAGTGCCGAGTACAAGTCTCTCCAGGCTGAGATTGAAGAGTACAAGAAGGAGCATCCCATCAACGGACCTGATGCTGAGGCTTTCCGCGCCTCCAAGAAGGCTCAGCAGGCCAAGGGTCAGCGCGCCAAGTCTCCCTTCACACTCTCCTACATCCAACAGGTTCAGTTGTGCTTGTGGCGAGGATGGCGACGCCTGGTAGGAGATCCTAGTATCACAATGGGTTCTCTTATCGGTAACTTCATCATGGCTCTCATCATCTCCAGTGTCTTCTACAACCTGCAACCCAACACGGACAGCTTCTACCGGCGCGGCGCTCTTCTCTTCTTCGCCATTCTCATGAACGCTTTCTCGTCGGCCCTCGAAATTCTGACCCTCTACGCTCAACGTCCGATTGTTGAGAAGCACGCTCGTTATGCTCTGTACCACCCGTCTGCCGAAGCTGTCGCTTCCATGCTCGTCGATATGCCCTACAAGCTCGCCAACTCCATCGTCTTCAACGTTACGCTGTACTTCATGACGAATTTGCGCCGAGAAGCGGGTCCGTTCTTCTTCTTCCTGCTCGTGTCCTTCGTCACTGTACTCGTCATGTCGATGATCTTCCGTACCATCGCCAGTTCCTCGCGTACGCTGTCTCAGGCCATGGTGCCCGCTGCCATCATCATCCTTGCGCTCGTTATCTTCACTGGTTTCGCCATTCCCACCACTTACATGCTTGGCTGGTGCCGCTGGATCAACTACATTGATCCCATCGCATATGCCTTCGAGTCGTTGATGCTAAATGAGTTCGTCGGACGCAAGTTTCATTGTGAAGCCTATGTTCCTAGCCCTAGTATTCCCACGTACGCCAACGTCGGTAACTTGAACCGCGTCTGCTCAGCCGTTGGTTCCGTCGCGGGCCAGGACTACGTCCTTGGAGACGACTACCTCCGTGAGAGCTTCAACTACGTCAACAGCCACAGGTGGCGCAACTTTGGTATCATCATCGCTTTCATCTGCTTCTTCCTCTTCACCTACATTGTTGCTGCCGAGGCCGTCTCGGCCAAGAAGAGCAAGGGTGAGGTTCTTGTCTTCCGCAGGGGCTACAAGCCCGCTTCCTTCAAGGAGAACAAGGGCGATGCCGAGTCTGGTGGCGTTCAGGTTGCCGGCAAGGGCCACGTCAGCGATGGCAACACTTCCGACAAGGAGGCTGGTTTCTTGCAGGCCCAGACTAGCGTCTTCCACTGGAACAACGTCTCCTACCATGTTCCCATCAAGAAGGAAATTCGCCAGATTCTCAACAACGTTGATGGCTGGGTTAAGCCTGGTACTTTGACCGCTCTCATGGGTGTCTCCGGAGCCGGAAAGACCACGTTGCTCGACTGTTTGGCTGACCGTATCAACGTCGGTGTGATCACTGGTGAGATGCTGGTTGATGGCAAGCCTCGCGATACTTCTTTCCAGCGCAAGACCGGTTACGTTCAACAGCAGGATCTCCACCTCGAAACCACTACCGTCCGTGAGGCCTTGAACTTCAGTGCCCTCCTCCGCCAACCCGCCCACGTTCCCCGCGCCGAGAAGCTCGCTTATGTCGATGAGGTTATTAAGCTCCTCGACATGGAGGAGTACGCCGACGCTATCATTGGTGTCCCTGGTGAAGGCTTAAACGTCGAGCAGAGAAAGCGTCTTACTATCGGTGTCGAACTTGCTGCCAAGCCTCCTCTTCTTCTCTTCGTTGACGAGCCTACTTCCGGTCTCGACTCTCAGACTTCGTGGGCTATTCTGGACCTCCTCGAGAAGCTGACCAAGAGCGGCCAGGCTATTCTATGCACTATCCATCAGCCCTCGGCCATGCTTTTCCAGCGCTTCGATCGTCTGCTCTTCTTGGCCAAGGGTGGTAGGACCGTTTACTTTGGTGACATTGGCAAGAACTCCAAGACTATGGCTTCTTACTTCGAACGCCAGAGCGGTGTCAAGTGCCCTCCTGATGCCAACCCCGCCGAGTGGATGCTCGAGGTAATCGGTGCTGCTCCTGGAACTCACTCCGAAATTGACTGGCACGATGCTTGGCGATCCAGCCCCGAATACCAAGCTGTCCAGGAGGAGTTGCAACGTCTGAAGAACAACTCGAACCACGCGGACGCTTTGGAAATGGATGGTGACGCTGGCGGCTACCGCGAATTCGCCGCTCCCTTCTTCGAGCAGCTCAGAGAGGTCACCTACCGTGTCTTCCAGCAATACTGGCGTACACCGTCGTACATCTACTCTAAGACCGCCCTCTGCATTTCCGTCGCCTTGTTCATCGGTTTCGTCTTCTACAACGCCCCCAACACCATCCAGGGTCTCCAGAACCAGATGTTCGCCATTTTCAACCTGCTCACCATCTTCGGCCAGCTCGTCCAGCAGACCATGCCTCACTTCGTCGTCCAGCGTTCGCTTTACGAGGTCCGTGAGCGCCCCTCCAAGGTCTACGGCTGGAAGGTTTTCATGCTCTCCCAGATCATCGTCGAGCTTCCGTGGAACGCGCTCATGGGTGCCATCATGTACTTCTGCTGGTACTATCCCGTCGGCCTGTACCGTAACGCTGAGCCCATGGGCCAAGTCACTGAGCGTGGCGGTCTGATGTTCCTGCTCCTCCTCGCCTTCATGTGGTTCACCTCGACCTTCACCGACTTTATGATTGCCGGTTTTGAGACCGCTGAGGCCGGTGGTAACATTGCCCAGCTTCTTTTTTCCCTCTGCCTGATCTTCTGCGGTGTCCTCGCCAGCCCCGAGGCCATGCCCCGCTTCTGGATCTTCATGTACCGCGTTAGCCCCTTCACGTACCTGGTCAGCGCCATGTTGTCGGTCGGCGTGGCCAACACGGACGTGCATTGCTCGGATGTGGAGTTCCTCAAGTTCAACCCCCTCAACGGCACTTGCGGGGAGTACATGTCCGACTACATCAAGGCCGCTGGTGGTTACCTCCTCAACCCGGACGCCACGGACGAATGCAGCTTCTGCCCCATTGACAAGACCAACACGTTCCTTGCTAGCGTGTCGTCCGACTATGCCGATAGATGGCGCAACTTTGGGTATGTTTTTTTTTTTTTTTTTTTTTTTTTTCCCGCTCTCTCCTTTCCCCTTGTCATGTTTTCAACAACGGTTACTAATATACTCTTCAACAATAGCATCCTCTTTGCCTACATCGCCTTCAACATCCTCGGCGCCCTCGCAGTCTACTGGCTCGTCCGCGTCCCCAAGAAGAACGGCATTTTTGGCTTCCTCAAGAAGCAAAAGAAGGAGTAAACTCTCTTTCGCCAAACCCCAAAACACCAAGAAAAAAAAAAGCATATAAAATAAGGCACAATAACATACTTTCATAGACCACTCCCCCCCCTATTTACACCACCACTTACGAGGAGACGATTGAGTGAGGATTGGATAATTCACGCGTCGAAGAAGAGAGAGAGGAGAGAGCGACCTCGTTTCGCAATGGGTTTCTGAAGTTGATGGTCATCATGCATTGATTTTATGGTGTTCCGAATTTTCACATCTCATCTCTACACCATACCACATACACTAGATCTAGACACCCCCCCCTCCACCTCACACTTTTTTTTCTCTTTCCATTATTTTCTCTTTTGGACATACCCTCCGCGGTTCCAATTGGTTTTTACCTACCTACCTACCTACTTAGCATTTCTCAGCGATTTGTCCTTTATTTTTGGATATCAAGGCTCCAGCGATATGCAACCATTGTATCTTCTTCTTCTTCTTCAAGAGACTTGCGTTACCAAGCTCGACAATTTTGTACAGATGACATGTAATGTTTTTTTTTTTTTTTCCCTCATATATAGAGAGAGATGATGATGTTGGAAAAAGAAAAACGAAAAGCGCATCGATGCGGGCGGCGGGGACGGGAAACTTTTGGAGGGGGCGGCGGATGATTGATTTTTCTTTTTGAGCAGTTGATGAATAGAATAGAATATGAATATGAATACCTATCAATTCTTTTTCTGGGGAAAATGTCTGTCTGCTATGGCTAAAATGGCTAAATTTTTTGGACATGTGCGCGTATGAACTTTGGATAGAGAGATGCCCTGCTCCATTCACGCAATTTCGAGAGATTTTAGGATGGAGAGGATGAGAGAGAGCGAGATGTCGACTTCTTCGCTTGATTGGTTGGTGTACTATTATCGCTCAAGTTCATGTAATTAGGTAGGTATGATTGTTGATTGGGAGAATATCTGTGTGAGATAAGATAGGTCGAGGAAGCTGAGACACTTGATGAAGGAACGACGTGTCCAATTCCCCCGACTAAGCTGAATTAGATAGGGTATGTCAAATGTGATACATCACTCATCGGTCTTTTTGGGCAATCCATTCATTCAATCCTATCCCACCAATCCTCTCGTTCTGCTCAAGTCACACACGTGATGAACTGCGCTCATGCTCCAGTTCTCCAGTCCAACTCCGGTACATATTTGCTCTGGGAACCCTTTCACTTTTGCTCTTGGTCTTGGTCTTGGTTTTGGTATTGTTGGAAATTGCAATTACGTTGTGGTCTCTTTCTTCTCGCCTTGCCTGCCTGTATGTCCAACGCTGATGATGCCCGTGATGATCACGTACGCTAACGATCCTATCCACGGCCTCCACTGCCCCCCCTTCTCCCGAAACGCCGATGCTTGTATATATAAATATGATAGAAGAAAACCGTATTCCATATTGCAATAAATGGACGTCTTGACCTCCAACAATCCACTGACTGACGGCCGCGACCCAAGTTCGATTCGGATGTTCGGTGGTATTGTCGGATAATGCAGGGTATCCTTCGCTGATAGTGATCGTTCCTTCTGCTTGCTAGTCCCCCCCTCCCAGGATTTTTCATCCCTCAAGCCTCGCCAAAGATCCTCACCATCAATACGTAAAAGAAGAAAAAGGATCCCGCCAGCAGCCACTTATGCCTCGACATCCACCCCTGACCCGCATCTCTTTGCTGCATAACCACGTCCACAACAGCGTGAGCCTGACCACCGCTGCTGCCAGCGATACCTAGCTGAGGCCCGCATGACGACGCGTTCGCCGGCTCCGGCCTGTTCCCCGTCGCTGGGTCAATGTTGTTTTCCTTGATCCACCTCCAGTTCTCAGCGTCCACCTCGGGCCACTCCGACCTGAACTTGGCACCCCCATCGCCAGCCTTCACGTTGCCTTTTCCCGCTGCGCCGTTTGGTCGGAGATGGGAGCCGCCACCCGTCGAGTTCCACCATCGTGAGCGCGCGGCGTGAAACTTGCGTTCCGTTTCGGTGGCCGAGACGGAGCCCGTTGTCATCTCTTCGGAGGTCATGAATGATAGTAGGCCGATGAGGATCGTCGAGACTTCCCATGCCGGGTTGAAGGATTTGGGGTGGAAATCCGAGATGGAGAGACATAGTCGGCTCGAGGGTGTGAAACGGCCGGAAGGAGTGTGCATACGGATCGCAGGAGGGGCGAAGGGGTAGTTGGGCGGGAAGATGAGCGTGCCCCAGTATTGACCGCCGTGGTAGGGAGTGTTCTCGGGTCCTGTGATGATGTAATGCCATCTGGAGAACTGTATGTCAGCCGCTGGCCACATATAAGCGAAGCTGGCAGTGGTAGATGCTTACTCCAGGATGTTGGACTCGGAGGGGTGGGCAGTGATGTACGGCGGGGGGTTCTCGGTGATGGACTTGTATTCGCGCGTCAACTAGAAGAAAACATTAGTCCATGTTCAAGCAAGACCATGGAATTTGGTGGACTTGCGCGCTTGTGTGCCGCACGTGTAGCCATGGTGAATTGCGCAGATGGCGATGTCTCGAGATGGTATTGGGCCGCGACTGTGTGGCAAAGAATGAAAACACCAGAAGGAATCGGCGGCCGTGGGACAAGGGGAGTGAGTGCCTTTAAACGAGCGATCGAGAGTTGGATTTGTTGCGACTTTGGAGACGGCGGAGCGACGTGATTCGAGTCTCGGGTGAGTGACGATGGTGATTGAGTAGTACGTTAAGTTTGGAAGTGGATGGATTGGTAGTAGTTGGATATTAGGTGGATGTGATGTGGTGATGGTGGTCTGTCTATTTCTAGGATGGAAGGTGGAAAGTAGGTAGTGGGTAGGTCCAGTCAAGGTTAGCGACAGAATGTCAGTGAGAGCAGTGACGGACAGTGGTGGCACGGCACGGGGTATGTATGGCATTCATTGTGGAGTTGGGGGAACACACGGCAAGCGACCTCCCCCCCAATCTCCATTTCCCAAAAAAAGTGAAACCAACAACTGGACTGGACGTTGGACCCAATCGGGGTCTAGTCCAGTTACAGTGGGTCTGCCGCAATTGTGGTTCCCTTTGTTGAAGCAGGGGGGGCCCCGGAAAGGATCTCCACGGCCGTCGGCTTTCATCTCAATGTAGTGTACGTCAGCCACAGCCTGCCGTTCAAACTTCGGCAGTCCACCAGCAGCACTAGCCACACCGTTACGTAGGTAGTGACGACGGTAATTGATGGATCCCCGATAGCACCCGAAGCCGAATTGACCGTCTTGAACCTGGTCGACGGTTGCAGCAGTCAGTTCGGGACCAAAATATTGGCAAGACTTGAGAACATCCCAACCTCAACAAGTCGCCAACCTGTGATCGGGATCCCGCCAACCCAGGCGAGAAGCTGCAATGGCCTCCTCTCCAAGTGCCCCCGGCAATCCGGTAAGAACCTGTCCCTCGTGGCCGTCTCAATTGCGCCAATTCGAGTGGCCAATTCCTGATCCAAATCTTGGAATCTTCAGGTCGAGGCTGCCACCGCGAAGATCGACAAGGCCGCTGCCATCGTCCACCAAAAGGCCGCTGCCGTCGTTACCGAGCCCAAGGAGCCTCAACCCTACCAGGTGCCGAACCCCATCGTATGGGATCCAATCCTGAGGTAGCCCTGAATACAAATGCCAGTCATCGTCCCGCTAACCTCTCTCTCTCCCCCAACCCAGATCGAGGACCACCTGCTTACCCCCGCTACCGTCAACTCCATCGAGATCCATGGCGCCAACAACACCCGCCGCGGCCTTCTCGACCACGTCTTCAAGCCCATTGTCGAGGAAACCACTAGCCCCGCTACGACCCTAGGCGATGCCCTCGCTCGCATCAGCACGGCCACCCAGAAGCTTACCCGTTTCGGTGCGCGCCCACTCCTCCTCCATCTCCTCTTCCCACCCGAACAACGACCGAATATCCTGCATTTCCCACAAGTCAGCACCCTCTAACGCACGCTTTACTCCCAACAGGCATCTTCAAGGAGGATGGCTTTGGTGTCTTCATCTCGGATGCCCGCCAGCAGCAACAAGAGCAGTTCCAGTCCCCCACCGACCGCACCGAGCTCGACGTCTCCATCCGCGTCAAGGAACAATCCCGCCTCGTCTTCAAGGCCGGTACTGATTTTGGCAACGCTGAGGGCTCCGCTTACACCAATGCCGTTCTGCGCAACATCTTTGGCGGTGCCGAGACCCTTTCCGTCAACGCTGCTGCCGGTACCCGTACTCGGTCCGCTTATAACGCCGTCTTCTCCACCCCGGTGAACGGCAACCCCGATATCCGTCTTGCGCTCGAGGCTCTGCGTTCATCCACCCACAAGCCCTGGGCCTCGCACGACGAGCACCTTACCGGCGGCAACCTCCGCCTCGCCTGGTCGACCGACAATGGCGATGACCACGCGCTCACTTACTCCGGAGTCTGGCGCCAGCTGACTGGTCTCTCCGCCTCCGCCTCGCCCACCGTCCGCGCCGATGCCGGTGACTCCCTCAAGAGCTCCATCACCCACACCTTTACCCGCGACCGCCGTGATAATCCCATGCTTCCCCAGGCCGGCTATCTTGTGCGCACCGCCGCCGAGCTTGCGGGTTGGGGTCCTCTGAAGGGTGACGTTTCCTTTGCCAAGTCCGAAGTCGAACTCTCTGCCGCCCAGGCCCTCCCACTTCCCGGTGTCTCCGTTGGCGCCGGCTTCCGCGCTGGTCTCCTCTACCCTCTGCCCATGGGCTACTCCCTCTCCAGCACCTCCGTTGCCCCTAGCCGCATCAACGATCGTTTCCAGCTCGGCGGCCCCACCGATGTCCGCGGTTTCAGCATGGGCGGCCTCGGCCCTCACGACGGCGCCGACTCCGTTGGCGGTGACGTCTTTGCTGCTGGATCCGTCAACATGCTTCTACCGCTTCCCAGGGCTGGTCCTACCTCCCCCTTGAGGTTCCAGCTCTTCGCCAACGGCGGCCGTTTGGTTGCGCTGCAGGGAAAGAAGACAGCTGAGGGTTCGGTGTCGCTGGATTCCGGCGCTGTTGCGAGTGGCATGAAGAGCGCGGTGGCGGAGTTGGCGAACGGCCTGCCCAGCATCGCGGCTGGCTTTGGTGTGGTGTATGCGCACCCCGTGGCGAGGTTTGAGTTGAACTTCAGCCTGCCGTTGGTGGTAAGGAGAGGCGAGGAAGCGAGAAAGGGACTGCAGGTCGGTGTCGGTATTAATTTCTTGTAAAAGGTTTCGATGCATGTGTAGGAAGTAAAGAATAATGGAAGGATCAAGCATCAAGAGGTTCGACGCGTTGTCTGCCTGTGTAGTATCTATGTATAAATGACAAGCCTTGCTGTAAGAATAAAAATCGCGAGAGGACGCCGAGTTCTTCCCATATTGCCCTTTACTTCCCTGCCGGTAGTAGGACATTTTCCACTGTGCAGTCGGAAGCCCAATTTCGCTGATTTCACAGTTCGTTTGTTGCTTAAGCGCCTCACATGGTTAACTCCCATCTTGCGCATTTCATGTTTGCATCGTTCAAGAGCTTCAGAGGCCTGCGATTAATGTCAACATTCCTTGGCCTTGAACAGGTGATAAAGGTAAAGATGGGTTTACGTACTGACTGTGCATATATCTCGCTGTCGCATGTGGACTTATAGATCTTGTATTCGCTTGCGTTCTACAGCATCCTACGGAGTGCTTCAGTAACTACGTCTGAATCTAGTCTAAAGAAAATTCGAGTGCGAGAGAGAAACCAGCTTATAGCTCATCTATTGATGACATGCCACTCACCTAACCCCCTTTTTTTTTCCACCACATGTAGACCCAACCATAGCGCTTACTTCTTGTGCTTGATTCTCTCCTCATGCGCAGCTACTACGCCATCATCGGGAACCCTACCCTTATCTTCGGGCCGCCTGGTGTTGACATAGCCATCTCCTGGGCTGGCCCAGGCAAAGTCAATCCATTCACCCAAGGCTGGCCACATCTCATCCTCCACCAACTTCAGGATCTTCTCCTGGCGCTCTGTTCCGTATACGCGACCGTCTGCCTTTCCCCCAGCAGCCGCCACCTTTTTCAATCCTTCCAACACGTCATTCCACTCGGTGACTGTCTCCTCCAACTCGGGAATGGATGAGACACCGCACACCGTTGCGCCCACCTTCAACGGGGACCCAGGTTCAGCATCAACACCAACCTCCGCCTCGGCGCCCACCCTCGCCCACTCCTCCAGCGCCCAACGGATCGCCACACTCTCCAGCCTCTCGCCCTTAGCCGCCGCCAACTCGCCCAGCTTCTTGCATGCAATCCTCAAATCCGGCGGCGACGGATGCCACTTGACTAACGGGCTCTCCTTCGAGTCCGGGTTAGGCGGGATTCCCTTTTGCGTCAACAACCCCATGCCCAACATGGACGCATTGAGAATGACCTCGACCCCAGCCTTCTTGAACCTCTTCAACACACTGCTTTCCTCCTCCTCCTCCTCCTTTTGCTCCCTCTTCTTATCATCAGAAACGTACTCCTCAACACTCAACAGCCGATTCTGCACCGTAAAATGCCCATAACTCAACACCGCATCCAACGGCTCTCCCGTTTCTCTGAGAATCATCTCCGCCAGCTCCGCCAGGACCTTGACGGGGAACCCACTTATCCCCACATGTCTAATCAGCCCTTCCTCATCCCGCAACCGCCTCAACTCCTGGACCGCACCCAGCACTTCGGCAGGGGACACGAACTCGACGTCATGCATGTACACCAAATCGAGATAGTCCGTGTGCAGCCTTTGCAAGCTCCGGTAAATGCTGTAGCGCACCCAAGAAGGGGAGTAGTCGAATTCGTCGCCGGCGATGCGGCCGGCTTTGGTGACGATGAAGACGTCCTCGCGCGGGAGCGGGTTCGTCTCAGAAGTGAATAGAGTGTGGAGGGCGTCGCCGAGGAGAATCTCAGAGGGGCCGTAGTAAGGCGAGGTGTCGAAACCACGCACGCCCAGGGAGAGGGCGCACGCGACGATGGAGCGGTAGGGGAGCGAGTGAGGGTCGGGGACGTATTGCGTGTTGAAGGTGGCGGTGCCGAGGAGAAGCGGGGGGAGGGTTGATTTGAGGGGGGCCTTTGGGGCGGTTGTGGATGGCGCCATGGTGGTGATGTCTTTGATGTGAGGTGGAGAGCCCCGTTCGTGAGTAGGATTTTTTTTAAAGGGTAAACCGGCTTCTTCTTCTTCGCCTTTTCAGATTAAAGGTGAAGTTGGCGAGCTGTCGGGCTGAAAGTGAAGTAAAGCTGAGGAGCTGTTATGAGTGAGTTGTCACTTGGTGAAGAGAGGGGGAGCTTCAGTCACTTTTATTGCGGGTCTCTCCGGAGCTGTCGGGTCGTGGCTGATGGTACGGGAAGTGGGGTTTTTGTTCGAAACCTCCACAATCGGTGATGCGCGAGCGCCGCGAGGATCTCGTGGATCACCGAATAGCTTCATCGTTCTAGCCCCCATTTGGCCTGGTGTCCGATGGGTCTGGACCCAGCCGAGGAGGGAGGATCTTTCAACATGCTCACTAGCATGATGTTGGAAGGATATTGGCGTACTTACATAAACTTTGACACCCGCGACGTGCACATATACACGCTGAACTTTCAGCAGATGTTATTGTTATGTTAAACCCATCAACTAGATCGAAGATTTCTTGTTTTGCAAAAGGTGCTCTCCTGTTTTCTTCGTGGCGCATTTCCTCCCCTAATGCTTTTCTCTTAGTAATGCTCGCAGCTTCCTAGTAATATAACTTGATTACACAAAGGTCATAATGGATAATTGAACGGGAGCATTACGGTTGGGAACGTTTCGATTACTAAGGAGCCACGGACAGAATCGATTGCGACTATGCGCGAGTGCGGGCGTCGTAAAGGGCATCTTGTATACCTAGTAAAGTGGAAGGAGTAGGAGAGCGAAGTAGAATGAGTGAAAGGAGCGGCAGTGGTGGCTTCAACATTCAAAATTTGCCAACAAAACTGAACATGAACAAGTAGGTACAGAACATGATACCGGGCGCCTTACTAGGCCAACAATCCCTTCAAGTATCTTGATGAGAACCTCCCACCTTTCAAGAAATGCCCCTACCTGAATTGGGGAATCCTAGGCCCTCAGTCCCCTAAAGAATTGGCGCCAAATGCGGAGGAGCGTCCGCTGTTGGAGATACCCCGCCCTCGGTGTAAAGCACGCCAAGTTCGGTACAACCTCGGGCACAAACCAGGCGCACACTGGCTTTTGGTCTCGATTTCAAAACGGCACCCGAATTCTCCCCTCTTCTTCACCTCGACCACTTTTGGTAATTTTCAACGCCTCTCTGACCGGAACCTTCCTTTAGCGACGATCTCATGTCAGCCACAAGCTCGAAACTTATCATGCTCTCCCCTTATTCTCAAAGATGTCCTCGTCTTAACGTAGTGTCTCTCGTCAACATCGTCTCCGATTTGGCTTCGCTTCACCACGACGAGAAATGTGCATGTTGAGATTGATGACAGCCCGAACTTGGGAATTTCAGAGCCGATTCTCTTTTATATTGGCAACGACGTGCCCGTTCTACCTCTCTTCGCTCTGCTCAGGCTTTCCACTATCGCTGAATTCGGGCAAACCTTTTCCTTCTGTGCCCGGACTGCGACAGTTCCTGTCTATATCTGACGAGATGTCATTATTGGACACTCGACGATACCGATAGAACACTCGGGAAGACGACAAACTTTGCACCCGTGTTGCGATCCAGAGAGGAATATTCACATAACTAAACCAACAACTACTTGCCCTGCCCATATCGAACTCTTTCGCTAACGAAAGCCAGCGAAACAAAAATGGATGCCACTGCATCTTTTGTCCTCTGGGGAGCTCGGCACTTTATTTCGAAGCAATGCCAAGATGTTATACGCACTAACTCCTTGCATCCCGCCTTCATGTTTCCCTACTCGGGCTATATTAGAGACTACTTCACATATCGGAACCTTCAAGAACCGCATTCATTAGCCTAAACCTGGTGAAGATCCCCATACGGCCACATCACTTCCTCTCGTCCCGCGTCTCGTGGCTGAGTTGCTTGAAAGTATTGCTCGACGCGAATCGAACGAGGTTGAGGTCTTTCGTCCCGTACCTGCTTATTCACGGCATGATTAAAATTCATCTATATCCTGGAGATAATTACTTCATCCTTTCCAATCCACACCGAATCATATCCAATCATTAAACAAAACGCCATCTTTTCACACTAACGTATCAACATTTTCTCAAAATATCTATATAAAGGTAATCTCAAGCGTAGGCTGTAATTATTCAGGTCTTCAAGAGGCAAGCTTCAAAGGAGTCAGAAAAAGGAATTTGTTCAATTCCTGAACCCGGTAAACAAGTGGCAGACTATATATGACGACGAGCATGTTGATGTCAGTCACGCTGCAAACTTCTCAACCCTTGACCGTGAACCACATGTGTCAATCCTACCGTGTCAGCCGTCTAAACTGAAGTAGCCTCCGGGTCAGGATCAGCTCCTCCCTTCATATTCCGCTTGGCCTCGACGGTCTGGATAACCGGTTACAAGTGCATGCTGAAGTAGCAGCTTCAAGCCGGGTTTGTTGTCTCGGTAGCATCCGGACATGGTTCATATTTCACAGTTTATGCCTTTTATATCAACGGAAACAATCCTCCAGGCTTCAGAACACTTTCCAGACTGGCATTGTGGTCTTATTACTCGGCCGTTGACCTCTCAAGCGCACTATAGAACATTCTATGGCCTCTATTCCTACACCTCTCCCACACCGTACTCGGTGTCCTCCGTGTATTTCCTAGGCGAACTGTACGTAAGAGGACCAGCGACTCCAACATGCATCTTCCACGAGTAGCAATGAGTCTAGCTAGTCTCCTGGGAGCCAGCAAGCCAGCTCTCAGTAAGATTCCCCATCTCGAACCTCATACAGAACAAAGCTGACCTTTGCCGACAGCCCCCAGACAGTTCGAACCAGACTCCAGCGTCTACGTAGATGCCGACACAGGCCTGACCTTCGCCTCTTACACCAGCGACCGCAGCATTATCTTCCGCGTCGCCATACCCGACGTCATTCCCGCCGACCTCATCTACGACACCGTCCTCCAGATCGTCGCCCCCATCGACGTCGGCTGGGCCGGCTTTGCCTGGGGCGGCCACATGACTTACAACCCGCTTGGTATCGCCTGGGCAAACGACAAGGAAGTCGTCCTCTCTCCAAGGATTGCTTAGTACGTTTTAGTTTACATTTCTCCTCCTCCGCATCCCATCCCATCCCATCCCATTTCACCAACAAACCAACCCCCTTTCTCTATATCCTCTCTCCCATCATTTCTCTTTGAGGCCGCCCACTACCCACAAACTAACACCACCACCTACAACAACAGCGGCTACTACTCCCCGCCCGCCTACACTGACTCGCACTACACTGTTCTGAAAAAGGGCACGCACATCAACGCGACGCATTTCCAAGTCACGGCCAAGTGCACCGGCTGCTCGTCGTGGGGGGATGAGTCCACCGGCATCGGCAACATTGACCCGGAGTATCAGACCACGCTGGCGTATGCGTACGGGAACACCAAGGTCGATACACCGGCGGACGTACAGTCTACATTTGGCATTCATGATAGTTTGGGACACCCGATTTATGATTTGGCGGTGGCGAAGAATGCGGACTTTGCGAAGAAGGTGGCTGCGCTGGCTGCTGCGGGTGAGGCGACTTGAGGGAGTGGTGACCGAGGTTTGTCAAGCTAAGTCGTGAAAGGGGCTTTTTTTTCGTCAAGAGGGTGGTGGGTGATGTGGGAAGGGTACATTATTATGCAGGATGTGAAATCATCGTGGTGTGTTGAATGAGAAGACAAATCTGTACAGCTGGCGACTTATAAAGACTTAAACTTAAGCTATGTCGCTTATTGTTCTACTATCCTACACACGTTCCCGAGTCGTATACTGCTAGTTTTCGTTATATAGGTATCAGAATGAAAGCTGGACTCATCCACGAGTTAGAAGTGAACCGAATCCCAACATTCAACGTCTCTGCGATGTTTTCAAGAACCTAAAATCGTAACATCTACCTCTTTTCATCATCCACGGGCTCTTCATAAACTCTCCCTTGAAAGCATATGCACCACCCCGCCGCCGCAATCGCCACAACAGCCAAATAAAACCACCAAGCAGCACCTACTACACCCTCTCGCACCCCTTTCGCATACGCCACTCCTCCAACAACCGGCCCAACCACGCTCGCCAGGCTCGTCACCATATTTCCCACCACCTGTACCTTCTCCTGCACCCCCTCCTCCGACGATGCCGACTCAGCAAGCAAGACCTCAGCACTAGGCACCGCCATCGTCATTGCTAGCGTCTGTCCCCCTATTACCACCCCCAAAGCAATCCACTTCCAGATCTCGGCGCACCCTTCTGTGGTATCCTGGTGACCCCAAGAGAACAAAGAAAGGTAAGGAGTTACCAAGTACACAAAAGGAAAGATAGCCAGCGAGAGCTCGAACAAGCCCACAGTGCTTAGCCGGTTCTGCCACCGGGGGTAGATGAACCCTCGAAAAAGGAGGCCGAGAAGCCCAAAGAGGGAGAGGTAGAGAGAGATCATAAGAGGTGAGAGGGAAAGTCCCCCGGTGAAGCGGAAGAGGGTGGGCACTAGGGAGTGGAAGGAGTTCGACAAGAGGGGACTGTAAGGTGAAGAAGGGGTGGAGATGTGGAGGGGGAGAATGAAAGTGAAGGCGGAGGTGTGGAGGGTTAGTAGGAAGGAGGAGATCAAGGGTGGGAGAGTACGGGTTGTGAGGGTGGAGAGAATGGAAGATATGAGTGTGGGCTTTTCAGTGCGGTGGAAGGAGAGAATTGTTGAGGTGTTGCTGAGAAGGATGTATGGTCTCTGTGGGAAATACCCAGTGCCATCTTCGGCCTGGTCTTGCTCAGGCATCGTCTCCCTCAACCATCCTGTAGTTACCGCCGCCACTACCCCAATCAACATGGCGTTCACCACCGAGGGCAACGCAAATGGGTATTCAACCATCCACCTCACTCCCTCCTTACTCTCATTCCAGTTACACGCCCCTTCTGCACCAAACAACCCCGGAAATGCCTTCACCGGCTCAGCCAAAAGCCCACCCATCGCCAGCCCAGCCACCATTCCTAGGTTGCTCACCATTGACAATACTTGGTGTGCCTTGTCTCGGTACTTCTTCTTCCTGCCAGCAAATTTATCCGCCATACTCCTCAGCATCCCTTCATCCCCACTCGCCAGTCCCATCACCATTCTCCAAAACAACAAAGCCCAAAACGATCGACTAAGCCCAAACGCCAGGCTTGCAACTGCCGAGATGGCTAGACTCCATATGATGGGAAGTTTTTCCCCATGTCTCCTCCAGGGAAGAAAGGAAGCAAAAAGTTGAGCCAACGGAAAACAAGCCACTAGGATGCCGGAGTAAGTCGACACTAGGGCCGTGGTGGGGATGGCAGTGTAGTAAGTTACTATGTCATCGTTTCCCGCGGCTAAGCTGGGAGTCCTGGTTGGGGAGACGGCGGAGGGGACGAGGTGAAAGAGGTAAGGGAGGAGGAAGAGGTTGGGTAGAGAATCGGAGAAGCGGCAGAGGGAGAGGATTAGGAGCTGGCTTTTGTTGGGGAGGTCGGTCCAGGAGATGGATTCAGTTTCCTTGGGGGTTGGTAATAGAGGTAGAGCCGACTTGGGGTCGTGATGGTCGTGGACATCATGTTGGGAAGGGTGTACTATGGGGTAGTTAGTGACTGGGGGCGGAAAAGGAAGAGAATATGTGAATGGGGTAGGTAGGTGATGTACTGTATGGTAGACCAAGCCGGGATTTATCTCCATCTTCATGACTGAAGTCTATATTGGAGAGCAGGCATGATTGTTCTGGCAATGAGCGTGAGTGTGGCATCTTGGAAAAAGCAAATCGTCCAGCGAGTTGTCTAGCAACTTTGAGAATCTAATGGCAGAACTCAGAGAGCTTATCAAAGGAGGGGGGCGAGGCTCATGATGAGTTTTGTTATTTCTATCTGGGCCGTCCCTTCCTATTCTACCTGAAAATGGGGGAAGGAATGACTTGAAACCTCACAACACAAAGAGGAAGGAGTGTTGGAGCGTTTGTTCCTGACCTCCTACCTCCTGCCTCCTGCCGTATCCAACAATGTATCCTGCTTCAGTCCACTTTCCTTCATTGGTGACGCCATCCGCAAGCCATCAACCAACATGTGTACCTGCAGCAGTGTTTGACTCAGGTACTTACTCGCCGTGCCCGGCTTGCCATCACGCCTCTTGATCGCTGCCCCCCCCAAAGGAACTAAAACATTCTGGACTTGGCATTTTTCCTTGGAATGCAATCTTCCGAGACCGCGAACTCGCAAAAACTTCCCGTCCCAGACATGTCCCACAAAACCTTGTTGACGGATGCAGGTACCGAACCGACGTCTGTCCGTCACAGCATCGTGAAATACACGATACATATGGAGCGAGCCAGGTAAACCATTGGTTCAAGTATCTTTTCCAGACTGCAAATGGCGTGAGCTTGCGAAGCTGCCAAGTGGATGCCGTGAGCAAATGGAAAGCATCAATTATAAGCGCCCCCCTCACTCCAATGTTGGTGATAGTTCTTGAGGGGTTTGCATGAAAATTCTTTATTTTTCCCCTTTCTTTTTGGAAAAGTTCGTTGGCTGTGATGCATGCTGGGTTGATGCTGACTGGACGTTGTCATTGCCGCCGTCACGTATCAAGTTCACAAAGCGGGACAGAAAAACATCGTGAGTTCTCCTATGAAGAGGTGCAAACATCACTTTTCGATTCGGGAATGAAACCTGAAACCAGCCACTCATCAATCAACCAAGGCCTGGCTGGAACTCTTGCAAACACCAAAAATGCGGGGAGCTGTCCGGAACGGGGTTCCGCGCGTCGTTCCAATGCGTGTCCCATTACAACTTCCAAGTCCCAACTGCTTGTTGAGATGTGTCAGTCAAAACCCCCGCACCTTTCGTTCCGATGGATTTTTACAGACGTCGTCCCAATCGGTTCGAATCAGCCCCTTCGTCAGCTCAACTGCGTACCAATCCCGTCGCTGTGGCGGCACACACGGTGCGCGGGGATGAGTTGCATTCATTTGATTCAGGTGACGCAACTAGGGGCGCAAATCCGGGGGAAAAGCTCATGGCAGTGCGCAGTCTCGACAGTGTCACCAAGTGGTGCCCCCATTCCCCGTCCAGTGCTCATATTGAAACCCCACGAATCCTATGGACAAGTCTCGTATGAGCAAAAGCTGTCCGGCCACTCTTGGAAATCAAGAAGGAAGTTGGCAGGCCTTTTTTCTATCATCATTCAACAATCTCATCACGGAACTACCATTCCGATTGTTTCAGGTTCGATTTGCCGCTGTGTGTTGGTTTACACGGAGATAGGAAAGGTACCAGTGCCGCCAACCATCGAATCGGGTCTTTGCCCTGTTTTTCAAACCACTTTGCGAGACACAAAAAAAAGAGAGTGCATTCGGAGGATAGGTATTCATTGTCGATCATGAACGGAATCAAGGACCTGGGCCTGGGCTTCTCCAAAGCCTCGACGCGCTTGCATTTCTTTAGTCTGTTGCTTGCTCTTGGCTCATTTGTCTGGGGGTAAGACTTTTCGAGTTCCAGCTCTCATCGGTCGTCGGCTGTACCTTGTCGCGATATCACAGAGATCAAGTCGCTGTATCAAGTGAAATGCATCGATTTGGTGATCGGAGAACTGGCTCCGGAGTTACACTTCCTGACACTGCACAGATACAACGTTGGCGTTCTCGCCTCGGTCCTCGCCCATCCAGGCTTCCGCGAGACCATCCCTGACTATGGTCCGTATAGGCGCGGCCTCATCACAGCCATCTACTACCTTGGCACATGGCTGAGTTACGTCTTCTTCTCCCGTCCCGCGACGGATCTGCTCGGCCGTCGCTATGCTGCCATGGTGGGCATGTCCGTGTTATGCGTAGGCCAGGCACTTCAGGCTGCTGCGTCTGGGTCGGTGGCTCTTAGTATGGTGATATCTGGACGGGTTGTTTCTGGCTTGGGCACCGGTATTGTCTCGACGAGTGTGCCATTGTATCAAAGGTATGTGACAGGGATTGTCTTGTTTGAAATTCATCACAAGCGAGATGATCTTCATGTCCATAGGGCTGACCCATGGTTTATTGCATAGTGAAATTGCCCCGGCCCAACAGCGAGGCAGACTTGTTGTTTTGAACCATGTCGGGTTTGTCGCTGGACTTGCCTCTGGCTTCTGGTAAGTGGTATCCATCACAACAACCTCGAGTCACTCTGACATCCCTCAGGGTCGGCTACGCCATAACCTTCTGGAACGACTCACACGGCTACCTCAGCGGATGGCGCCTGTCCGTCTCCCTCTCCTTCATCCCCGCCCTCTTCTTCTTCGTCGGCCTCCCCTTCCTGTACGAGTCTCCGCGGTGGCTCGTCGAGCACGGCCGCCCTGACGAAGCCCTCAAAGCCCTGCAGTTCTACCGCGAAGGATCCTTCACCCCTTCGCAAATCCAGAGCGAACTGACAGACATCAAGCGCAATGTGTCCGCCTACCAGGCCACTGGCCTAAAGAAATGGACCTCCCTTTTCACCAACCCCAGCTTGTTCTCGCGCCTGTGGCGAGCTGCACTGCTCCATTTCATGGCGCAGATGTGCGGCGCTACGGCCATGAAGTATTATCTGCCGGAACTGTTTAGGGTGCTGGGACTGAGCCCGCGCGTGTCGCTGCTGGCGGGCGGGATCGAGAGCACCCTGAAGATTGGGTGTACGGTGTTGGAGATGTTTGTTATTGATAAGGTGGGGAGGAGGGTGACACTGGCTGTTGGGGCGGGGATTATGGCTTTTGCATTGTTGGTGAGTTACACGTTTCCATTTGCCTGTTGGACCTAACTAGGACTTGGACTGGGACAAAGGAATGTGAAAGTAAAGTGCTGACTGCTGACTGCAAAATCCCGGGCAGATCAACGGCGCCCTCCCCCTCGCTTACCCCAACAACACCAACCGCGCCTCAGACTACACCTGCGTCGTCTTCATCTTCATCTACTCGCTTGGCTACAGCATGGGTTTCGGCCCGGCGGCTTGGGTCTACGGGTCTGAGATCTTCCCCACTGCCGCTCGCGCGCGTGGGTTGAGCTTCGCTGCTTCTGGTGGCGCGGTCGGGTCAATTATTGTTTCCCAACTGTGGCCTATCGGGATTGCAGAGCTTGGCTCGAAGATTTACTTCTTCTTCATGGCGGTGAATTTGGCTTGCGTACCGATTATCTTCTTGCTCTATCCTGAAACCAAGGGACGTCCGCTGGAGGATATGGAGGTGCTGTTTGGCGGGTATGAGGGTGGAACTCTGTCAACTACGTCTTTGCTTTTGGCTGATGACAGGGAAGATGGGAACGGGGAGGATGAGGAGAATGAAATACTGGGTAGGCCGTTGCTTGGTGATGGAAGGGGCATGGCAAGGTAGGTCTTGTTTCTCCGTAATTTGTTACGCATGTCATTCGATTATGATTTTGGATAAGCTGGGAACCAGGAGTCGCAAGTGTATGTATGAATGAGTAAAGCCTTGTGTACATGGGAGGCTATATTTTATGCCAAAAAAAGAGACTACAGTGAAAGGATGCAGAATCGACTCGTAGTAAGAAGACAAAAGGCTGCTGCCACTCCGCCACAGCTCTAGTAAAAGAGCTCAACGGCATCGAAGATCTGGATCCAACATTAGCAAACGCCCGTTTCACAATCAAGAAAGCCCGAAAGGGAATACTCACAAAGTTAGGACTCAAAAACGTAGCCCCACTGCTCCCCGACAGCGCACTGATGGTGATCGTATTCGTCCCACTGACCAGCTTACCCGCCGGCACCGCCACATCGTAGACCTCTCCATACCCCCTATACGCGCCTCTGGTGACACCACGGCTATCAATCTTGACAGGAGCGGCGGGAGCGGACGCCGACCACCCATTCACCACCACCTGCGGGCGCGCACCAGCAAAAGCCAGAGTAGTGGCGATCCTTAGCGTGGTCGCCTGGCTCGGCGCGCTGCCCAAGTTGAACTTGATCGTAACTGGGTTATTAACGCTCTTGAACACAGCCATGGGGAAGTCGCTCAGCGAAGAGCTACCGACGGTGTACGTCAGCGGGCCCCAGCTCGACATGCGGCTGTCGGAGGGGTGCATGCGCAAGAACTTGTCGGCGTTGCGGAACCCTGTGGGCTGGCCGTCGTACTCGCCGATCTTGAACAGCGTCGTATGGCTGGTGTTGAAGGTGCTGGCGATGCTGGCGACGGTGGTCTGACCCGCGGAGACGGTCACGGTCGAGGTGGCTACCTTGAACTCGGTCTGGTAGAGCACCATGGTGTAGGTGCCCGGCTTCATCTTGGGCGAGGTGAAATCTCCGTTGGAGGCTGTCCTGACCCAGTACTGCGCCGCAGCGTTGTACCAGTGCACGACGCCCTCGAAGCCGGAGGGGATACCGGTGGCGCGCCCGATGACGGTGCCGCGCTGCGAGTCGGGCACGTAGCCGGTCACGCCGAGCTCGCCGAACCAGGAGACGTCGACGGTCTTGAGCTTCGGGATGCCCGAGCGCGAAAAGGTCATCAGGTACGGACCGTGCAGGCCCATGCGGCGGTCTTCGGTCTGGACGTGCCCGCTGTTCATGTAGTTGTACAGGTTGGTGCTGTCGCCGGCGTTGTTGGAGTCGATGTCGCGGAAGAAAGGGCCGCCCGAGGAGGATTCCTGCTGGGGCGTGATGATGCAGACGTGCATGAGGTCGGAGCCGCCGTAGACGCAGTGTGAATCCTCGTCGATAAAGCGAGTAGAGGAGTAGAACTTGGAGCGGGTCTGGCCGTCGACGACGAATACATCGGAGCCCTCGACGGTGGAGGAAGATCCTTTGGTGGTGGAAACCTCGCCATAGGGGTACTCGTACGGGAGCTTGTCGGACAACAGGCGGGCAATGAAGCGAAGCTCGCCGATCGCGGGCTCGGCCGTGATGTATGTGGCCATGTAGATGGTGCTGTCGGCCTCCTTGACGATCATGTACTGGGTCAGGGTCGAAGTGACGCAGGTCACTTTGATGAACTTGGACGTCGACCCATTGATCTGGCTGACAGAGACGGTGGCCTTGCCGAGGCCGGATCCGATGTGGGTGCCCTGCTTGCTATACTGGAGTTCGGTGCCTCGGTACTTGATCGAGTTGATGTCGCAGCTGGACTTGCTCACGGAGAAAATCAAAGGGTTCGCGGAGCCGGCATCAATGATAAAGTTGTTGCCGGAGGTGGTGTACCCAAAGGCAGCAAGTGTCCCCGAGACGAAGAGGGAAACAGCCAAAAAGGCCACATGAAAGAGAGTGAGGAACCCCATGTTGCTCTCCTGTTAACTGCAGTAACAGAGACGATAGAGCTGGCACGTTCAAGGTTGCCGTGAGTAGAAGGCAGCACAAGAGCACATCGGAAATGCTGGTGTCATCTTATATAGGTCTGATGGACTAGGCGGGGACAAGAGCTGGTACTCGTATGCCGTGCCATGCCTCTCCCGCGATCTCGGTTCTCGGAATGAAAACCGTTGTTCCCAGTCATATCGACAGTCATAAGAAAGACTCGATTGGCGGAACAAGACTGGAGGCCGTATTTCCATGGCCGTTGATGGCAAGCTGGTTGCGTAGCGAGAAGGTAGGCTGGTCAAATTGGGTTACATTCAATGGCTAAACGACAGGAATTTCCGAGAAAGGCGTGTGTGTTCATGCTGCCAAGACGGTGGATTTGCGGTCGAAACCTCGAAGCGGCGGTTTCAGGTACCGAAGACCAGAATGGTAAGTGACAGGGGAGGACCTAAACCCCTTTAATTCAGGAATTCAGTTCCTCTGTGGAGTATGTGTCCAAACAGAACAAAGGCTGGCTCCTTTATCCCCGTCGCCTCATCCTCGCTTAATGCCCAAATGCCTGATGATCCCAAGAAATATCACCAGTTGAGAGGGGTCATCACGGCAAACACGAGATGTGTGCGGGGTTCATGAACTCTCTTCTAGACTGCATGTCTTCGATTGTTCGGTGTAGTAACATCATGGATGCGTTTGGGATACCTGTTTGGCGGTTAGCGAAAGGCTTCGAAAACGAGATTTAGCGCCCAATATCATTGCTTCACGACGACTAGCACAAGGATCAAGCAGTCCCAGTTGGCTACTACAAAGCTCTACGACCCTACCACATTTGTCATGATGCAATATCAAGGGGTCCTTTGTCGTTGTACCCTGAAGCCTCCCATCTTCATGCAAGGCAATGACCGTCTTGGGACACAATCGGATGGGGAGATTGGACTTCGGTTGCAGGGCATGGCGGACGGATTGGAGCTGACGTTGCCTGAGGGCATGGCATTGCTTGACTAACGGGCGCGTGAATAGGCGTTATTGCTGATCGGAGTCGGATCTCGACTGCCACTGTTGGCGCTGGAGCAGGACCTCAGAGGCCTCGAAAATTCGAGAGGGAGCTGCCTGTAGAGATCCTCAAGTCCATGCCCGCCTGACTTTGTGTTGTGCTGAAAACCTCCGTCCTCCTGAGCCCCCAAGAGAATATCCCAAGTGCATCACCCATTTTCCTTCACGAGAAAGAACACGATTGCAGCGAAATGGAGCGGTCCAGAATCAATGCAACGTCTGCGCCGAGCAGATTTTTGGGGAGGAAATAATCATGGCAATGCCGTTCTACCGAACTCCCAACCCAGAATGTTCCGTAATTCCCTGGCCGCAAGTCATGATGTAATCGTTCCTCGTCCAGACAGGCCAAAACCGAGGTCGCGCTGTAATTCTCATTCCTCCCTTTTTCGTCACATCGAACTTCTTAACGGAGACGGCGGGCCTCACGCTCGGACTCGAGAAGGACAAGGATGTCGTCCTCACGGACTGTTGGGCAAGTTGTTAGTTTTTGCTGCTCTCGCTGTCTGTTTGTGTTTGTGTGTGTATTCTCGGAATGGGCTATTATTTACCAGGGCCCTTGACGTTACGGATGATGGAGCGGGTCTGGTCGTCCATGAACTCGACGCGGACCTGGGTAACACCACCGCGAGAGCCTGCAGAATTCCACCATGGTCAGCATTTCCGTGTCGTTGTCATCGCGAGAGTTTTGCCCGTCACATCGCCTTTCCTCGTGGGGAAAAATCGACTTTGACAGCATTTCGGCGGGGATTTCGCATACCGGTACGGCCGAGGACGCGGGTGACCTTGACGAGCTTGACGGGGGCCTTAGAGGAATCCATTGTCGCGACTGATCGAGTTGATGGGTCGACGTGGGTGGGTTGTGTGTGAAGTTGCGGAAGATGCGAAATTTCACCAAAATTGACTGTGTGCGGAGCCGAAATTCGCTTGGGTTGCCGGAAAATCTACCCTCCGCCCTAATCGTGGCCTAGTCTGCCCTATCCGGATATGCTTGGGGAACCTTAACGGCCAAGACCAGGTGCCCCTCGCCTGTGCATTTTAGGGTGGAGGTCTGTGCTCAGTCCTGCCTTGCCCTGCGGGTGGTCTGGACATTGAGTGGGCCTCAGCTGAGTTTCTCCAACTGCAACCTCTTTGGGCGACTTTCACGTTCTCAACATCGAGTCAGAGTCAAGTGAAGGGCACGACGGTCCATGCTCCAACATGGGTTCTCCAATATCAGCCAGCAGGTGATTTCCAAGAACACGATCTGTCACCAGAATAGGACTTGGATGATTTGAGGCAGATGAAGACACCCGCTGCTTGTCAGGATGATTGTTTAATTGTTGACTGTTTGTTGGGTTCAGCCAATCTTCATTCCAATGTACGGCATTGTTGGGCAATGCGACTTTGTATCACAAATTCAGAGCTTCGAAGCTTCGAAGTATGTATCACGGCTAAGAACTGTGGTTAATACATTGGATCTTTTTCCTATCAGTGCGCTTATAGTATTTTTTATATTCCCTCCAGGACATCCGTTCGAAATTCTTACACAACATCCAAGTAGGTGGTCTTGCGAATTCGCATCCGATGTTGCCGACCGAGATCATGTTGCTCATCTCCCAAGAGCCTCACACATCTTGGTTCATGAGGCTTGGCCGCTTGGGCCATACACTAACGGCTTGGCACGTCTTAAGGCCCCTATTCTGTTATCGCACTTCCTTGCTACCCCCTTTCCAACCAAAACATTTAAAAGGTCAGAAAGGAAACCATTCTGGAGCCAAGTGAACAAGTGGTGATACCTACATATTTCTGGATTAGCCTGACCCGTAACAATGGTACCATATTACAGGAAAACTTGGAGGGACTTCATCGGTCAGTTACAGTCGTCTTTATTGATGGGGGACATCCAAACCACCAATCACTCTGGGATCACCGGTTGCCCCGGAAACAATCGGTCATCATGACATTCCGGTTGTACCCATGATGAAGTTGGCAATTCCTTCATTATTAGATCCAAACCGACAAAAATACTAATCGTAATTTACCTCTAGACTCTACCCGCGATGCCATCGCCGAACTTGGTGCCGAACTCGGCATTTCCGATGAGCCAGAGAGGAGGGTGAGATGCGACAAGATGGTGTTTGCTCACTACATGGTAATAGGCTTTAAGTTTTCTTTCACGAAAGGGTCGCGCAGCTAATTTACTTTGCAGCTAGGACTCACCTTGAATCATACCGCTAGGGACTGGGAGGATGAAATCAGAGCTGCCAAAGAATGCGGCATCGACGGATTCGCACTAAACACGGGTTCTCAGGATCACTGGCTTGATGAGCAGTTGACTTTGGCTTACCAAGCCGCTGAACGGGCTGGAGGCTTTGTCCTTTTCATCTCTTTCGAGTAAGTGTCTTTTGTGTGTTCCTTCGTCAAGTTCTCTGGCAAGATCAGTTGTGGCTAACCAGATTTACTAGCTTTGCGTTTGAGTGGACAGTTCAGCAGGTGGTAGACTTAATCAACCGGTTCAAGTATTCGCCCGCGCAATGTGTAGTTGATGGGAGACCGTTTGTATCGACGTTCGAGGGCCCTCAATGGGCGGAAAACTGGCCCTTAGTCCGTCAAGCGACGGGCGGTATCTTCCTCGTTCCGGACTGGGCCAGTCTTGGACCTCATGGGGTTGCCCAGAAACTCGACATCATCGATGGTGCCTGTAAGTTCCGCTGCGGTGTCATACTTTGGATTTTTGGAGTGGGCTAACTGTCTATAGTTTCTTGGGACGCATGGCCAAAGGGATGCAATCACAAGATGGGCCCGGATGAAGATCATCTGTACTTGCAAGCCCTTCAAATCGAACAGCCAGGTATCTTTGGGACACCAAACAACAAGCACAAGTATATGATGGGTGTCAGTCCTTACTTTTATACGAGTGAGTTTGAGCCTGCCAGTGCAAGCTGAGAATTGTGCTAACCTTGAGTATAGACCTCCCACAGTGGAACAAGAACTGGTACTGTTCTAGCGAATCTCTCTGGTATGACCGTTGGCAACAGATTCTAGAGGTTCAGCCGGACTTTGTCGAGATCATCACTTGTTCGTTCCCCTCCTTGGCCGGTGCTAGTCTTGGGCTGGTGCCAAAGACAGAGAGCTAACAACCTTGCAGGGAACGACTATGGTGAATCCAGCTACATCTACGACCCCCATCGAGATGACCAGGTTGTGCCAGGAGCAGACGCTTACGTCAAGGGCCACTCACACGACGCCTACCGTGCCATTCTGCCTCATTTCATCCAGGCTTACAAGGCAGGAAAGACCAAGGCTAAGCCACGAGAGCATCTGGAAGACGTGGCAATTGCATGGTACCGCAGGACACCGGCCAGTGCAGGTCACCATGGTGGTAAGTTGTTCTTTGGCCGACTTCTTAGAGATATTGCTAACACGACGCCGCCAGAAACCGTATGGGGGCAAGGGGGCGACGCCTTGGCAGCACATGGTGCGAAGGACGTCATCTCCGTCGTTGCCATTACCAAGGAGGAGAACACGGTGACTGTGACGCTCGGAGATGGGCAACCGAGGGAGTTCCAAACGGCACGGGGATCTTCGTACTTTGAGATTCCGTTCGATGAGACTACCCTTGGCCCCGTGAGACTGCAGTTGAACGGTCAAGTCACAGAAGGACCGGATATCCATTGCAACTGTGAGGACAAGGTGAGTTTCAACGGCAACTTCAGTAGCCCAACTCCATGCTAACGGTTGTGCCTAGGTCAATTTTAATGCGGTGGTCATCCAAGTGCCTGCTAAAAGGTGATGTGGGGCGCGCAACTGAGGGTGCAATGGGTTGAGTCAGGGAGAGGGTTCATGAAGCGATGAACCGAGGATGTAATGGCAGCGAGGGTTGAGGGAGATCAAATTTGGAGGAGACATAATGCTCGGTCATAGACCGCCAGGATAATCCTAATTTACCCATGATTGCGTAAGACAATGAACCTTCAGCGTCTCCAAAAACAAAAGAGAAAAATTTATACAAAAACCAAAACCTGCGGATCAGTAATAGAAATGAAGAAAGTGTCGGGTTTGTTGACTTCACTTGGAATCTGCACCGGGTCAGGGGCATCGTGAAAAAGATGATGGGACGGCGGGGATGGTTTCCCGTCTGTCGGGTGCCCTTCTTTATAGTACAGTAGATCGGCTACTGTAGATCCGTCCAATCAACGCCCGGAAACGCTGGCATGCCCCTCTGGCGGGCGCGCGTTGCCGGGAAAGCCTGTCTGCTACGTCACAGGCGATCTTTCTGTCAATCCGGGCCACAGTCCGACAGGGCACATCGACCAAGCAACAACTTCCCGTCGATTTCCGCCAGATCTGAATCATGTCACCTACAACAACAACAATATCAACAACGCCCGCAAGGACCTGCGCATTCCCCGGACATTGGGATTGCCATTGAAGCGATACCGACAAACCTTTTTTTTCCACACGCAAACCGACCGTTCTTCGTCTAGACAGCGGCCCGGCGCCGACGGAGTGACCCCCTCTCGCCTGATCACATGCCCGCCATGCGGCTGGCAGCCGTCGCCGTTGGCCGGCTCTCTTGTCGCGCGCAACCGCCACCGTCACTCTCGACCGCAACAAGGCGGTGTTCCGGCCTTCTTTCACACCACCTTTTACGGACATCGTCGAAACAACCGATACGCCCTTCTTCTTGTTTTTCTACTGCAACCCGGTCAATACCACGTGCCCCGCGACCACGACTATCACAGACATGGCAAAAGACAGGAGGAGGAGGAGGAGGAGCAGGGAAAGAAGGAGCAGGATATGGTCGGTATTCTAGACCAAGGGTAATGTTATTGGCAAAAACCGCCAATGGCGTACTAGCGACCGCCGCTTTCGTCTCGCTCTCGGAGGAGGATAATAGCGGCACGGAACTGACGATGGAACAGCGGATGCTTCAAGTGTCGCGGGAGGAGATTGAGAAGAAGGTCGGGGAGGACGTCACGGGGCTCAAGAGAATTGGCAAGAAGATCGTCCTGTTTTTGGACTTCTACATCTGGGAACCTCTATGCACAGGCATACGGTTCCTGAAACTGGTCGCCATTTTCGCGCCGGTGATCATCACGGTACCAGTGATCTGGTTCGGAGAGCGCCAGCCGGATCGTGACGATGAACGATCAGGAACACTGTGGTGGTATGGGTTCTTGGTGCAGGCTATGGAGTGGGCTGGTCCTGCCTTCATCAAGCTTGGACAATGGGCCGCCTCGCGATCAGACATATTCCCCGACGAGATGTGCAACATCATGTCAAAGCTGCACGACGACGCCCCGGCTCATTCCCTCCATGCTACAAAACGTATCGTGGAGGCGGCATTTAATGGTCGCCACTTCGACGAGATCTTTGAGGAATTCGACGAGAAGCCTTTGGGTGTTGGTGCCATCGCGCAGGTCTACAGGGCCAAGCTAAAACCAGACCTCACCATGCCTGCTGATGCTGACCTTTCCAGCTCGACTCATCGGTTTGTCAAGAACGTTGGGACCGTTCTGAAGGCTACGCCAAAACGGGTCCCATCGTCCCACGTGGCCATCAAAGTGCTGCACCCTGGTGTCGAGCGGACTGTACGGCGCGATCTCCGGATCATGCGATTCTTTGCTTCCATGATCAATGCGATTCCTACCTTGGAGTGGCTCTCCCTCCCCGACGAGGTCGATCAATTCGGTGACATGATGAAGCTACAACTCGACCTGCGGATCGAAGCCGCCAATCTCTCCAGGTTCCGCAAGAACTTCAAAGACCGAACAACCGCCTGGTTCCCCTACCCCTACACCGAGTTCAGCACTCGCAACATTCTCGTCGAGGAGTTCGCCCACGGCGTCCCACTAGCGGACTTCATGGCCAATGGCGGCGGCGTCTTCCAGCACGACATTGCTAGCGAAGGTCTCGACGCTTTCTTACGCATGCTCCTCCTCGACAACTTTGTGCACGCCGACCTGCACCCCGGCAATATCATGGTGCGCTTCTACGAATCTGAGAAGCCCCCCCTCAGCCTGCACTGGGACAAGCCTAGTGACGCGCACCCGACGGGTAAAAATGATGTCACGGAGCATGTCCTCTCGCGCCTGCGGCCGTACAGAAACAACAAGGAGCTGTGGGTCGCCGAGCTGGAGAAGATTGATGAGGAAGGGTACCGCCCGCAGCTGATTTTCATTGATACCGGTCTGGTCACGGAACTCAACGCTACCAACCGCCGCAACTTCCTCGACTTGTTCCGTGCCGTGGCCGAGTTCGACGGGTACAAAGCGGGCCACCTCATGTGCGAGCGGTGCCGGCAGCCGGATGCGGTGCTCGATAAAGAGGTGTTTGCGCTCAAGATGGAGCATCTCGTGCGGGACGTCAAAAACAAGACGCTGGCGCTAGGGAATATCAAGATTGGCGATATCTTGGAGAAGGTGCTGAATATGGTGCGCCAGCATCACGTCAGGCTCGAAGGCGATTTCGTCAATGTGGTCATTAGCATCTTGCTGCTGGAGGGTATCGGGCGTGCTTTGGATCCTGATGTGGATCTGCTGAGCAGCTCGCTTCCTATCTTGAGACAACTCGGTGCGCAGGGCGGCAAGGATATGTTGATGGAGGGGGATGTGCATATGATGGCTGTTTGGCTGGGGTTGGAGGCCAGAAGGTTTATGCAGGCTAGTATCGAGGATGTAAGTATACCTGACCCCGATAACGAGGTTGAGATCGATTTGCTAACATTCTTTGTTTCTCACAGGTTGAACGGTGTGTCAAGTATGATTTGCTTTCACCAAATGTGTGATGGAGGACATGGGGATTTGTGATAATCTAATCATGGTGTTCATACCTACTTGGGCCGAGGAGACTGGCGTAATGGAGATTGAGAAAGGGATGCATCTAGACGGAGTTTTGCCAGAAATGGATGTTTGACGGGATGGGTTTGTGATGGTCTTTTCGTCGGGTTTTTTTCGTAGTGATATCCTCACCTTACCACTCATACTAACAGCTTGCACATTCATTCCTTCGGGTTTCTGAGTCCCTCAACAACAACGATTTGAGTCGGTACCTTAACGCGGTTGCGCCTGTACACAACCAAAGTTGAGATCTCGATGGAAACAGCGGACGACAGGAACTGACTGGAACAAAAACCGGGCAACGTTGAAAATGGAGACTTTTCTTGCTGGACTAACGACTTGAGCTCTGTAATTCTGGCGATATCATTGGATCAGCCGGACGTGTCAGGATCGTTTTTAGTGGACTCTCTTCAGCCTAGAGTCCCGGTTCGAACTGTGCGATCCATGTCTCCCCTGACGGTCTGTTAGTGGGAGACATTGAGGTATGAATTACCAATGTAAGCAGTACAAAGGAGCCGGCTTCGTTGGAGACTGGGAAGTTTTTTGGAGACCATAGATATAGGGAAGGGTTCGTAAGACAGTTTCTGTTCATTTACAGAGCTTTTATGGCCATAGATGGCTGTATTAGTAGACGGTGAAAACCACATCGAAGTCTTGAGCTAACAAACAGACCGATCTTGCGTGCAAGTCAATCCTGGTCGGGCGGGGCAGCCATCAAAGAAACGATGGCCCCAAGCGCGTCATGCCCGTCCGGCTTTATCCGCTCATATCGAAATTTCTCTTCGCCTATATTTTTTTTATCTTCCATCCTCTTCTTGTTATCGACGGAGCTTACATTGTTCTCGCGCTATCCTTAGACTTTTTCCACTTCTGTTTGATATTGAATCTACATAACCCCAATTGTTTGTATATATCATCAACCACTCAAAGCAGTAGCCGGATTGCTCTTTTCTGCCCGACATCTACGGACATTTTACTTCGTCAACGACATTTCTTTATAATCAGTTGCAATGGGTTGGTTTTGGGCTGACGGAAACGCTTCCGCCGCTGCGCCGGTCGTCCCTCCGTCGCATAAGAATCTTGCCGCCAGCGGTGCTGTTCCTCCTGTATGTCATCGTCGTCCTCGAAACCCGCCCTCACCGGGGCCCTCCCCACTGCCAGTAGAGTCTAATCTAACCTCTTTGTCGCAACCATGTAGCCTTCCTGCCCTATGCACAACAAGACTATGGACGCCTTGAGCGCCCACAAGCCCGTAACACCAGCACCCGAACCGACTCCCGCCGCCGCTCCCCCTTCCAAGTGCCCCGTCAACCATGGCGCCAAGGATACTCTCGCCGCTGCGGCCGCCGCCGTTGCGCCCAAGCAGCCCCAGCCAGAAAACCATCAACCCACCGCCGCCTCCGAGCCTTCCTTCTTCTCCAAGCTCAACCCCCTCAACTACATGTTCTCCTCCATCTCCCAAGAGCCTGCGCCCAACCAGGCCATCGCCCTCCCCACCGAGCGCGACCCGTCCTCCATCCCCAAGGGCACCGGCGACGGCAACTGGGAGTACCCCTCTCCCCAGCAGATGTACAACGCTCTCCTGCGCAAGGGCTACACCGACACCGACATTACCGCCGTGGAGAGCATGGTGGCCGTACACAATTTCCTGAACGAGGGCGCGTGGAACGAGATTGTCGAGTGGGAGCGCCGGTTCGGCAAGGGTCTCATGCGCGGCTGGGAGATTATGAAGCGCGGCGAGGAGAACGCGCCCATGATGCTGCGCCGGTTGGAGGCGCAGGAGAACGACCCCGAGCCCCAGCCGACGCTGATTCGGTTCCAGGGCAGGCCGAAGGATATGACGCCCAAGGCGGCCTTGTTGCAGGTTTTGGGCAGGATAAACTCCAAGTATGCGTAAGTACAGTCCTTCCTTGGTTTTTTTTCTAGATGAGGTTGGGCAAAGTAGCTTTTTTGCTAACGATGTGATTTTACACACTATCTAGCACCGAACCTCCCTTTGATCGCCATGACTGGTATGTTTCCCGCGACGAAAACGGCCAGAAGAAGGAGGTCCGCTACGTGATCGACTTCTACTCTGCTCCTCCTGAGCCCACTGGCGAGCCCGTTTTCTACCTCGACGTCAGACCTGCCGTAACGGTTACCGGTGCTTGCGAGCGCTTGTTGAGGTGGGGTGGTGATGTGTGGTGGAAGGCTTCCGGCGGAGAGGTCCGGGAGCGGGAGAGAAGCAAGTAAAGACGCAAGTCTGTGGTTAGGTGAGTAGTGACAGCTCAGCTTTGCTGCGCAACACTCAAAGACTTTTGTGGAAAAAAAGAAAATGAGTTGGGTGGACAGGCGTGGGTGTGGGCGTGGGCGTGGGCGTGCAAAGGGTGTGATTGTGGACAAAGGCGGTTTGGATTTTCGGTTTAATCATCTGTTTTCAACGGCATATCATGCATATCATGGACGGCGTCTTGGGAACACGGGACACGGGTACGTGCTTTCAAGCCGTTCTTCTCTTTTACCATTTTCAATGTGGATCTATACTCCCCCCATTTTTGAAGACCAACTTTGTGTGTTGTTTTGAACTTTGGTATGTTTCCGGGTATTGTAGGAGTCTTTGCACGTATGTGACACATTCTTCTCACATTCCCAGCTATTCAATTTCTGTCACATTGACGGCGAATGTTACCTGCTGGTGAGCAGCACCATCTTCGATCTTTAATATCCACCACTTTACCAGCCTGACCCAACCTTGATGACTAGTTGGCAGGAAAGAAGAACATGCACGTTAACCGCACACTATCACGAGCGGCGGCAAGGACAAAGGAAACATGGCGCCCGTCGGTCTTGTCGAGCGTGATGCATGAAAGCCGTACATATGTATGATTCTGGTTGAATTTCTGTTCTGCTTCCGGTGTCCCATTGATGACCTTGAGCGAGCTATAGTTGCAAAAAACAAGTTAACATTATGCTCTAGTGGCTCTTGTGGTCATGATCCAAGCTTATAAGAGGCTCAATGAAACTATTGTTGTCACTGTATTCTGACGATGGACAAGTCATGTTCGTGGTGAGAATGTTTCGCTTTCAACCTAAATGCCATTACATGTCCAGGCCTATCACTGATATCGGGCCAATCAGCATGCTTCGCCAGTGCCTGCCGGGAATGCAGCTCTCTGTGTGTGGGTTGTTGGGTCCAGACTCCTGCCCCCCCTGTCACTGTCGCATTCCAATCCGACCCGCTGCTGCAAAGAGCTTTCAGTTCCCTTTTGCTGCGATCGGTTTGGCGGCTAAAACACACTAACAAAACATCATCAAAAAGTTCAATTAGCGACCGTCCCATCGCATGGCACTTTGGTAACCGCTCTGTTTCAAACGGTCACACCAACAGAAATGCCCAACCAAACCCCAGTTGCTGCCGCGACACCTGACAGCAGCAGCAGCAGCAACGCCTACGTCCGGCTACACGTCTCTCCTCTAGACGCCGAACTTCTCCCCGTCGTCCTCAACTCGACCTTGCTTCCCAAGGCTCGCAACGTCTCGTTCCATACCCTTGAAACTTTTCCCGAGAGGCGCTACGGTTTCGTCGAACTCCCCAAGGAAGACGCCGAAAAAGTCCGCAAAAAGTTCAACGGCGCCGTACTAAGAGGAGCCAAGATGAAGGTCGATCCCGCCAAACCAGACAAGAACCCCGCGCCGTTGGGCGAGGAAGTCGCCCTGGCCGACGAGAAGAGCTCCAAAAAGTCAAAGAAGTCGCGCGATTCCTCTTCGTCTTTGGGGGAAAAGAAGTCCTCCAAGAAGCGCAAGCGCGACAACGCCGAAGAGATCACCGGAGTCGTGCTACCGGAGGGCAGACAGGTCAAGCGAGGATGGACGTCTGCCGACGAGCCCAAGAAGGAGAGAAAGGACAAGCGCGACAAGAAGGGGGATAAGAAGGATAAAAAGGACAAGAAGGACAAGAAGAAGCAGCGGGTCAAGTCAAAATACACAGAACATGACGAGTGTCTTGTCAAGACGGTGCTGCCACCGAACAAGGTAGCGAACACGGAAGGCATGGAGGGTATGGTCAAGAAGAAGAAGAAGGAGAAGGACAGCAAGCGCGAGGTGGTGGTTCATGAGTTCGCCAAGACGACCAAGTTCCCGACGTTCCTCAAGGCGGCGGCGACTTCTGGCTCAAAGAAGGATCCTTCACACTTTGATGAGGAGAAGAAATGCTGGGTGGACGAAGATGGTAATGTCGTTGAGGAGGTCAAGGCTACGCGGAAACCAACAACTGGCATGCTCATGCTTGACGCTGAGCCCCAGTCCGAGGACGATTCTTCCTCGTCGTCTGAGGATGAAGGTGAGACGAGAATTATCAAGTTGTATCACGAGTCCAGCAGTGAATCCGAGGAGGAAGACGACGAGGAGGAGAAGAAGGAAGATAAAAAGGAGGATGAGGATGGGGACAAATCGGGCAGTGAATCTGAGGAGAAGTCTGCAGACGAGAAAGACACCAAGAGCGCTCCCGAACCCACAAAAGAAGAGTCAGTCTCCGATGCTGAATCCAGCGACAGTCGCGACGACGAGGACGCTTCTTCTCCTTCAGACAAGAAGGAATCGACACCTCCACCAACCGAAAAGGCGGCCTCCTCTTCCAAGGTCACCTCGAGCCCCGGCAAGAACCTCTCAATCAGGATTCCTCCTCCTGCAACCCCAGCCACCAAAACCGAGGTGCACCCCCTGGAGGCGCTCTACAAGAAGCCCAAGGACGGAGGAGAAGCCGCAGAAGCCCAGCCCACCACCGGCTTCAGCTTCTTCGGCGGCAATAATGACGACATTGAAGAGGAGGAGGAAGAAGTTACTACTACCGCCACACGCACCACCTCTCTCCAGGTGCCTCTGACCCCCTACACCGAAAAGGATTTCGAGTCACGCGGCCTTAGAAGCGCTGCACCCACGCCTGATACGGCTCACCCAAGCCGGAGATTCAAGCCGTGGGAGGATGATAATGAGGATATCCAGGAGGAGGATGAAGAAGATGAAGATGAGGATATGGTGGATGCCGCCGCGGCAACGGGGGCTGCTGAGACTAGTGCGGATGGAGAGAAACCCGCTAGCACTAGCGACTTCCAGAAGTGGTTCTGGGAACACCGTGGTGACCTTAATCGGTCGTGGAAGAAGCGGAGGAAGTTGGTGGGTAAGGAGAAGAGGTACAGAGAGAACAGGGCGAGGATGGCGAGGGCTATCTAGGTCGAGGTATTTTTTACCTTTTTCTGCTATTTTTTTGTTTCTTTCTCCGTCTCTTTAAATCACCTGGTTTTGTCAGAGTAGCTGGCTGATCGCGAGTATTACTATGGGAAAAGGTTTGGTTTCCATACATGTCGAACAAGCGTCCCTTTGCCGGCCGATTATCTCGTTCCTACTTCTTGAACTCTTTTACACCTGCAGGTGTCTCTATGCTACTCTTTACATCATTATTGACCTATGTGGTCCTCCTTCCTTCCTTGACTATTGAGCCAAAACTATAATGGCTCTATCCTGGCAGCAAACGATCCCTATGCACCCAAACCGTTACACCATCCTTTGGGTATCCGCTGAAAAGCAAGAGTATGGACAACGCCATGATGCAAAGCTAATCCGGTGAGCTGATATCTCCCCTTCCCTTTTCCTTTTCCATGTGATCCCTTCAAGTTTCGCTGTCTCGATATCATGAAAGACCCCTTAACCGTGTGAAAAGCAAAGCGCCCGATGCCGTTACTCCATGAGAGCGCATCTTGCGCTGCAGCACATGCCGACACACCCGTACAGCAAACACAAACACAGTATAATCTAACACCATTACTCAAGCACCAACCCAGTCTTTCAACGACCTTCACCACCACCACCACCATTGTTAGGATCAGCAAGAAACTCCATGCCCCTTACATCCTCCCTCCGGCTAGGCATCCTCCTAAACGTGCCATAATAAGCTCTCTCCTTCTCGTTGCTTGAGGTTAGCTCCGGGCTTAAATACTGCCGCCGCCGCCGCTGCTGCTGCTGAGGTCGCTTTGCCGCCATGTCGGGCATCTGATGAGGCATGATCTGCGGCGGCATCTCGGGCATCGGCTCCTGATCCTGCTCGTGGTCCTCGTGCTCTTTTTCTTCTTCAGGAGCAACATCACTTGCCGTGACGGCTCTCACCCCGCCCATCATTCCCTTCTTTGGTGGCATTCCGTGTTCCGTTCTGATCCTATCACTCTCCGCTGCTCCTGCTCCCGCGCCTGCTCCCGTGCTCGCAGACGACGAAGTCCCCACCGAAATTGGAATCGGAACCGGGATAGATGACCCCAATGGCGACTGCGAGGGCCTGGGCGAAGGCGAAAGCGTCACTTTGTTAGTGCTGTTGTTGTTAACGCCCGCCTTCCTCATTGCTCCCGAAATTTCATCTCTACCAAGCGGACTATAGCCCTCAATCCTACCGACTTGGTTGGTGCTAGAGCCAGTGCCGGAGAGACCGGAAAGGGTCACCGCCTCGCAGAGCTCGGTCAAAATGCTGGACTGGGTTTGGGAGATGGGGACGCCCATGGTGACTCCCGAAGGGGTGGTCATTACGTAGGCGGTGTGGGTGTGGGTGTGGGTGTGGTTGTTGGGCAGGATGTGGTCGCCCCCTTGGGCGTTGTGGTTGTTGTTGTTGTTGTTGTTGCTGCGGTGGCCGTGGTTGTCACCGTTGCGGCTGGGGCTGCTGTAATAGCCGTGAATATGCAAATTCAAAGACGCAATGGTCCCGCCGCTGTTACTGGCTGGAACACCTAGACCTGTACGTTGGAAGTGGCCGGAATCCAACTCGGAAGGGGGCCCAAGGAGGCGGTGCAGGGACTGAGTGGCTGTGCCGGTTGTGTTGGAGCGCGGGCGGCGACCGCTCGTGTAGTAGGTTGGTTTGTTGTCTGCGATTAGGGAATCCCTGGGTGCGATTTGTGTTGCTTTGGAGGCTTTGGGTGTTAGGGTGATGTCTTCATCTTCGGAGGGCTGGTTGCTGGGGCAGTCAGGGCAGTCTTCGACGGTGGGTTGTTTGTAGGAATTGGATTTGGAATCGGGCGTTTGGTCGCCGGTGGAAATGGCAGTGCCGATGGGATGCAGCTCCTGCTGCTGCTGCTGCTGTGCTTGCTCGTTGGCAGCTTGTAGCTGCTGTTGTGCAGCATATAGCACACCCTGCTCTTCTTCCCGCTTCTCTTTAATGTCCAAGATCTCCTGCTCCAACTTCTCGACATACTTCCTCAGCTGCTCCTGATCATCAGCAAACTTCTTCCACGCCTGTTCCGTCGCAGCCTTGTCCTCTTCCGCTAATGCCTTGCTCTTCTTGTTGGCCTTGCTGTTGCCCTCCTTTTCGGCAGGCGGGCGCGGAGGAAGAGCCCGAGCCAGACGATGCATCTCGATCCAGGGGTCCTCGCCGGTCTCCTGCTTCCTCAGACGTCCGACAGCACAGGCGCCGAAGAGAAACGTGGCGAGGGAGGAAATCAACAATACAGCGCTGATGCTGATCCAGACGATGATACCCGTAGCATTCGTGGTCGATGTAGAAGACCGAGAAGCCAAGACGGCGATACTAGCTACGAAGGAGATGATGGACACTTGGAGCACGCCGAAGGAGACGGGGACCAGCCACTTCTGAAGACGCATGACGCGCCGAGTCTTTTCTTGCTGGTCCGGGTCTTGTTCTTCGAGGTCGTTCAGTTTGTTGCCACTGCCGTTCCCGCCGAGGATGGCTAAGTCAGCGAGGGTGTTGACGGGCGGGATGATGCCACTACGGGCAGGGGCTATGCCACCGTGACCACTGCCGCCGCCGCCGCCGCCACCAGGCTCCGGGATAACGCGGTGATGACGGATCTTGGGGCCACGCCGGATCGAGTCGATGTTGGGGAGGGGTGTCCACATGCGCGAGCCGGAAGTGACCCGCGAGACGTTGTGGTTGGTGAGATCGGCGGTCACATTGGGATCTATCAGCATGATACCGCGGTCAGGGGTGCCACCGCCTATGTCCATGTTTTCATGGAAGCCGAAGGGGTTGCTGCTGGCTCGCTTTGCGCTCACGACGCTTTCGTCTTGTTGGGTAGAACTGTCTAGGGTGATGTTCTTGTCGGCAAAGGTCTGGTCATCCGAGCTGTCCCGAACAAACGTCATGGTGCGCTCCAGGTCAACTGTGTCCCTTATGTTCATGCCGTGGTCGCCATCTTCCTCGTCAACTTCGTGGACGGTTGAGAAAGTGGAAACTTGGCGACTACCTCCGTACATGGCATCCGTCGAGTCGCTTTGCGTGATAGAGAGACGGCGAGGAGGAGTGAGTGGCTCGGGACTTGGCGCATGGTCGTGGATGCTGATGGTTTCGAAATATTCAGCGGTGAATCGTGGATCCTGCAGCGTTTCAGACTGCTTCGCCAGGCCGGCGTGAGGAGTGGGGTTAGTAGGCCGTTCAGAGGGCATGTCATCAGGGACAGAGAAAGGAAATGGGGTCTTTGGGCGGCTGGCGAGCGAAGAAGTAGAAGCTCGCGTGAGAATCTCCGGGCGCTCTTGACGAGACTGGGGTCTCTCTTCATCATCATTCATCACCACCCCGTTTGTCTGGGATACATGGATAGTGCCGTTGCCAGTCTCATCAGAATCGCGCTCCTCATCTGGGGTCGAGGACTCCCGGCCGTTGCTGAAGGTCTCATTCCGCAGGGAAGACTCGTGAAAACTACCCTGGCGAGAGGGGGCACTCGCTACCGCTCTCATTACGGATCTCTGAGCGAATTTGCGTGTCGGAGAAGTCTCTCTGCGAGCCATTCTCACCGGGCTATCGTTGTCGACAGGAACACTGCGCACGAATAACCTGAGTTAGCTGGATAGACGACTGGGTGAACTCGTACATCAACAGATAACCTTACGGTAACTTGGATTTGCTGTTTTGCCTGTGGTGGCCTTTGGGAAATGGCCAGCTGGAGGGCGAATAACTGCTAGTCGATGCGCCCGACAAGGACGGCGCGAGGGGCAGGCGAGTGTCGGTTGGGTCGTAGGGAACCGCGCGAATCGAACTCCTGCGAGCAAGCGATGTGGAAGGCGGGCGAGGAATCGAGTCCGTATCGTATTGTTGAGTGAACATTAAAGGCATGCTACGCGCGCTGATTGAATGCGCCGCTTCCATCTTTGTGCGTTCACGACTGAGTTGTGATTTTGCGCTTTTCTCAAGCGATTGTTCACAAAAAAGGAGGGGCTGGTTGGGAGAGAAGCCTTTCGGGCGGGAAGAAAAACTATCAGGACGAGCAGCCGCCAAGGAAAAAGACAGAAATATTTGCCAGTGCTCTGGCTGACGGGAAACAAAGTGAGCGCGGACACGGTCAGGTTGGTTGCGCCAACAACGAAGGCGGGCGGCAATTTGGCGGTTCTCATCCCAACTTCACCTCCGACTCTGCTTGGCATGTCGCGTACCTGGATATCAACATGTGGTTAGCGATATGGGTCCAATGGTTGTAAAACCTTTGGCTCCCTTCCGCCCATCCATTTGATCACACCAGCCTCTGAAGTCAACCTAGTAAATGCTGTCCATCGATCTCCAGTAATTCTTCATGTGGGCTACATCCAGCCCTTCCTTCACGACAGCCGCCCGTGATTGGGGCCCATGATGATTCGGACATAGGTCCCAGCACTTGGACTTGACGTTCTGGGTGGATGACTTGTATGGCGAGGAGCACAACGAAAGAAGTATCCTTGGCCTTCCATATGGATTCCCATTTGTTACAAGCATTTACAGATTTCAGACGAGCAATCTTAAGCTCCTTCACCTCTTTCTACTCTTTGTTCTAGCATCTTCCTAGCATTCTTCAAGTGATTTGGCTGGTGTCTTGGAAATCCATGTCTCCACGTCTGAGAGGCTTTGAAGTTGAAGTGTCTTTGGAGGACTAGGTACCTCTACTGACATTCCAATTCATCACGTGAAACGCCATGTTAGTGCTTTCGACGCTTGCATGATGTGAAATCCGATGTCCTTTTCTCACTTAACTCGGCGATTGTGCTTAGAAATTCCCTCCTGCACTGGCATACATGCTGAGAAAGCCCGAGGCTTAGCCGACTGTCTGACAGACCCCCCCACGTCCCAAAACCGATACAACGGGGGTCCAAACTCGGATGTAATGATGGGAAGAGTTGTCAGAACATTCAAGCGTTCCTACATGCACACCAATCGCGGGACCCCCTATCACAAGCTTGTCAAAGACGAACCCATGGACTGCCGACAAGTATCGTATGCCTGCGATTCCTTGAATCTGCACCTTCAGCGCTTTAGTCATGGAAACTTGGCCAGCAATACTTGGAGGTTGTTGGGTAACTTGGTTGCCTGCCTTTTATTTCCACCCGGTTTCTTCCCTCTTCCAGGCCTGATTTCTAATTCGGCTAGCTGCGTACTGTTCTCCAGCTGTTCTTGGTCTTTCACTGCTTTTCCATGGATGTTGTTCTTAGACGTACATATTCCCATCTTTGTAAGTTCGCTGCATTCTCTTCTTGGTTCTCCTGCAGTTCCAAGATGGATAGATCTCCTGCCAGGCAGAACCTCAGATATCTAAGCATGTATCTAGTTGTTTCCCCTAAACATTGGTTAGTATAGCCGTATGTTGCCGTGTATTGACCTAATGTCACTGGTTTGTCTGTTACGTTTCTCTTTACCGCATCCCAAGTTCGAAATCCCAGCTCTATTCCCTGTGGCCTTGCTGAAATTAGACACTCATCACGCCCCCTTGTTATATTTTCACCCTACGCCCCAAGGGGGACGGCATTGGTATTGCTCATGCATTGCCAAGAACTTCCTGACCAGGAATTAGGCATATTGCCATGTCCCCACAACGTATTTCTAAAACTTCCTTGCTCTTACATAAAGAATTACAGCGGCACCAACAGCTTCACTACATAGGTACCTACTTACCACATTGCTTCACGCATCCTGCCTCCAACATGCCGGGCATTTGGTGGCTATGTTTATGCCTGGGTAAGGTGCGGTGAGGGAGGCTGCAAGTGGTATTTGGGAGTCAGTCAACCGGTTTAGAGACGCCGTCCGTTCGGGGTACGAACAGACTTATTTCCCGACATGGACTTATTGACATTCCCCTGATTTATTACCTCGACGGCACCCTCAGAGACTTCCCTAACCACCATCACAATTTCGAGCAGCCACTTCTCTCAAAGAGCAGTGACGGCTGTTGGCTCTCCTTCTACAAGTTGACCTAGCTGGTTGAGAGCCTGGTTCACAGGCCTCTGCATCTTCAACCATGTTTTTCAGGGTCTCAATTATCGGCTTCCTCCAAGCACTGAAGGTCTTTAGTGCTGCCACTGCGTCTTCCTTGGTGCAGAGAGACTCATCATGCAATACTCCAGACAATCGGGCGTGCTGGACAGATGGTTTCAACATCACGACTGACTGGGAGAAGGAGGTGCCATACACCGGCCGTACCGTTCATGTAAGACACACAACTTCACGAAAATGAAACTTGACTCCGACTAACAGATGTCAGTATACGCTTGTCCTTGAGCAGTATGACATAATTGGCCCGGATGGTGTTCCCAAGCATGACGCGATGCTGTTTAATGGTGAGCGCCAGAAAGAAACGTAGATCCAAAGTGTCAAAGCATAATTAATCTTTCTCTAGGCTCCTTCCCTGGTGAGTTCTGACCTTGATTATTTCGATGGCGCACTACTGACTACTTCTACTAATTTTTCCATGCAGGTCCAACCATTACTGCAGGTGTGTTATCCTGGCATGCCCAATTCTCAAAATGTTTTCAAGATCTAAAGCTAATTAGAACACAGATTGGGGTGACTATGTCAACGTCACTATTATCAACAAGCTTCTGTACAATGGGTACGTTTCCAGCGTTTTCGAAAAACAGAAAACTAAGCCTTTCACGAATTGGCAGTAGGAATACCTCAAGGATCTGTACTAATGGGGCATAGTACATCCATTCACTGGCATGGCCTACAAATGGAAGACAACAACATCAATGATGGCGTTGGTGGTGTCACTGAGTGCCCGATCCCACCGAACGCAACGAAATCCTACATGTTTTTGGCCGAACAGTACGGAACTACTTGGTACCACTCTCACTACTCATCACAATACGGCAACGGTGTTCTCGGCGCTATAGTATTTAATGGACCGGCAAGTGCCAACTATGATGTTGACTTGGGCACCTTTCCCATCAATGATTGGTACTACGAGTCAGCAGACCAGATCTTGGCCCAAGTACAAGCCCCTGGAGAACATGGAGGACCGACCATTCCGCCCCCTGCCGACAACATTCTCTTCAATGGTACCAATGTCAACCCGGCTAATATCACCATGGGAGAGTACGCGAGGGTGGTATTAACTCCTGGGCTGAAGTACAGGCTTCGGTTGTTTAACCCCAGCGTGAATTATGCGTACACATTCTCTATCGTAGGACACAACTTCACCGTCATAGCCACCGATCTCGTGCCTGTCAACACCACCGACCCAAGCACGACGGTCTCAAGCCTGTTCATCGCCGTAGGGCAGCGATTCGATATCATAATCCAGGGAAAGTCTGAAGAAGAGATTGCTAGTGACCCCGGTAACGGCAACTACTGGATTAACGCTACCCAACCCATCAGTGGATATTGTGGGAATTTCTATGGAAAGCCTGCAGCCATCTTGAGCTACGACTACCCGGACGCAACGGACGAACTTCCGATTGTTGATGGACCGGTACCAGAAGATCTACGCTGCGAGGATACCACCGACTTTCGGCCCGTTGTGGTCCGCGACGTTCCCCCGAGCGAGTTCAGTATCTCTCCATATAACACGCTCCCGGTTCATCTCATGCGCGACATAAAACAAAGCATAGTTTTCTGGACTATCGATAACGTCGCCATCAACGTCAGTTGGGAGCAGCCTTTGCTGGAATACATCCGAGAAGACAGCACCTCGTGGCTTTATAGTGAGAATGTGCTGGAAATTCCTCCCGAGAGCGAGGTGGGTCGCCCCCCCCTTTCCCCCCCCCCCTACTCTTTCAAAGCTATGATATATGAATATTATCAGAATGCTAACCTAGGTCTAGTGGAGCTTTTGGCTCATTGAGAACGAATCCAAGATTCCTCATCCTATGCACTTACACGTAAGTAGACCCATCCCCCCTTACGATCCAAGCATCTGGGCCCCAGGAGACCTGCTCTTCTCACCATACCATTTACACAAGCTTGTGTATGCTTACACACGACTGTGCAAAACACCTGCAGGGTCATGACTTTGTCATCGTCGGCAGGTCCCCAGCACCCGACGGCCCAAGCCCGTCCGACGCCATGATGCCGGTCAGGCATTTCGACCCTGTCCTTGATACTTTCTCTCTGAACTTCACGAACCCGGCACGGCGTGATGTCACTATGTTGCCCGGTAACGGCTGGCTGATTGTGGCCTTCCAAAACAACAACCCGGGTGCTTGGTTATTCCATTGCCACATTGCCGTAAGCAACTTGTCCACTCCCTCCTCCCCAAGTCACCTTGCTAACATGAATGTAAAATGAAAAGTGGCATGTCAGTATGGGCTTGAGCGTGCAATTCCTCGAAAGGAAGAACGAAATCAAGGAAAAGATGGATCTGAACTTGCTCGTAGACAACTGCAACGCCTGGCAAAGCTACATTGATACCAATCCTCCTTATCAGCCAAAGAACGATTCCGGTGTTTAAGGTAGTTAAAGGAGTCGTAGCCTTACTTATCCTACTCCAGATGGCTTGGTAGAGTAAGGAGCTTGGCAGGTGGAAAGTTGGCTAGACACAATAGGATGTAGTTGACGCGCAAGGGTAAAAAACCGGACAGGATATGAAGCCAGAGACGCAACCGTTCTTTGGTCGGGTATTTCTTTGGCTGCCATTCACTGGCAATGAAAACTGGGTATATAATAATACTCCGTGGTACGAGAAATATACGCTCCCTCTGCCTCTCAAACGGAACCTCCCTCAAAGCTTCAAGCTTTCTTGACCTCCGCCTGGAACTTGACTACCCAATCCGAGAACTCGTCCTTCTCGCCATCCCATGGCTTGATCAGCAGCTCAGCCACAGCAAAGCAATCGAAGAAGCACTGATCCATCAACTTGTCGATCTCCACAGGATCCAACTCGTAAAACGCCAAAGCCAGACTACCGAACCTCTCAGGGATCTTCTTTAGCAGAACCATGATCTCGTCCAACCGTGTCGGGAGATCCGAACCCTCCGCCGGCGCAGTCTGGGGTAGGCTCTTGAGCCTGCGCTTCGCAACGGCCTGGTACAACAGCGTCACCAGCCTCAACCGGCGCAAACAGCTCTCCAGCCGCTCGCGGATCTTGTCCGGGTCGTCGCGCGGGATGTAACTCGACGAGTTCATCAGATCGTCAAGCATAGCTTGTGTATCCGCAATCTTTGTCGCCTCCAGTGACTGTGTAACCTCCTTCACCGCCTCGTCTTCTTCGTCTTCGTCGTCCTCCTCTTCATCTTCTTCCTCATCCTCATCCTCATCATCACTCCCCGTCTCCTCCCCCCACTCCTTCAACTCCTCCATCACATCCTTGACCGTATCCCTCAAATCCTCCGTCTTCTTTACCAAGTTTCCCCCAAATCCCCTCTTCGCGAACGCAACCAACTCATCACACGCCGCCCACAGCGTTCCCGTGTTGGCTATGCTTCCCCTCCCACCCTTTGCCGGCCCATCCTTCAACGCCTTCCCATCTCCCGGTATCTTCCCCACCAACGCCCTCGTCTCCCTCAACACCCTCGAAATCCGGTACACCAGATCCTGGCTGATTGTCTTTGTCCATTGCGAAGCAACACAGATTTGCGCGGCGCTGGCGAGTCCCGGAAGCGGGCCGGAGGTCAATTGGCGGAGGATGGAGATGATTGCTGAGGGCGTGAAGGGCTCGTTGATGATGAGCAGCGAAAGCTTGGTGGCGTGCGCGCGGAGGAGGGTGGCGGAGTCGGAGGCGAGGGAGAGGGGGTTGATTTCGGGGTGGGGGTTGGAGGGCTCTTCTGTGGAAGAGGGGGCAGATGTGCGCTGGTTTTCGGCGGTGATGTTGGCGACGACGGTTTCGAGGCGGGTGATGAGGTCGAGGGTGGAGGTGATTAGGTTGTTGAGGGCGTCGAGGCCCGTGGGGTTGGTGGTGGTGGGGGTGGAGGAGGACATTGTGATTATTTTCTGTATTCGCAGTATCAAGTAGGATGAGGGTCGGCTGGGATTGTGCAGCAAGTTTTGCGCCTTTGCTGTTGCCGTCGTCGTCGTCGTCGTCGTCGTCGTCGTCAATGTCCCGTCGCTGACGGTTGATGATGCTATTCGCGAAATCGCGGGGCAGCTTTGGGACTTTTTTTCTACGCTCGGTGGGGTCGTCGAAACCTTGGACGTTCTGTGTGGGGCACTTTTGGCGCGGCTTGGCAGCAACCCAGTGGGGGAGGGTTTACCGCGCGTCGTCTCAAGGTTTCGGCAGCGCGCTTAACATTTGCTGCCCGGCAGAACTTGCACGTGACAAAAGGTACACCCAAGCGGACAGCTGGCAAAGCGCCGGCAGGAGTGCAAGTTGTCCTGAAAGGTACCCGACCACGTTCCCCGCCCCTGGGCACTCAGTTGCACTAACAATTACGGGATACCCCCACTGGGCGGACAGCTATCCGTCGAGCTACAGGGGCACCTAGCATGTCAACGATCTGGTGAAGCTGTACAACTGGCAATTGTCTTCGCGATTGTTCAACTTTGGATGGTTTGATTGTTTCCTTTTCTTTCCTTCTTTCTCTCGTTCTTCTTACCAGCTGGACAGACAGTAGAGTGGTATATACACAACAATGAGACGGACTACTGCTTTGGTGCTGTTGAGCACCATTGCTCCCACTGGCACTGTCGCTGCTACTGAGAGTGTCCCCAGAGGAGTTGGGCCAGAATGTAAGTGGAAGCTTCCAATGTTGTTTCACGCACCTTGATGGTTTGTCCGAGATTTTGGTGTTGGGCTGCGATGTTCACGAGTTGGCGTGGTACCACCATTTTAACTAAGAGAACTCTCTTTACCTATTCATTCTTCCAATGCTTCCTCCATCGATTAAGTATACCAATGGTCCAAGCACATTACCCTACGTCTCGAACCCGATAGCTAACCACCCCCAACCACCTCCTAAACAGTCGCAAAGTTCTACGCCAACAAGGAAACCTTCACCTGCATCAGCAACCCCTCGATCGTCCTCAAGTCCTCCCAAGTCAACGACAACTCCTGCGACTGCCCCGACGGCTCCGACGAGCCGGGAACCTCAGCATGCTCACACCTGGACCCTCTCTCGCCCGAGCAGCCTCTGCCCGGTTCCGTGACGGGCACCACCAACACCACGCGCGCCCTGCCCGGCTTCTGGTGTGAGAACAAGGGCCACATCGGCGCCTACATCCCCTTCATGTACGTCAACGACGGCGTGTGCGACCATGAACTCTGTTGCGACGGTACCGACGAGGCCCTCCATGTCGGCGGCACCAAGTGTGAGAACCGCTGCGCGTCTATTGGGAAGGAGTACCGCCGCCTCCAGGAGGAGCGTCGGCAGAGCAAGGAGCGGTCGGCCAAGCAGAGACGGACTCTCGTCAAAGAAGCGAGCGAGCTGCGTCAGCGCGTGGAGAGCAAGGTTGCTAGTTTGAAGGAGGAGATTGCCAACTTGGAGGTGCAGAAGGCGGAGTTGCAGAAAAAGTACGGTGAGGTTGAGCGGGCTGAGAGAGGCAAGGTGGTCAAGGCGCCGGGCGAGGGCGGTAAGCTGGGTGTTTTGGTTGGACTGGCCAAGAAGCGCGTTGATGAGCTGAGGGATACCCTTGATAAGGTGCTGGATCAGCGCGACGACTTGCAAGATCGCGTCAATCAGCTGGAGGACATCTTGAGCAAGCTCAAGGAGGAGTATAACCCCAACTTCAACGACGAGGGTGTCAAGGCTGCTATTCAGGGCTACGAGAACTATGCTGCCGGCAAGTCTACTGAGAAGAAGTCGGAGGTTGTTGATGCCGATGTTTTGGAGGTCCTCAAGGAGGATGGCCCCGATTCGGGCATCAACTGGGCTGAGTTCCAGGAGGAAGAGAGCAGCGATGCCGATATCGGTATGTACCTTGCTCCTTCAACCCATTCCATTTTCACAGTCGGTGACTAACAAGAAACCCTAGTCTATAACCTAGAAGCCTACCTCCCGCCCTCCGTCCGCTCCTTCATCCACTCCAAGATCTCCTCTCTCAAAGTCTGGCTGATTGAGAACGGCGTCCTTGCCGACAACCCAACCACCGGCGGCCCTACGGAATCCAAGCTGGTCAAGGCCGCGCGCGACGCGCTCGAGGCCGCCCGCGCCGAGCATACCACCAAGACGTCGCAGCTCGCCGACGAGGAGCGCGACCTGGCCAAGGACTACGGGCCCGACGACATCTTCCGCGCACTCAAGGGCCAGTGCGTCAGCGCCGACGTGGGCGAGTACGAGTACGAGCTATGCTGGTTCGATCGCACGACCCAAAAGAGCAAGAAGGGCCATGGCAACACCAACATGGGTAACTTTGAGCGGATCACTACCGAAATTGCCGATGAGGAGGATCGCGTGGATGGAAAGGGCCTGGGTAAGGGGCCGAGAATGGTGTTGAGGTTTGAGAATGGTCAAGGGTGCTGGAACGGGCCGCAAAGACGGACAGATGTGTGGCTGGCGTGTGCTGAGAAGGATGAGCTGTGGAGGGTTAGTGAGAGCGAGAAGTGTGTTTACAGGATGGAGGTGGGCACGCCGGCTGCTTGTGGGGATGTGGGAGAGCCGGGGGTTGGAACCAAGGGTCATGATGAGCTTTGAGGAGGATACGGAGGGGGAGTTGGGTAACAGGATCGTTGGCAATGTTGTACGGTTGGTGAAAATTTGGGTTATTTGTTGTCTATATGTGTGTGTTGGTCTGTATGTAGGTCGTTTTGGGTCAAGCAAGCCTGCGAGGTGCTTTATGAAGAATCATACAAGATCGATTGGTATCTTTAGACTGTGGCGAGAAACAAGAAAATAGTAAAGGCTGATCAGGGCTTACTACAAACATCCTGTCATCGAAGTCCAGCAGCTGCTAGTTTACGTCGCTTCATGGCTTCATCCTGGTCCGCTAATACCCTAGCCGTGAGCGCAGCCGTCGCGGCGTTGTTGATGCCACTCACCCGGCTAGATATACTCTCACCAGCACTCTTCTTGGCCTTCTTGGTCTCCTTCTCCTTGTCAGCGTCACCGTTGGCCTCATCAGCCGTGCGCTTGTTCTTTTTCTTCTCCTTGCTGGCGCTTTTGTCCTTTTTCAGACTGTGCGTCAGGCCTTTCGTCTTGAGATCCTCCATCCGCTTCGATAACCGTTGAATATCCGCCTTATCGGTCGGCAGAATTGGAATAACGTCCTCTGACTTGAACGGTTCGCTGCACTCTGGGCACACCTCCTCTGTAATCATCTGTATCGCCATCTCCGCAAAGACGTGGCCGCAAGGGACCAGATAGACGGATTTTGTAGATGGTCCCAGCTCTTTGAGCGTAACGGGACACGCAAAGATTTCCTTTTCTTTTTTGTTGCCACCCCCGGGCGGCGTGTACCGCTTGAACTTGAGCTTGACCACGTCGCGAAGGGATTTGATACCGGTGGAGGCGAAGCTTAGCTCGGTCGCGAAGATGGCTGTTGGCGTTGCTGTCGACTCACCGTTGCCCACGCTACTGTTATTGGTGCTGGTATCAACAAGCGCGGGAGGTGTTGCGTCTTGTTTGTTTTCGGAGGAGTCATCGTTACTACCGGGCATCAGCCCCTTGAGGATGGATTCGTAATTGTAGAGACGGCCGCGCCAGTCGGACACGACGGTTTCGAGATCAATGGGCTCGGACGAGATGGGATCGTGGGTCCAGGCGTGGTTGAGCGATTCGAAGGCGGTGGCTTTAAGCTCGCTTATTGTCGGGTTGCGCGCTGCTTCTTTGACGAGCTCGCGTCGCTTGGGGATGGAGCCTCCGTCATTACCCATGATGGTGGTGGTGGTGTGTAGGGGGCTGAGGGGGTAGTCGTTGCTGTGATCTTGGTTGATGGTATACACTCCGTCAAGTAATGTAATTCGATGAAGAGAGTTGGGCCGGAGACGGAGTGGCGTCGTTGTGTAAGATAGGTTGACGGAATGGACAGAGCAAGTTGCGGCAGAGATAAGATAAGAAATAAAGAAGGGGAAGAGGTTGGTTGGTTCCTCCACTGTAAATTTAAAGTTCACGGCAGGGGGCACCGAGCTTCCATCCGCAGCGGGATGAAGCGCGTCAAAGCGTGCCCCTGTGCCAATAGCAGTCGTCCACTGTAACCTGTAATTGAAGCTTGCAGATGCGTGCCTTCCACTGGCTTCCAGTTGTGAAATTCCCGTTGCGAGCCGTTGTCCCAGGTGCCCGACTTTGAAGCCAAAGCCTCATGAGACGAGGCTGCAGGGGCGACAGGATCCATGCCCGCCAGCCAGGTTTAGTAGCTCCACCGTATTTCCAATTCCATCCACTGCCCTGAGCCCCCGCCGGCGACGGGGAACAACGTCGTCGACAAATTAACCAACGAACATCGGCTGCTTGGCACATTTTACGGCCCGCCGTGTTTCATCGCCGTTGTTGTTGATGATTTGGGGATACACAACTGGAATTCCGTTCTATTCATCCTTCGAGAAGCAGATTACTGTAGCGGACGCACACCCAACGCCCGCGCAAACATCGATCCCGCGGCTCGAGACCTTTCCGTCCCCCGGCCCCGGCTACCTATCCAGCCAGGGCATCCACACGGACCCTCCCCCTCCTCTCCCTTCTCCCAATATCCATTGTGGTCCTTCATCCAGTGGAACCCCTCCTTCTCGGGCTGGCTGTCGTCCACTCTCAAACTTCAACCCGACCGTTTCGTTTTCCCTCATCGCCAAAACCACTTCAACGGCGACCCAACAGTCAAGGACCAGGGTCTCCCCAAGTTCCACCCTGTACCTTGACAGCCGGCGGTCTATCGGTCCATTCCCGACCTTCTCTCAACGACTAGTCTAAACTACTTTCCACTTCAGCTTGAAGGCCGCGATAGCTCCAAGCTTCTACGATACCCAGAACCACCCGCCTTACTTTTAATTTGGGCGCGCGTGGTCACAAGTTATAACGGATTTGTATTCTATCTTCGGCCTATTCACTTCGTCTTGCTGACGGTCATTACGACTCACGAGCGTGTTACGTTGCTGGACACTACCGCACGCCCATTTGCCCGTTCCGTCCAAACTATTTCAATCGCATTTGACCCGAACATCACCTGCTCCCACATCGATCAACCTCAAACCAACCACTACCACCGACCTTGCGATTGCGCTCAGCCCACAACCCGCGACACTCTTGACGACTGCGACAAGAAGGCGCAGCTGTTACACGCGCGCCCTTCGCCTCGGCCGGTCAACCGGCTCTTGAAGCACGTTGCCCCCCGCCTACTATGGGCCAGCGACGACAGGCCTAGTTGCAGACGAGGCTGTCCGACATCTGAAAGAGATCAAGACATTATAGTCGGACAACACCAAGATGTCGCTCACAAAGGAGCAAGCAGCGGCAACGCTGGAAACATACATTCGCGATGTGAGGAATCGCACCTCTAGCGACGACGCGCGGAAGCGCGCTGCTCGGCAGATCAGAGATTTGGTCAACGTTGCGAAGCAAGGCAAGTCCACAAATCCTGAGTTTCACCTCAGATTCCTGTCAGATATTGGAACACATGCTAACATACAACGCTGCATAGAAATGGGCGCGGAGCAGTTTACGGCCTTTTTCAACACAGTCAACCAAAGGACCATGGCGCTTATACAAGGGACCGACACGTGTGACCGGATGGGCGGTGTTTACATCCTCGACGCTTTAGTCGACTTCGATGGTATCGACCTAGCCCTCAAGTACAGTCGCTTCGAGCAGCATATTGGCTACATCCTCCGCAGCAAAGATGTAACACCAATGCAGCCCGCCGCGGTCGTCTTGGGAAAGCTCTGCAAACCCGGTGGCTCTCTGATCTCAGAGCTTGTTGATGCCGAGGTCAAGCTTGCTCTGGAGTGGCTCCAGTCAGAGCGAGTTGAGGAAAGGCGATATGCCGCCGTCCTCATTCTACGCGAGCTGGCACGCAATGCACCCACTCTCATGTACCCGTACGTGAACTTCGTCTTTGAGCAGTCCTGGATCGGCCTTCGAGATCAGCGATTGTTGATCCGAGCCACTTCTGCCGAGACAGTCAGTGCCTGCTTCAAGATTATTAGGGAACGTGATCAGGCCATGAAGCAGGAGTGGATGGACAAGATGTTCCATGAAGCCGTCAGGGGACTCAAGACCAACACTGTCGAGTCAGTCCATGCTTCTCTCTTGGTTCTCAAGGAGCTGCTAGAGCAGGGTGGCATGTACATGCAAACCCACTACGGCGAGGCATGCGACATCGTCTTCCGTCACAAGGACGCCAAGGACCCGGCTATTCGCAAGACGGTGGTCCTCCTCATCCCGGACTTGGCCAACTACGCACCGAACGACTTTGCATCAACATATCTGCACAAGTTTATGATTCATCTTTCTCATATGCTTAAGAAGGAAAAGGAAAGGAACGATGCGTTTCTCGCTATCGGTAACGTTGCCAACTCAGTCAAGAGCGCCATCGCTCCCTATCTCGATGACGTCCTCATATATGTCCGGGACGGCCTAAGTATACAGTCACGGAAGCGAGGTTCGGTCGACCCCGTCTTCGATTGTATTAGCCGTTTGGCCGTGGCCGTAGGTCAGACCTTGAGCAAATATATGGAAGCGCTCCTGGATCCAATCTTCGCCTGCGAGCTCACCCCGAAACTAACCCAGGCTTTGGTTGACATGGCCTTCTACATTCCCCCAGTCAAGGCTACCATCCAGGAACGGTTGCTCGATATGCTCAGCAAGGTATTGTGCGGAGAACCATTCCGACCGCTAGGAGCACCGCATCCCAACACACTCACTTCGATCCCGGCCATCCCAAAAGATCCCAAGGATCCATCAGTGCAGGAGCGAGGAAAGGCCGAGGTCAAATTGGCTTTAAACACCCTCGGCAGTTTTGATTTTTCAGGTACGTTACTTTTCAGTTCCCTAAGAAGCCGGACTGGCCAAAGAAATTCCAATCTCGGTTCGATGCTGCCAGTCACGAAGAAGGCCAGTCATCGGGATGTTGGCCGGCCTACACTGATACCCCATTGGAGCGCGAACTGACCGTAGCTGCAGGACATGTCTTGAACGAGTTCGTCCGCGACGTTGCGATCAAATACGTTGAAGATGACGATCCGGAGATCCGTGAGGCAGCTGCTCTCACTTGCTGTCAGCTTTACGTGCGCGACCCCATTGTCAACCAGACAAGTTACCATGCTCTTCAGGTGGTCGCAGATGTTATTGAAAAGCTCTTGACAGTCGGCGTCTCGGATCCGGATCCCGGCATTAGACGCACTGTTCTGGCCGCCCTCGACGAGCGCTTCGATCAGCACCTAGCCAAGGCTGAGAATATCCGGACCTTGTTTTTCGCCCTTCACGACGAACAATTCGCCATCAGAGAGGTTGCGGTTTCGATCATCGGGCGTTTGGCTCGTTACAACCCGGCCTACGTCATTCCACAGTTGCGTAAGACCATTATTCAGATGCTAACGGAACTGGAATACACGGATGTGGCCAGGAGTAAAGAGGAGAGTTCCAAGTTGCTGAGTCTGCTTACGCAGCATGCCCAGGATTTGGTCAAGCCCTACGTGAACTCCATAACCGAGGTTCTCTTACCAAAAGCGCGTGATCCCACGCCTTCTGTGGCTGCAACGGTCCTTCAGGCGATCGGCGAGTTGTGCACGGTCGGCGGTGAATCCATGCTTGCTTACAAGGATACGTTGATGCCCATTATCATTGACGCCCTACAGGATCAGAGTGCTCCTATCAAGCGGGAAGCTGCTCTCCACACACTCGGTCAACTTGCTAGCAACGCTGGCTATGTCATCAAACCCTATCTCGAATATCCCCAACTTCTGGAGATTCTCCAGTCAATCATCCGCGGAGAGCCCCAACACGGCACATTGCGACAGGAGACCATCAAACTTATGGGCATTCTAGGCGCTCTGGACCCTTACAAACATCAGGTATAGGATACCCTGAGGTCAATTCCAGACGAAATCCAGCACCTTCGGCATTTGACCGATCACCTGCATGAAATGCTCCGGGCTAGTCCTGCAAAGGACAGTGTGGCCAGCCAAGTGGCCAATGTCGCGAGTGCGAGGAGCGGAAACCCCTCAGACAAGACCCCTGATTGCCTCAAAAACGCGTTGACTAACTTGATGCAGGTCGAAGAAAGGACTGATGACAACAAGCGGAACAATGAAGCCGCCCAACTGACTGATGTCTCTCTGATGATGGGTGGCCTAACACCATCTAATGAAGACTACTATCCGACCGTGGTGATCAACGCACTGCTTCAGATCTTGAAGGATCAGTCTTTAGTCCAGTGGCACGGAAACGTTGTCGATGCCATCATGAGCATTTTCATCACTCTGGGACTGAAGTGTGTACAGTTCCTTGATCGTGTGGTCCCCGCCTTCATATCAGTCATTCGTGCATCGAGTAACGCCCGGCTTGAGTTCTACTTCAATCACTTGAGCAGGCTGGTCAGTATCGTTCGCCAACACATCCGAGTTTATCTCAAGGACATCATCGATGTTCTTCAGGAGTACTGGCACACAACTCTAGCGCTTCAGAGCACTATCCTGGGGCTGATAGAGTCAATCTCGCGGTCTCTTGAGGGCGAGTTCAAGATTTACCTCGCCAAGTTACTCCCACTCATGCTGGGCGTGCTCGAGAAGGATGTTAGCACGAAGCGGCAACCTAGCGAGAAAGTGTTCCACGCGTTCCTGGTATTTGGCTCAAGCGCCGAAGAGTACATGCATCTGATAATCCCAGTTATTGTACGTCTCTTCGACAGTCACAGCCAGCCATTGTTCCTTCGGAAATCGGCTATCGAGACGATCGGCAAGCTTTCGAGCATGGTGAACTTGAACGACTACGCGTCAAAGATCATCCATCCTCTGACTCGTGTGTTGGCTAGTGGCGAGCCGAGTCTTCGGGTAGCGGCTTTGGACACACTTTGCGCCCTTATGCTGCAACTAGGACGCGACTACTTGCATTTCGAGCACACGGTCGACAAGGCGATCTCCATGTATGCCATCCAGCACTCGAATTATGAGAAGGCTATCGAGAAGCTCAAGAAGGGCGAGGCCCTCCCACAAAATCTTGCTCCTCGGTTTGAAGACATCTCCATGGAGGGCTTTGCTGCCGAAAACAACCCACCCAAGAAGTTGACCCTGAATCCGGTGCATCTCAAGCAAGTGTGGGAAACAAAGGGCAAGTCCACCAAGGACGATTGGCATGAGTGGTTCAGGAAGTTTAGCACAACTCTTCTTACCGAGTCACCGAACCATTCCTTGCGTGCTTGTGCCAGCTTGGCCAGCAACTACCAGCCTCTTGCGCGTGAGCTCTTCAACTCGGCCTTCGTATCCTGCTGGAGCGAGCTTTATGAACAGTTCCAGGTATGTCAGCGCAGTACTTATAATGATTTGAGCCGGATACTAACAGCTTGTTAAACAGGAGGACTTGATCACCAATATTGAGAATACGATCAAATCGGAGAACGTGCCACCGGATCTCCTTGGCCAGCTTCTCAACCTTGCCGAATTTATGGAGCACGATGATAAGGCGCTGCCTATTGACATAAGAGTATTGGGACGTGAGGCCGCACGTTGCCACGCATACGCAAAGGCTCTTCACTATAAAGAGCTTGAGTTTTTGCAGGACCACAATAGTGGTGCAGTGGAGGCTTTGATTGTCATCAACAACCAGCTTCAGCAATCCGATGCTGCCATCGGTATTCTTCGTAAAGTAAAGACCTACAGGGAGGGTATTCAGTTGCGCGAGAGTTGGTTCGAGAAGCTCGAGCGTTGGGACGAGGCCCTCAACTTCTACTGCCAACGCGAGCGCGAAATTCCCGAAGACCAGCCTGTTCCCGTCGACATTGTGATGGGCAAGATGCGTTGTTATCATGCTCTTGGCGAATGGGATTCCCTAGCTACGCTTGCTGGAAAGACCTGGGCCAATTCGGCACCTGAGATTCAGCGACGCATTGCTCCATTAGCCACAACCGCTGCCTGGGGTCTCGGCAAATGGGACTCGATGGACAGCTACCTTCAGTCAATGAAGCGCTTCTCCCCAGACAGAGCCTTCTTCGGTGCGATTCTGGCCCTTCACCGCAATCAATTCAGGGAGGCTATGGCATGCATCGAGCAAGCTCGCGAAGGACTGGATACCGAGCTTAGTGCGCTTGTTAGCGAGTCTTACAACCGGGCTTATCAGGTTGTAGTACGTGTCCAGATGCTCGCGGAGCTGGAAGAGCTCATTGTCTACAAGCAATGCGACGGAGAGAAGCAGGCTACCATGCGCAGAACCTGGGAGACTCGTCTCAAGGGCTGCCAGCGCAATGTCGAGGTATGGCAACGCATGCTGCGTTTGAGATCGCTTGTCATGACTCCGCAGGAGAACATGCATATGTGGACCAAGTTTGCCAACCTTTGTCGCAAGTCGGGCCGCATGGGACTCGCCGAAAAGTCACTCAAGCAGCTTATTGGAACCGACTCGCCGTTGGACTCTGTCATTCCTTACTGGCATGATCGCCATCCGGGCCCGGTCGGCAACAGAATCGCGTCTCCGATCTTGTATGCGGTTCTGAAGTTCCAGTGGGAGATTGGACAGTCACCAGGATTCCGCAATTCGGAGCACAGGGTTGCCGAGAAGACGCTGTACTGCTTGCAGAGGTTCACGCAGGAGACTGCGCACCGCGTTGAGACCTCGCGTATGCACATGGCTGCCCATGCACAGAACGGCATGGAGGTGCAAAACCAGCCAGGGTTTGCTGAGTTTAATGAAGAGATGTTGAATCCACAGGCGCAGAAACACTGGCTTGAGCAGACTGTCTTGCTTGCCAAGTGCTATCTACGCCAGGGTGAGTGGATGGTCTCGCTGAACAAGGACGACTGGCAGCAAAGATACCGCGCCGAAGTCCTTGACTGCTACTACAAGGCTACCCACTACAACAACAAGTGGTATAAGGCTTGGCACGCATGGGCTCTGGCCAACTTCGAAGTCGTCCAGTACCTGACAGGAAACCGTGAGGTTGATGTGCGCAACAATGGGGAGCAGAATTACATCATTCAGTACGTGGTGCCTGCTGTTCGTGGATTCTTTGAATCCATCGCGCTGTCCTCTGGCAGCTCTTTGCAGGACACTTTGCGCCTCTTGGCCTTGTGGCTCACCCACGGTGGCCACATTGATGTCCATAACGCCGTCACTGAAGGATTTACGCGTGTCAGTGTTGATACCTGGCTTGAGGTCATACCCCAGTTGATCGCCAGAATCAACCAGCCTCACAAGAGGGTGCAGCAGTCAGTCCATGGGTTATTGGCCGACGTTGGTCGTGCTCACCCTCAGGCGTTGGTGTATCCGTTGACAGTCGCAAGAAAGTCCTGGCACAACACGCGTAGGGTACGGTCGGCCAACCAAATTCTTGAAAGTATGCGTCAACACAGTCTCCGGCTTGTTGAGCAAGCGGAAATTGTCAGTGGTGAGCTCATTCGCGTCGCAGTGCTATGGCACGAGTTGTGGCACGAGGCCCTCGAGGAAGCTTCGCGCTTGTACTTTGGCGACCACAACATTGAGGGCATGTTTGCCACTCTCGAGCCGCTTCACGAGTTGCTGGAGGCTGGCCCGCAAACCCTTAGAGAAATCTCTTTCGCCCAGACCTTTGGCCGTGATTTAAGCGAAGCGCGGGATTGGTGCCGTCAGTATCAAGAGACACAAGACTCCAATGACCTTAACCAGGCATGGGACCTTTACTACACGGTGTTCCGTCGCATCACCCGTCAACTTCCGCAGATGACCTCCCTCGAGTTGGCTTACTGCTCGCCTAATTTGCTAAACGCCAAGGATCTCGAACTTGCTGTGCCCGGAACGTACCGCAGTGGCCAGGAGGTTGTTAGGATCATGTCTTTTGACGCCACCTTCAGCGTGATCAGCTCCAAGCAGCGGCCTCGCAAGCTCGATATCGTTGGCAGCGATGGCAAGACATACACTTTCCTTCTCAAGGGACACGAAGATATCCGCCAAGATGAGCGTGTCATGCAGCTGTTCGGTCTTTGCAATACTTTGTTGGCCAATGACTCGGAATGCTTCAAACGACACCTCAACATACAGCGATACCCGGCTATTCCTCTTTCACAGAACTCTGGTCTTCTCGGCTGGGTCCCCAACAGTGACACTGTCCATCAGTTGATTCGGGAGTACAGAGATTCCAGAAAAATTCTCCTCAACATTGAGCATCGTATCATGTTGCAGATGGCTCCCGACTACGACAACCTTACGCTTATGCAAAAGGTTGAGGTCTTTGGATATGCTCTTGATAATACCACTGGCCAGGATCTGTACCGTGTCCTGTGGTTGAAGAGCAAGTCTTCTGAGGCCTGGCTGGATAGGAGAACAAACTACACACGTTCTCTTGGTGTCATGTCGATGGTCGGCTACATCCTCGGCTTGGGCGATCGCCATCCTAGCAACTTGATGCTTGACCGTATTACGGGCAAGATCATCCACATTGATTTCGGTGACTGCTTCGAAGTAGCCATGAAGCGCGAGAAGTATCCTGAGCGGGTGCCGTTCAGACTGACTCGCATGCTCACATATGCTATGGAAGTTAGTAACATAGAGGGTAGTTTCCGTACCACCTGTGAGCATGTGATGAGGGTGTTGCGCGAGAACAAGGAGAGTGTCATGGCTGTCCTTGAAGCTGTATGTATCCTTTGCTATGTTCCTTTTTTAACGAGATTGCTAACTGATGCGCAAAATAGTTTATTCACGATCCTTTGCTCAACTGGCGCTTGACCAACCCCACCAGCCCGCCCGGTCCCAACTTCAACGCCGAGCGAGAGGTCGCTATGCCTGGTGGCCCTGGTCCGCGCGCCCGCAGGCCATCTATCCTTGACGCTCCCGTGGCACCTACCGAGTTCCTTGCCGCGCAGGCTGCTCCTGGAGCGGATGGGCATGGAATGGGGATGTCCGCTAACCCCGGACGCTCCCGTGCCCGCACCAATTCGTCTGCCATCTATCCGACTGGCAGCAGCATGGTTAATGGCCATGGAAACAACCAGCAAGAGCAACAGGAGGTTCAGAACGCGCGCGCCCTCGAGGTTTTGGACCGTGTGCAGCAGAAGCTCACTGGTCGCGACTTCAAGCCTCATGAGGAGCTCAACGTTACTGATCAGGTTAACAAGCTGATCATTGAGGCCACCAAGCTTGAGAACTTGTGCCAGCACTACATAGGATGGTGCAGTTTCTGGTAAACATGCTTTAGGGAGATGAAAACAGGACGTTGGGATATGGTTCATCGAAAGCTTTGGTGGCTGGTGGTCTCAGACTTGCTATAACTTTACTATAACTTGCTATAAAGGTGAAACAGGGGGATTAGAATACTGGTTGAAATGGTGCTATAGGTGAACTGGGGCGGTTTTTGATGGGAACAAGCGAGATCATCAAGTTGGCGTTGGGGAAGTGGTTACATAGGCACTTTTGCGATGTTTTGTCTGGGTAGATGTTCATTTTATGTTTTTAATAGAGCGCGTATACAAAAGCCGGCTGTTTGCCTGCGGTGAAACACGAAGTGATCTCGACCTGTCTCAATGCTTCCTGAAGCAACTTTGTTCATCCTCATCTCCGGCAACTAGGGTCATATTAAACAAGATATTGGCCGATGCACACCTCGTCTCAAAGAATAGGGAGCATGAAGCCCACCATTCCTACAACCGCAGTTAGAACGAGCCCGACCGATACCGACAGCACACCAGCTCCTCCCGGCTGCGTAACATCTCCCGTCGAAAGTCCCGTGGACTGCGCAGCCCGCGTCGAAGACAAAGTACTTGACGTCGTGGAGCTCATTGGCGTGCTAGACGGTGTAGTCCCATCATCGACGCTGAGACTTGGATGAAGCGGCATCGTCGCTCCCGGGTGGCCATCGCCGCTAGCAGAATCCTCTGTCTGCACTGGTGGCGCGGCGACGGAAGAAGAAGAAGACGATGTCACCGCCGGTGCCTGCGTCCGAGTTGTCGTCGTGGGCGCGGGATTGGAACCACCGCCACCGTCACCTCCGCCAGAGCCGCTGCCTCCTGAACTGCTGCAGGTCCTACCGTTTCTGCAGCAGCCGGTTGCTGTGCAGTAGAAGCCGGACTGGATGATTTATTCTCGTCAGTTGCTTCCTATACGAAAAGGCAATCGACTGGCATGTCAAAAGGGTCAAATCACATCGCAATACCACCCTTCGCCGGTAGCGCAGCAGACACTTCCCAGCGGCATGCACCAGCCGACATCACAGTTTTCCTTTCCGGCGGCACTGCAGGTGTTGGAACCGCTACCGCCCCCGCCTCCGCTACCTCCACCACCTGAACCAACAGCGCAAGTTCCGTGGTCAGTACAAACTTCGCCGGCGTCACAATAGCCATGGTCGGGACAGCAGACGGCGCCCGCGGGCATACAACTGTAAAGAGAGAGAACAAAGAGTCAGCACGAGGATTGACTTGAACTGATCGCGAAAGGACCTGGAAAACGGCAACTAGTTTCTTACCCATCACCACAAAGTACCTTTCCAGCATCACACCCACCACCAGGCGAACAGGTCTTGCCAATCGGACAACAGGTATCCCTTACGGTGCAGTATTCGCCTGGGTCGCAGTATCCTTTTCTAGAATATGGTCAAGAACCGTCAGCCCATCATCGTCCACAAAGCAGCACCTTTTGGTTTTCTGCCGCAAGAGTTGGATGGATCGATCACATACCCAGAGCAGCAAGTACTAGCCAACGGCATACACCCGATTCCACATGTCGTCTCGCCTATACCACAACCCGCCGCATTGCTACCGGTACCAATGGCAACGAGACCTTGGTTTGGTTTGGGCGAGGTACCAGGCACGGTGGGAAGCCGTTCGTAGGCGAGTCCGCCTAGGAGGGCGCGGGCGGCTAGAGTTTGCATGCGCATCTTGCCTTGGGCTTGATTGTCGTTTTTCGGTTACGAGAACAAGGAGACGGGAGTGAGTGAAGTCGCTTTGGAGCTGAGCTCACGCCTGGGCGAAGGGTTGGTTGGTTGGTCGAGAAGTCTGAAGCTGGGAGTAAGAACACCAGACTTATAACCTCGACCAGGAAAGGTGTAACCCAACCGCAAGTCTGGACGCGATGAACTATTTATACCTTCTTTTCCATCTCTCCATCACCCCAACCATCACACCGTGTCCAGCCGTCCATCCATCCACTCATGGCTTTCGGTGACTCCGCGAAACTTGTACGTCAACTAGGGCCGTCCACGCCATCCACGCCATCAAGTATTCAAGCCCGCATCACTTGACCAAACAAAGTGTCGACCACTGCACAGTTCTGCACCTAGCACCACACCAATCAAGGCTTGCCATGGGCCCGTACCACTTCAAGGGAACAAGATCAACGGTCCCCAAGCCTTGATAACCAGGGGACTCCTAGCTCAACTCTGTGCAGTGCAGTCCATACGCAGTATAGTCTAACACAATGCAGATCATCTCTAAACAATGGGTAGGTAGTTTCAAATTGGTCTCTATGAATCTTTTGCATTTACTGAACTACATTACTAGTGTAGTCCCCTGCCTAGGGTAGGTAGCAAAGAGCTACTTACTTACCTAGCAATCCATCACTTTTTTTTTGTTTCTTTTCCAGCCATCCAAGCCACACTTATTTTATGCCCCAGCTTCACCATGCCCTAACATCACATCACAACACAAAAGCTTTCATTCACTTACATAGGTACATTAAACATCAGGGTTCCAAGGGAAATTACAGGACCAGGTACCTACCTACACTAATAAGGCTGGAGCAAGCACCGACATGTCACATGTTGTCAAATCAAAGAAAAGCAAGCAGTACGGTACCTCTATGTACCCCGTCAATCAACTTTCCCCCCCTGTAGTGGCGTTCAAGAAACCTTTTCCTCAACTTGGGAAGGGGGGCTCTCCTCCTCCTCCTCCTCCTCCTCCTCCAAATATATGCGAGGACTGTATCTGGGGAAAGAGGATGGAAGCTAGGAATAGGGGTCTTAAGGGTGTGACACTAAGGTCTAAGGGTCCATTACAGTGCATGCCAAGACCTGTTGCTTACTCGTGAATCGGAGCAATTTCGTGCCGTGGGCTTTTTCAGCCTTAAAGCTTAATTGGGGTTTAGGCTAATGAAGATCTTTTTTGAAGAAACTGTTTGAGGAAGCTGAGGTTGCCGCCATGACCAAGATCTGGGAACATAGGGGTGGTGTAACGACGGGTGCCGGGTCGATTTGTGGTCGGGCGTAATGGTGCCTGATTTCAGAATAGAACGTTGACGAGAGGACGGCAGGAATTGGTTGGGAAGGATATATGCAGGAGGATCAGGTGTGATTGGTAGGCTGTGGCTTGCAAGTTATTGTCTTGTCTACAGGCAACGATGGACATTTTCTCTCACTTCGAGAATGGTTGTGATGGGAAATGAATGCGATGACTCCTATAGGTAATGTTTACGCTACTTGGTACCCAATGTTACCCAAAGGATTCTAACCTTATTTCTTGAAACTTCACAAACGCTAACGCATGCCTGAATGCTCCAGTGAGAACATGAATCCAACTTTCTTCTGCCCTCGTTGTGCATTATGCCGCCATTTTCCCCCGTTGAAGAGTTTTCTTTCACTTTTTGTAAACCATCGCAAACACCCCATCAGCACCGATTCCATGAATCATTCGCTTTCTTCCTTAACCAATTGACCATATAATCACCTCGAAAGTGCAGAGCTGTGATTTTCCTTTTCCCTTCGCTGATGATATCAAGACTTTCCCAACACCGAACACATGCGTTTTGCCGTTCATCTCCGCCTCCCTGCAGCAGAAAAACCTCGTTTTGAGAGTGCTAGTATTCCCGTGAAGGAGTTTTAGCGACTACTACCTGCCACCTTTGCTGCCCTGGTTTCCCCTTTATTCTTCAGGATAGCTTAAAATCTACCGTTACTGGAGCTTTTCCGAATTCTTCTCTCCTGTTTCCCTTCTTGTTGGGCGGCATTAAAGTCTTGACGTCCTCTTTTCTGGTTTTCGGGCCTTCCCATTCTCTTAGATCCCTCGAAAACTCCGTTAGTCGAGAATCCGAACTGGAAGTCCGCAGAGGTGGGAACTGATGTCGGCCCTTGTTGGTGCTCTTTAAGCCCTGAGTGCTGTTCAAAGCTGTTCCCTATTCCGTTTAGTTCGGGGGGAATGGGTACCGACTGGCAAAAGTTCATCAAGTGTTCATGAAACTGCTGGGGCAACTCCATTGGGAGGTGCAGGACTTGGGGTTGCAGGACTTGGGGCTGATGGGCTTGGAATTGCTGGGCTTGGAGTTGCTGAGCTTGCATATGAAATTGTTGAGCTTGGAGTTGCTGAGCTTGGAGTTGCTGAACTCGGCGTTTCCGAGCTTGGAGTTGCTGAGCTTGGAATTGCTGAACTGGCGCTCCTTGGACTTGAGGTTGCTGTACCAACTTGGAAATTCTATCATTCAACTGCTGGCAAATTCCTAACAACCCCTGAACCTCCAACTTCAATTCAATTATTTCCTGCGCCTGTTTTTGACAGTCCGATTCCAGCTTTCGGCGTCGTTCTTTTTCCTGCGCTAGTTCACTCTCTACTGTCACTGCAGCAGGCGATTTTCCTTGATTGAGAGACTCCTCCATCTGTTTTTTCAGGTCTTCGAATAGGACTTCGAAATACCTTCTGTTGTCTTGTAGTTGTTTGAGCAGAGATTGGTAGTGGGTGGTCGAGTGCAAATGGAGACCTCCAATCGCTTCTTGAATACATATGTTGTCGTCCTTCAGCTCTTGCCATTGGGCTTGGTCAATTTTCATGCCGGATCCCTCAGCCTTGTTGTTGTCATTTCGAACTTGATTACCCTCAACAGATGCTTTGGTATCCGCGGTACACGCTCGATCAAAGTCGGTGGATGACATAAGTTGCCCCTGCTCTTGAGCTCCCTGTTGTGTCGCCTGTGGCTCAACTGCGTGAGGTCAGTCTCTGATTACGAAATAGATAAGAGTTGAAGGGCGATTACCTCTGGACTGGCTTTGGAAAAACTCGCTGGATGGGGTAGGCTGCTGAATCAAACCTTCATCTACCAATCCAAAGTCCCTCATCCAGTCCATATTCTCTGACTTGGATGGCTGAAAATGGTCCGTGTCATTGTCAACAAGGGGGCCCATCTCGATCGAAGAGGTATGCGAGGTAACAGGCGCCATTGTCGAGTTTTCTCCATTAGGTGGCCGAGACTGCCCCATCCGATTGTTGGTATGAGGTCCCATGTTGTTGGGAAAGATATGTGACTTGGAAGGCACCATGACTATGATTAGATAGGCACTTTCGTGATATGAGTAAGCGAGTATGATTAGCAAGAGATATTGGAGACAATACAAGAAGTAATGTGACTGATGGTCCTGGTTTTGAGAGAGTCAAGTAATGGTGTGAAGGGGGGCAAAGCAAAAAGAAAAGATTTTGGGGAGATGGTGTTTAAACGGTGGCTTTTCTTGTTTGCAAGTGTAGAGATACTGTAGCTGGAGATGGAGCAGGAGGCACTGTTTCCTTTAGAGCAAAGGGGGAGCAATGGAAGCTCTGTTGGAACGCCGAGCTTCAATTCCTGGCGAGGCGGCTTCCTCGTTCCTTGCTCTTTCCTTGCATGCTGCTCGTTCTCCTGCCAATTGCATAGGTACATCTCAGCTGCACCCCAACCATCTGCGGGTTCTGCCATGAAAAAGCAGCAACATCCGGAAGTCTTGAAGCATAAGAGAACATAGAAAAGACCAGTCACAATACCAAGTCCAAATCGAGCATACAACTTGCTCAATCCTTCATTCCGCCACTCACATTACTGACTTGCTGGGATGTGCCAGTGCGCGAGCATGGAAACAGAAACCACTCACCATTTAGAAAGACCACCACCACCCCAAATCTTGGAACCTCCTAATTTGTATTCCGCTGTACCAAGACCACCCTGACCATTAGCAACTGAACGTACTTTCAGACCATACATAATTACCTCCATCCTACTCTATCTACCTCACCGCCACGATCATAACATCCACTTACAAATCATGCGTAATCCATCGAGCAAGCACCGCAGTGATCATCAGTCCAGGAATAGTCACCAACACAAACCAAGGTAGGTACGCACCTGAATGTCCTAAACTTAGGTCAGTTCTCAAGCAATCCCTCCTAGGTAGACACCTCCTTCTCCAAAACTGTCACCAACCCAGCCTGCACCATCTCCGCCACCTGCACTACCTAGGTCCCGCTCACCATACAACGAACCTGCTTGACCACCCAATCCCCCTACCGTATAGACTCGAGCCGTTGATACCTAGTTAGGTTCCCTGGAAATCAGGCATAATCTGTAAGCAAACTGCCCGAATATGTGCATTTCATGCTCACCAAAATACCTAAGTGGGGGAGTCGTGTGGCTACCCTGCCCGAAGCACTGTAAATCCAATATTTCTAATGCCCTCCTGCCTTTTCCCACCTACCTTTCTTTTCAAAGGTGTTGGATGATGATGACATCCAGAACCACCCATTCCCATGCAAATTCTGGTGGACATGAATGTTGCAGTATGCTTAGTGATTATGCCTGATTTCCAAGAAACCTAAAGGTAAATATCAACGGTTCGAGTCCATACCTCTACGGTACACATATGGGAACTGCAAACTTGACAATACGGCGTACTTCAGTTAGGTCATGCTGCCCCCTCTATCCTCACCATTCCCTCCGCCTGCTGTTTCTACTACTGCTCAACTACTCATTTTTCAGATGTTCTTATGGTCCCTGAGGGAGGCGAGTAAAAAAATAGAAGAAACGAGTCTCATATCCCCCGTTCCGTTGTACAAATTGGTGCAAACGGTGTTAATAATGCAATCGGTGGTTTTGCTAGAGGGGGTAGTCCCGGGGGCAAATTGGAGGACCAGGGGGGGCGGGAGATGTTGGGTTGGGTAGCTGTGTTGAGGATGGGGGAGATGAGGAGGAGGAGGAGGAGGAGGAGTACGCCAAGGGGATTGATTTGGGGGTGGGAAAACAGGAATTGAGAGCAAACGTAGGTATGATTGACTCAATGACAATATATCGTCCAGTCATCAGCAAACAGTTTACCCCCTTTTGACTCCAGACTAGGAAGGTTACTGTCGTTGCCGCAAGGATAAAAAAAAAAAAAGAAAGAAAGAAAAAAAAAAAAGAGCGAAAAAGGCGGAAAGAAAGGAAAAAAGACAAAAGTCAGGTCTTCGCAAAAATAGAGGTTCCGCTTACAAGGACACAACACACTACCTGCGTGTATTTCTATCACATTTTAGCACTCAGTTCTACTGACAGGACTACTTCTAGCCAATACTCAATACAGTACTTCTTGTTTCCTAATGCATGTTCTCGCCAATAAGCTTGGTGTTACCCATTTCCCTAGCCCTTCATGTTTGTCGTAGTCAACTCATCCAAGCAAGCCCCAAACGAAGCGTGCGAATCCATCCGGTAGGTATATTGAGCATGGTCGCTATGACCGGGCATCATGACTTTTTTCAACATGTTGACTCATACACCCAATTCAAATCTTCAAGTACTCAAGACCATCAAAAGTTATTCATGTACCCAACGCAAGTGCTTGACTTTCCATGACCATACTCAATCAAACACCGTCAACCAGCCGTCTCTTTCCAAATCTCTTCCAAGCAAAAACTCATCTACTCCCCACTAACACCAACGACCTGCAAAACCGCCTCATTATACCCCCAATTTTCAAACTTACACTCCATCTCCTTTTCCAACTTCAACAAGCCATGCACTCCAATATTGAACTCCATACCTTCTGTCTCGTCTTCCACTGTTTTTATCTTGACTCGCAACTTGCCAGCAATGACGGTGCACATGCGAGTTTCATGCTGTTGTTTTCGGGAAGATGATGACGGAGACACGTCTGATGTGGCTGGGAGTTCATGAGAGCCTCCCACGGGGATTTTTATGATGTGGAGAGAGAAAGATGAGGAGGCACAGATTTGGATGGAGGAGGTGGAGGAGTTTTGGTGGGTGGGTAGATTGTAAGAGGAGGAGAGGGCGAGGTCTTCGAGGCGAGAAGGGGTTAGTAGCTTCATAAGAGAAAAGAAGAAATGGAGGAGCATGAGAACCAAGAGAAGGACGGGATGGTTGGTCAAAGCACTTACTGTCGGAAGGACCGTTTTCTCTGGGAATAGCTTTTGCTTCCCTTTCCCAATCCTCTACTTCCAGGGATTCTTGGATCGCGCTCGGTGTAGGATCTTGGCGAGGAGCGTTTTGCGTGCCACGAATTCGTTTCGAGCCTCGCAGAGAGCTCGCAATTTCTTCCCGTGTAGTTGAAACGACCTGAGAGGCTGCAGACGCCATATCCGTCGAAGCGAACGGCCGTTTCTGTGACTCGGAAGGCGTGGTTTCAGCTAGTGACCTTAGACGCCCAGATCGTCGATAGCTAAAGCTGGTTGCATCTTGACGATAGAGGTCAACATCCTTATCCGCCTCATCGTCCACAAAAACATGCTTCCGCTTGACCATGGCTGCATGTCGTTGTGGAGATATCATCCATTGTTGTATGTTTTCTTTAACTCTGCCGTCTTCCAAACGTTCCAGCATAGAAGCCTTGAGACTGCACATTGTGGCCGACTTATTGAGTACACAGTTCATACAACACCAGCGATTGGTGGGCGATGTCACCAACTGTGGACTCGACTCGGCTATCTCATGGGCAAGTTCCGGGCATATGCTGACACACTCGTAGAACGGACCATCTCCGCGGCGGCATGCTGTGCATTGTTTTACCAGCCTTTCCACTCCTGTTACTTGAATAACCAAAGCCACTCCTAGCGCTGAATGTTTCAGTTGCTTTGGGTCCAGTTTCTTGTCGATGATGTTTAAATCTCGAATTCGAGGGAGGGCCATAAGATGGTTGAAGCTCGGATGACTCGGCCTCGTGAGATCGCGGTCGACCATGCTGCATAAGTACTTCCAGAGTTCTTCTGAGTTCGTGGCAGGTTTTTTTGTGGTGAATTTGTGCGTGGAACTCTCCATTTGACTTCTTTTTCTTTCCTCCTCTTCGATCTCCACCTTCTTAAGAACGGGAAGGCATGCTTCGACGACTGGATCCTTATGAAGACTGACGAGGCGCTTTGATACCACACGAGGTGCTCCATATTGGTGCGTGCCTACAATGGAGAACGTGCCGTCCTTGTTATCGTTTAGGCTAACTGATGAATGCATTTTCGTCTGGTAAAGTTCGGTGTAAGCGCCTTGCTTAAAGTAATGAAAAAGACATGAGCCATGGTCAACTTACAAAATGTGATCCTAAACTCCAAGTGTTCTTGCAAACTACTCGACAAGAGCGAATAGGGCAGATCCATGGTCGGCCAGGCCAAGTCTTATCCAACTCATACCCTTCTGGGATCAAGGCACCACGTGTTTCCTTGAGGTTCCGATCCGCATCTGTCGACAAAAAAAACGTGTTAATTCCTAATCAGTGACAGAATATACCACGAAGATGACTTGCCCCACCAAAAAGTGTATTTCCGATCCTTGCTGGCCATAATGAGTTCCCCGTCAGAGTGAACCTCTGTGACCAGTTTCAATGGGGTCTCCCTCAGTCCTGGTTGTACAATTTTATTCTTTGTTGGGACAGAATAGGGTGTGGTATTTTTGACAGCTTTCCCATGCCCTTTTGTGGTTGACTTCATATACAAACTGAGGCTGAACCAAATAGGCTGGGTACCTGATGGATCTTTGACTCTGATCTTTGGCGATTGGATAGGTTCAATGTCCAATGGCTCGCGTGAGACGACAGCTGAGGGTGCGTCGGTATAATCCTTATCATCCAGCTGAGCTTGAGATGGGCTGCGGAGTATGGTAAACGTCCCATCAAGGTTGTCATTCATGTGACAACCACGATGGGTCTGAAAGCCTTGTTAGCAAAAGCCGTCCACGACTAGGTGAGTGGACGTGTACTGACCAAGAAGTGGCGGCCAAATTGATACCGGCTTTTCGTCAAGCACTGGCATGACCGGATTGGACATAGCCACTGGCGCTTCGGATACTCATAGTACGGAGTCCATCCAGATGGAAGCAGGCCACCATAGAGTTGCTCAAGCTTCCCTGTCGCATCTATGACAGCCCTAGAGTTAGTGGCGCTGCCCCTTTGCGGGCCTATAATGATAGTAAGGTGGAAAAAAGAAAAACATACTAGGCCACATGTTATAAGGACGATCTGGATCGGCCATAGTCAAGGTCTTTTCGGGTTTCGGTAGGGGAGAATCTCGAACGGCAACAATAGCCTGGCCAGATACAAGCTGATTGCTCTGTGACTGACGCCTCTGCGTGTGCTCATTCAACTTGTCTCCAGGAAGCCCGGAAATGAACTTGTAATGGTTCGCTACTGTATGCGACGGCTCGAGCATTGGCGAGTCATCAAGACTCATGGCTTTCTTGCTAACAATGATTGGAGGTTGCTTGTTCAGCATTTTGGTATACTGACCCAAGAATGTCAAAGTACCATCCAGGTTATCATTGTAACAAGCTCCTTTGTGTCCATGCTAGAGAGTTGAGGCAGGAAGTTAGCACATCAGCAGGTCTCTACATGTAGATTGGTAACCTAAGAAACAGCGAAGGTACAGGAGACGTAACGACGCACGCTAAAATGGTTCCCCAGGGCCTTGATGGATGGGTGCACTGTTCTGCAGGATCGGACAGGACATATCCACGGAAAATCGCCATCAAAGAATTGATAGCCGATGGGTATTAGTGCACCTTCTGTCTTGGTTATGTTACCGAACTGATCTGTTACACATGTTAGCCGGCGTCATCTGAAACCTCAGTGGCATTGACAGAAGCATTACCTTTGCAGACTTTGTACGGAGTATCATCAAGGGCCGAGTCTTTGGTATGTTTAGTATAAGGACAAGATGTATTCGTAACTGATACACTGTTATCAGGAAGGTCCGCATAAGCATCGTTTTCCCGGCCACCGTCGTCCTTCTCAGCATCGTAAGTAACCCGAGCGTCGTCGTCGTTGTTGTCATCATCGTCATCGTCATCGTCACTATCGACGATAATGAGCCCAGGAAGTCGACCCAGGGTACTGGCGGTGGTATTGGAGCTGAAGGACCGAGGATCAATACTCTCGACGTCAGACAGTTCCGAGTCTTCTGAAGCTCGGTCATCCCGTAATGTTTCTTGGGTATCCTCCGAAGGATCGGGGTCTTTCGATTTCTTGTGGAGCTGGTTCAAAGAGCTGGTAGATCCGTAAATCTCAGAGTGAGCTTGCTGACTTTTCTGACGGGGGTCCATGGAAGTGAGAGCAGAAACTCCAGGGACGGGCTGAGACAGTTGGGATGATAATTCCAGGTGGCCCTTTTCAGACGACGGGCGTAGTTTAGATTCCGTGCTCGCTGTACCGTTCATTGCACGTTTGGAGGGATGCTTGCTTACGCCCGGGGATTCCGAGTTGAAAGGCGTATAATAAGAGCCGTTACCCTTGAAATAGACGCTCGCAATGGTCGAACCAGATGCCTGTTTGTAGCGCGGGCCAAATGATGATGATGAAGGTTTTGATGGCTTCTTCTGCTGATGTGCCTTCCCAGACGCCGCGGATGACAATCGATCAGGGGATGTGGGAGAGTTGGAAGCATTTGGCGGCAAACTCGTCTTCTTGGTGTTGTTAAGGATTGGCCTGGGAAGCCCAACGTTATTTTCTTTCGCCAATTGACCCTGAAGAGTAGAAGTCCCGGGTAGCAATTTGCGAGAGGGAGCCGAAGCGTCAGACTTACTAGACGGGAAGGCGGTGTTCCTTGTCTCTAGCATACCATGTAGCATCAAGCCGTCTTGTCGCGGAGACGCCGCCGGAGCTGGTTGGGATTGTAGTAAAGATGGCTTTGCTAAGGGTTTTCCAGACGCTGCTGTGGTTTTGGTAGTTATGTTCTCAACCCCTTTTGAATGTGTCCCTGATGCAGGCTGTGCATCATCAGATATTTCGGGGTGCTTCAAACATGCTTGTAGTCTCTCAGTGTCGCCCTCCCCTGAGACAAGTTTAGTCTCATGACCACCATATCCCTGAAGCTTCGAGTCGTGATCTTGGGCTTCAGCCGTGGCTTGAGGGTTTTCGCAACCAGAGCTAGAGCTAACAATCTGCTCTTTGTTGTTCAAAGATGGCGATTCTTGACTAGTCGTTGTTGGGCATGATTCAATGCTCAGAGGTGCCTTTGAGAGCGGGCCGATATGGTCCTGCGAGGATGAGAAATCTTGACTCACCGTGTTGGTTCCTCTCCAGCGGCTTCATTCGCATAGTCCAGACGGCAAGTGTGTCCCAAGTGTCTGAAATTGACGCGTGCGAGGATGATCATGAGATGAAGAAACGACAAGATCAGAAGGGACGAGGGGAACAACAGAGTTACGCAAAGGTCCGGCGCGTTGTAAACGGCCAATATTACCGTGAAAGAGAAAGTGCCTCAAGTCGAGATGGATGAGGGCGGGGTACAGTAAAACTGGCCGAGTGTTTCCTGCAGGAAGACGGGATGTTGACGCAGTGAGTGCTCGAGCTCTCCACGGCAGGAGCTCCCGTCCGAAACAGGGCAACGCGTGTTCCCGTGCATTTCCAAATTGCAAACCAATTTACTGCAGTCATCTTCTCCGGATGGAAAGGAAGGTGGGACTGTATCTCCAAACATTAACCGCTGGGATCTCCCAAATAATACAACCATTTCAATAAACTGTTTGGAGTCTTAGCAACAACCAAACAATATTGGGTCGCTAGATAGGTAATGTACCGTACCAAAAGCACATTTAACAGACCTGAAAAGAGAGCAGTTGGAGTAAGAGGTCATTGTTCAGGTTTCAACATTTCTTTGAGCCATGATATCGCTGAGTGTCACAGTTGCTCTCTTCTCCATGTGTTAGCCTCCTCCCGAATATTTTGCAGCACAACACAACTTGAAGCGCTGCGTAGGTACATATCGCACTTGGCGGATCCACCAACTGCAAGCGAAACATGGAAGAACACAAGAACGACCACACCCCACGCTGGCCAGAGTTGCTTAATCACAGCCTATCAACCCGATCATGTCAATCAGCATCCAGAAGGTGCCAGAGAGTGGTCTTGGCCGGAAAGAACTCACGGGTTGAAAGGTCCTTTAGCAGTCCACGTAAGCAGATCGCTGCTCTCTGTTCATTGGGGTACATTGTCCAATAATTTCTCGAGGCTCGCTGTCGTTGTGTCTTTCCAGAGCACTTTCCTTTCCCTTGAAGACCCATATTATTGGTATGTTTCCATACTTGGCAACAATCTATGTGTATGTCCTGTTTGTTTCTCTCCATCGTCGCCTTCCAGAAATTGTAATTATTTATGGACTAAGCCCAGTACTGAAAATACTCTTTTCATAATCAGACGATATTAATGGATGGTCTATCTACCTAGCGATCAACTCCACCGACAAAGTCTTGTGGCTGCCTTTCGATCTTGAAAAACAAGCCCTTGAACAAGGAAAGCCGCGAAAGGAACCTTGAAGCAACCGATAGCAACCAATGGATGACTCGTCTGGACCCTTCTAAAGGTGACCATGGATCCCAAGACAAATAATATTCCCGGCCACGTGGTGTCTAGGTGAAGTGAAGTAGGACCTGAGCTAGAACCTGGAATTTCAACCTCTATTCACCTGGCATCTTGGCTCCAAGGTTTCATATGATAGGACTATGGATGCCTTCACCTGTTCATATGTAAATCTGAGCCTCTGTTTACCAATCATGGCTTCCAAGGTCGTGTTCACCTGTCGCCAAAATGTCGCGAACTGCACATATTTAATAGACGTATCCCTTTGTCAACCCGACCACAATCTTTCCCTCTTACACCGTCGGTCTCCGACAAATATTGTCACTTGGAATTCACCACTAATGGCTGAGATCAACAACCTCTTTTCACCATGTCAACCCGACCCCAACCGAACAATAGTCCTCCCGATGCCGACCTTGCAATTCCCTTCCTTGACCGAGTTCTCATCGACAGCCCCTTTCCACCCATAGCGATCCTGCTGCCCAGACCCTTTGCCCACTACGACAACGACATAAAACTTGAAGTCACCGCAGTGACAACCACAAAGGATATCCACGTTATCAAACGCGAAGTCGAACGATATCGATTCGGTCTTTCACCAGCTTATAGACCTGATGATAGAGTCTACCTGGTCATGGACATGTACGGTTTCGGACTTCCCGCCGCAGGAATCTGGCGCTTCCAGATCAAGGGTTACTCTTGGATCGACCGCAAGCGCACCGAGGTCCTGAGCATTATCCATGATGAGGTCACAGAGGCGGTTACAGCGGAGAACTAGAACTTCCCTGCTGACTCTATGAGACTGAGTAAGTAAACGAGCTTTCCTTTGTCTACGTCTTTAAAGACATGTCGTGAGCCCAGTGAACAGCTGCTAATTATTTCTTCTTTCCAAATCTCAAGGCGTGCCCCAGGAATGGCTGCTCTGGATGACCAAAACCACCAGCCGATTCCGATACAGAATCAACCCTGATGTTGCGCTGACTTTTCAACTTCGTGCTCCTGTGCAGCCTGTTTCTATGCAGCCTGCCCGTGTGCAGCCTGCGGAGCCCCGGCGCCCACGTGGAAGACCGAGGAAGGTCCGTGTCGATGCCGACTCTGGAGAGCATGACGACATGGTTGACGTCGACGACAACGGATACATGGAAGATGTCGACATGGAGATGAATAAGGCAGAGAACGCCGAAGGCTGCGAGGTGAGCGTGGCTTCTTTTTTAGAGCAGGATGAGGACGACAATGTTAACTACATTGATTACTATGGAGAGAACCCCGCCGACGCCAAGTTCGGGACTGGCAACGGGGCTGACGACATGGACGCTGTGCAAGATGATCAAGAAGACAACCTCATGTTGGTGTGTGAAAGTGAAGATGATGCTGTGCAGCATGAACGGCCGCACGTCGACATGAAGAAAACACCTGCCTCCTGCTATATGACGCCGACCTTATCACTGGTATTGAGGATGTTATCCTTGATTCCTTTGATCGTGAAGAAGAACATGCTGATGCTGGACAGTGTATTGATGCTTAAAATTCGTGGAACAAGTCTTTTGAAGCAGCGAAGTATCTGGAGTTATGCCAGACCTTTCTGTCCTCTGCTTTTTCCAATCCCTGAGTCGTCTGCTACCATGCCTAAGGCCGATTTCCCCATCAAGGGCCGTCGAGAAAGCTCAGATCGCGCCTCCCTTACCACACGTGGTTGCATTCGCCACGGAGAATGCCATTAGGACTACTGGCAAAAGAAAGATATTCAACCACGACAGCACTCAGAACAAGCTTTTTGGGCAGAAAATATTGGGCGAAATTATCACAGTCACCATAGCAAAAGGGAAAGAGTAGATGATGGAAGCGTTCAGTTTCCCAGCTATCACCAAGGCTGCCGCATCCACTATGGAAACTGCCTCCAGCATCAAGGCGACTGATAAGAGAAAAGGTTCAGACGATGAGACGACTGCCGACGGCAATTCTGAGCAGAAGAACAATATGAGCGCTACTATCAGCACACGTCCGGCCAAGAGAAAGACATCGGACGAAAGCAACCTTGACACAATTCACCAGGATCCTATTCACCAGGATTTTATTCACTAGGTAGGTTCCTTTTGACCGGCAGGACACAATAAACCTGAACGCAACAGACCTGGACACAATAGAGCTGTGCACAATCCCCGAGGGTAGAAATTCGAGTATTTCCATCAGCGACCCTGAACTCAATTTCTTCCCTCAATTACACGAACAAAAACGGACAACTGCTCGAAAGTCGTCGACAAGACGCATTTCGATGAAGACAAACCGCGCGACCTAGACGATTTCGACAACATCTCCCATAATAAGAAAGCCAGCAACACCTCGAAAACTATCAACAAGACTCCCGCGAAAAAGGCTGCGCCCAAACAGGCTCCTACACGTTGTTCCTCCAGGGCCAAATCTGCTATCCCAACGACGGACATCAAATCTTCCTCAGGACTCTCTCACGAAGCTGCCGCGGCAACTCTCTCTAAAAAAAAGACACGAATTTTCGGGCAAAGCTGCTTCATTAACCACCAGGGTAATGTCTTCAAAACCCGACTCTATCCCTTCGAACCCCGACAAGGGGCGCGTCAATCGATCCATGTCCAGGAATCCCACACCCACTTCCACTCAATCGGGCTTCAAGACTACAACCATGGACAATCATCACTCCTCTTCCGCGCCATCTTCCAAGCGCTCTTCGACCCTTTCACCGCCAGTCAAGAAAGCCCTTACTCTGAAGGAGCAGCGGGTACTATATGCTGCGAAAGCAGAAGTAGCTGGCAAAGGGGACGCCGAGCCAGCTTTCAGAACAGTGCAGGTGCCTATTACCTCAGTCACTTCGAAACATCTCAACAGGCGTGCTCCCAAGCCCACTACCAAGTCACCCAAAACGGCCCCTGCCGGATATGGACCCAAGGTCGTCATGAAGGAGAATTTGCGCCCCTCTTCGAAGTTTGCCACAAAGACTTCTACCGAGCCATCTCCCAAGAGCGGTTCTACCATTTCACCGCCAGTCAACAAGAAGGCCCTGACATTGAAGGAGCAACGGGCACTCTATGCTGCCAAACAAAAGGTAGTCACCCAGATTACCCGTCGGGTTTCGTCCAGAACTGGATCAGAGCCACTCAGCAAGCGATCTGTCAACCGCAACTACTCTACTTCGCCGACAGCTTCCGCTCTTGCTTCCGCCTCCTCAGTCGGCTCCCCTACAAGCCCACCAGTCGCCAAGAGGGCCCTGACGTTGAAAGAGCAAATGGCACTATATGCTGCAAGAGGGAAGGTGACTGCCCCAGTTCTTCGTGAGGTTCAATCCAACGTTGATGTGGGGTCGCCCACAGAGCTAGCTGTAAGGCGCTACTACTCTTCTTCGTCAACCTCAACGAAAGCTTCCTCTTCCGCCTCCATGTCGCCCAAGACAGATCTAAACGAGTCTTCAGTCATCTCTCGCACAAGTGCCAGCTCTTGTTCTCGGACCGCTACCAAAAACTCTGCCAGCTCGTCTTCTAGGGGTAGTTCCAGGACTTCAAAACCGCCCATTTGCCCTCAGTCGACAATCAGAAAGGCACTAGCAAAGTTCGAGCGAGAAGAAGAGGCCGAGGCTGCACTTCAAATAAGTCCCCGGAAGAAGACAACTTCTACTCCAGTGCCGAAGACCTCAGGGGGGTATACCCTGAAAGAGCAGATGAAGTTTGCTGCGGCCAAGAGAGCCGCTGTCAAGAAGGCTGATGTGGAGGGTTCAGCAAAGACTTCCTTCACGGAAGGTCCCTCTGATTCTGGGAAGAAGAGATCACGAGATGAGGCTTCGTTGGATAACCGCAAGGACGATGGGTCGGGCCGCCAAACGGAGTCTTTGTCCCGCGGAAAGAAGCGCGCAAAGTGGTGTTAGAAGCTGCAGGTTTTGTGATGCTAAGGCGCGTTGACAGTTCCATTTCATGGCCGCGAAGACCTAGGTCCCATGACAATCTTATTATCGATTGATTCTCAGACTGTTACACGGGGTACGAGAGGGTTGTGGTTTGTGATGTCTCAGCTGTTCAGAGGCGGAAGTGGAGGTTGTGATGAAAGATGGAATGGCGAAATCTGAGGGTACACTCGTATAAAGTGCCGGTTGTCTGAATTTCATCGTGACCACAGATGCGGATTATACAGTTTTGCCAACTTCAATCAGGTTCTTTGCACCAAATTCTGACTATAGCCTTCTGCTATATTGATGAAAATAACTAAACTGTGACTTGTATACAACCCGCGACCATTTTTCAACGTGCCCGGCGATATACTGATTTGGATCACGCAACCTATATCTCACTCTCCATGTTCTGTTGCTTAACCACTTCACATGACACTTGATGTCTTTGCGAGGCTACCTAGTTACTGATACACTAACAGACACAGCTGATCTACCTCTAGACCCAGAGCGATAACCGAGCTCTACTGTCTAGTTCTTGACGGCATAGATCTTGTAAGAACCCACCCACTCGTTGAGATCCTCCTTCTCCTCGGCCTCGACCTCAGGCTTCGCGGCAGGCTTGCAGCAAGACGATTCCTTCTTCTCAACGGGTTTGCAGCAAGAGGAGGTAGTCTCAGCAGCCGGCTTGCAGCACGAGGAAGAAGCAGCAGCAGCAGGGGCGCACTCAGTCTTCTTTGGCGCACAGCACGACGAAGACTTCTCCTCCTCCTCCTTCACAGTTCCAGGAGGAGCGCAGCACCCGCCCCTGTTGCCGTTCTCATCCGTGTCCAAATAAACATTGATATCCGCCCCGGTATCCTGAATCAGCACCTGCTCAAAGCCCGCCTCCTTCAGCCAAGTCTCATACTGCTGCTTCTCGCTCGCGCCCGCAATGCAGCCGACGTACATGGCGATGTCATTTCTCAACTTCTCCGGCAACGGCTTCTTGGCGAGGATATCGCTGACGGCCACACGACCACCGGACTTGAGCACGCGGTGCATCTCCTTGAAAACCAAAGGCTTCTCGGCCTCGGGAACCAGGTTGATGACGCAGTTGGAGATGATGCAGTCGGCGGTGCCGGACTCGAGGGGGATGGCGGTGATGGAACCTTTGATGAAGGAGACTTGCGAGTCTGGGAACCCGCGCGAGGCTTTGAGGGAGTTGGCGCGCGCAAGCATGTCGTCGTTGAAGTCGATGCCGATGGAGCGGCCGGTGGGACCGACGCGGGTGGCGGCGAGGAAGACGTCGAAGCCGGCGCCGGAGCCGAGGTCGATTACTGTTTCGCCCTGGTTGTAGAAGGACATGTCAGTCTTTTTTTTTTTTTTTTTTTTTTTTTTTTTTGAATAAAGAAAAATACGATGAAACAAAAGTGTATAAAACAGAGGGATCAACGTTACCTCGCGCAGACTGGTGATAGCCAGGGGGTTACCGCAGCTTAGACCGAGGTTGGCGCCTTCGGGAATGTTGGCGAGCTCTTCCTCGGTGTAGCCAAAAGACTTGGCGACGGTCTCGCCATACTTGACGCTGGTGGTCTGGGAGGCGGCACTGTAGTGCTTGGCAACCTCGTCGTAGATTTGGGAAGTGTTTCTGGTATCCATGGTGGAGGATGATGTGGTTGTGGATGGTGAGTTAAAGACGAGTGTCAAAGAATGGTTGTTGACGCCTGTGTTTGAGTAAAGTAAAAGAAGTTGATGTTGGGAGATGTTCGAGATCTTCCATTTCCACGGTGTCAGGACCTCCTTTTATACCCATCTCCCAGCATGCCTTCCCATCTTTCCTGTTCCATAACTATATCCGTGGCCATTGAGGGTCTTGTGCCGTGACAGTCTCATCTTGTCGTGAATCGGGGAATTGTCGTGGTGGTAGTCCCCGAATTGGGTTTAGTGATTTTTTATGTGGAGTGGGTGGAGCCACCCAAGCGAGTCGTTCTCAAGGACGACGACCGCTCAGGAGCGGGACCGCAAACACCAAAGCCGGGATCGTTGTATGAGAACTACTTTGACCAATGAGCTTCGTTTTTCGTTCCTCAAACTGGCAAATTTTCAGTTTGTCATCGGTGCTTCCCTTCTCTGACTGATTCCGCCTCTTCCTCTCAATCCACTTCTGCAACCAAGCACATCCCAACGCTCAAACCACGCACCTCGGTGTTTGGCTGCAGAACCCGGAATCGAGAAAGACAAGCTGCAAGACATCCCACCCATCCATCCAATCTCACTCACGCTCACGCCCGGATATTGCCTCTCCTTTGTTGGGACCACCTGGAGCGAGCTTGTGGAAACCACACACTCCATCGCCCAAGATGCCAACAGCAATGGCTTCCAACGAGTCCTTCAAGGTCCACAAATTCTCTTCCAAACTGCCAGAAGCAGAAGCTGCTCGGCAAAGGGAGAATCAGCGGCGTCATCGGGCAAGAGTGAAGGGTAAAATTGCCGAGCTCGAAAGCTCTCTAGCTGACACCCGCGAAAGGCTCGATGCAGCTCTCAAGCATATCCGAGAACTCGAGGCCGAGAACCAGAGACTCCGTGAAGCGTCCTCTCCTTCAGTCTACACTCCGGAATCCCGGGATGAGTCACCTGCAGAGCAGCTCCTCTACATGAGCCAAAGTGGACATGATGGCTACCATTACTCTCAGCCCCGGTCACACCAGTTCGAGCCACATCAACCGCCACGGCAACTTCAACAGCAACACCAACACCATCACCACCGACAGCCCCCCGTAAATGGTCTGGACATCCTAGCCAGCATTTCGTCCAGCGAAAGTGCAGTACCAACGCGCCACCGCACCTATCACCCCCACGAACTAGACTGTGCTCGAAATCTAGCCTCCCTACCAAGCTACGAACCCACACCCATAGCCTCTCCCAGAGACATGTCCCCCATTGCCGCTTTACTCTCCATGCCTACCGCATCCCAGAGAGGCCAGGCAACCGACTTTCATTCGCCTTCCGCCACCACCATCTCAGCCAGCTCTTCGACGGAGTCGCCAGGCCGGACCTCGGTCTTCGACTTCAACAGCAGAAGTAGTAGCTACTACCACCCGTCCTCGACCTCGAACTCACAGTCCTCAGTGGACTCACACTCAAACTTCCAGGACAAGATCGGCGAACTCATCAGTTGTCTGGATAACCACATCGAAGACGATGACGACTTGGTTCTGCCGGCTCCTCGACCCGGTGAATCCACCATGCCCTGTCGAGAGGCTTTTTCCATTGTCCGAAAGGTGCAGACGACCAGACCTGATTACTACTACGATACGGACTGCCGTGAGGTAGAAAACGTGGCGAGGGAGCAATGGAAGCCAGGGTTTCGAAGCGCTATTGAGCCTGGGTCAGGATGTCGGGTGCAGACGCATTTGGTCTATGATTTCGTTGATCACATTACTGGGCCTTGATCCCTCGACGACCGGTTGGTCTAAATCAGAGGGACAGAAGGGGTGATGAGCATGGTCACCTCCGGAAATGCAGAGGAGCTATACACCACCGAGGGAGAACTAATGAGGGCATGACAAGCGGTTAGCTGCCCTTTTATTTTTCTCCGAAGCTTGAGGTTTTTCTTTTCTTTCTTTTGGGCACTTCACCAAGAAACGTACGCTGCAGCGTGGTCGAACAGATGACTCGCGGTTTGATCAGCTTGGAGAACAAGAAGTGCTATTTTTACACACCAGCGGACCACAAAAGATGGTATTGGTAACCTGAAGCCTAGATCTGGAGGCTGATGGATGGGATGAACTATGCTTAAAATACGCATAAATCAAAGGCGTTACAGATGACAAAACCTAGAGTGAACAAGGACCATTTTACCAGTATGTTCTTTCTGCTCTAATTGACTCTCTGACGATGCCGATCGTTAACAGTATGCTTACCCAAACAGCTTTTCCTGTCGAGGCGGCTCGAACCGGACGGGATATCCGAGCAATTTTCAAGCATTGGACCACTACAATAGGCTAAGAGCGACTACAGAGGACGGCAAGACCAACATCGGTCATCTCAAATTAGTCTTCAATTGCTTCGGGATTCTTATTTATTTTCCCCAACGTACCTTGCAAGGCTTCAGCTGCAGATCTTCTTATATATCATCCAACCCTGCCTGCCAAGCCTCAAACTGTCAATACATCGTCCGAGCCAAATCCGATATCATACCTGGAGGAACACAGCACCAAGAGCAACTACCTCTTTCAGCATCATTTTTCAGCAAGAGCATTGTTCACCAGGATACCCATCTTCACGCTCACACCCCCGCAGTCAGTCACCAAGGCTACCAGAACCCTCCCCCTCTCCTTTTCAGATATTTTTCGGCGACACGTCCTACAACACTTGCAAATCCTTTTGCAGCGCCGTCCTCCAGCCCACAGGCCTCCATCTCGTTTTTCGACAGCGAATGCGATCCTGCCACATCCCAAAAGAAGAAGAACCACATCCGCACACTCGGCTACAGCCCCGGATAAACACAACGAGCTAAACAACTTCGTCATGCCCGGCGAATGGGCAACGCAGCCTCCATGGGCCGGGGTTTCATCTGGCGTTGAATGCGCCGACGAGGCTGGCGGTGGTGGAGTTCCATGCCGTGGCGGTGCAGAGTGGCAGGATGGACAGTGGACTGCCGGGTGCGAGGGGGGAGTATTGGGGGGATTAGTTTGCGGCTTCTGGTCGATCTAGATGGGCACATGTTGGAGGTTGCTTGAAACGAGGATCGTGGATTCCGACGAGGATGAATACGCCGGGAGCGGGCACCGAGACATCGCCGGAGACGAAGTAGGCGGTATCCAACTCGTGTCGTTATCAATGTCGATGCTTCGTTGTGCTGCGGTAGTTTCAAGCGGCTGCGAAGATATCCCTTACTCGCCCAACCGCTCGACCTTCCCCTCTATGTCCCCTACGTCCTTCGAGGTAAAAAACCTTGAAACCAAACCTCACCGTGTACCATCCCAACATCTCATCCCCCCCTCCTCATCCAAAAACCATCCACCCCCCCACCACCACCACTCCCACCATCACCCTCCACTCAGCCTCCACTCTACTTCCACCCCCATTACCCGCAACCCTCCTCTGCACCATACTCCCAAACTCCCCCACCACATTTCCCCTCGGCCAATACTCACAAACCAAATACCATCCTCCCCTTCCCGCATTCCACCCCTGGCACCACCTCGCCGCGCACCCTACATCAGTCGTATCCTTCCACACCAACTGGGTAAAATGACCCGTATCTTCCCCAAACTTTGCCTGGCTCCCAAAATCATACTTGGCTCGCTCGTCTCCCCACATCTCCACGCAGGATTGGACGTCGGAACAACCTAGAGCGAGGTTCTCGCCGTAGGGACCATGGGAGTGGGTTAGTTCGCATTTGGTGGTGGTGGAACTGGATTTTGATTTCGATTTGGAGGAGGAGGAAGAAGAAGAAGAAGAAGAAGAAGGGAGACCAAGTTTGTCGAGGTAGTGGGAAGCAAAAGAAGAGAGGGTGTCGTTGTAGATGACTGCAGAGGCGTTGTGTTGAGCACGATAAAAGTTGGTGGAGTTGAGGAGGGCGGAGGTGAAGAGGGCAGGGTTCAGGAAGGAAGGGGCGGAGGAAGAAGCCGGGGTGTTTGAAGGGGTTGTGGTTGCGGTGATGGTTATGGTTATGGTTGAGATGGTGATGGTGATGGGTTCTTTGGCATGTTGGAGGAGAAACTTGGCGGGAGGTGTGGGTTTGGGGAGGTGGGTATTTAGATTGAGGTTGTCGATGTGGCGGACGTGGAAGATGCTGGCTTTTGAGGGTTGCTGTTGGGGCTTTGCTTGGACTGGGAGGACATGATTGAAGGTTAGGATTGTGAAGATGGTGGTGAATGTTGTTGATAGGCTGGTAATGGTATGAAAGCGCATTGCGATCGGTGATTGTCACAGTTCCCGCTCTCGTCGTCGGAGATGGACATCAGCGCTTCAACCTTCTGAAGACGACAAACAGAGGAGAATAAAGCTTTTTAAATTCGCCTTGTTGTCTCCCCATTGTCTATGTATTGATTTCAATATGGTCGTCCTTTCGCTTCACTGAGATGGCTGTGTCCAAAGAAAGTCACCTATCAAAATCAGGTTTGAAGTGTAGGTGGTCCAAGAAAGATGGTTGGCTGGCGCTTCGTTGCCTTCATCCGGGGGTTCAATTGAGGTAAGGGTTGTATGGTCCGGAACAGGGGCCGATAGGCGCTGGCGAAGGGTTGATTCGGGGATGACGTAGCGCTAGCGGTTGGGCGCGAGAACGCTCACCTTTGTCCATAGTAACATATCTCTATGGAAAGACGACGGATTTTGAGATATGGGTTTGCGGAAACCCCAGACGAAATGGATGATAGTCCATTAGGGCTATTTTTACTCAAGTTTATCTCTTACTTTCTCAGTTCATCATGTGATACTGCCAGTTTTGACGAGTGTCCAGGTCATCAATGTTAGTGATGGCCAGGCCAATGAGGGTTTCGGAGAGGAAAGCCAGTCTCCCAGTGCACCTGGACGTCAGGCGGGTCTTCACATCTGCACATTGGCCTTCTGTCGACCAGATTGCAAAAGTCCCTGCCTCGATACCATGAAAAGGCATTCTTAGTCGCGCAATTTAAGCATATCATCCCAGGGAAGGATCGAGATCTTTGTGCTGTAGGTGTTCCTCCCCCGCACTCCGAAGTGAACAAGGTACCTAGGTTGTCAGCCATGTGTCAAATGCACAAGCGGGAGTGAGCATGGGTTGCTGCTGCCGGTGATCTGGTTCAGCATGCATCTCTTAAGAATGAAACATGGGACGGCTGTCTCCGTGTTGTTTCAATCCAGAGTTGATGAGATTGGCCTCGGGGGTTCTGAGACATCCCTTTCTTCCTCTTTGTTAGTACACTACTACACTAGTGTAAAATAGAGGCTGTCTTTGTACTGTGAGTCTCAACTCGACCGGTGATGTAATCGACATGCGACAACCCTGACCCTTCTTTTCGTTTGCAGTTGATGCGCAGTCAAGCAGAGAACTTCCGCAATCGGTAACCATCAAGCCAGCCATGTCATAGATGCATTACATGAGACACGTTGCTCAGATATAAAAGTGACCAACCCGTGCCGTAGCAGGTGCAAAATCCACAGAACATCCCCAATACAGACATCAATCGCGATTCAATCACAAGTATTCCTCCACCAAGATGCCAAGCAGCAAAGGCAAACCCACTGATCCTGAGCTTCGCGAGCAGCTCAAAGAAGGTACAACGCAAACAACCCAAATACCCTTTGTTGTAAATTGGCACGGCATGCTAACAGTCTCGTGAGTAGAGATCAAACAAGAACCCAACAAGTCGGGCGGCGGCGTCGGCCAATGGTCGGCATGGAAGGGTATGAAGCTTGCCAAAGAGTACGAGGCACAAGGAGGAGATTACGAGAACGAGGCGGGCAGCAAGAACGAACCAAAAAAGGGGGCACCAAAGGCCAAGAGTGCAAAGACCAAAAGGGAGGAGGAAAGGGCGCAAGAGTCTGAGCCTTCTGAGGAGGAGTGATGTCGGTTTGCGTGTGACAGAAGTGGTGAAGCCCAGTACATGTAGTAACAGATGAACGCCCAAAGCATGAAGAAGAGTGTTATACGGCATTGGGTAACGGCGAACGGGATTTGTTGTGTGGGTCCATATTTACTTGTGCGAGTTGGTGATATCCTTATAACGACTGCCCCGTGTTTGTGAAGATGGAATCGATATGCCGGCACGGCATGTTGCACGGACAAAGAGTCGATGGTGATATTGAACAACCAGTTGTGGATTATTCAGGCATCCATTATTTCGTAAGTGGTACGCCACGAGATTGGAAGGCCGGCATATGACAGCACAGAGACCCATGTTTATTCGTCAGGAGAAAAAGACATAAGCGACAGCATCATGGTGTTTGCTCTCAAGAATTGGAAGAACAGCAAAAAAAAAAAGAATGGAGGCCCCGGAGATGGCAAAGTGGAAATGGAGCATGTCATTGTCATTGTCCCCTGCATATCCAGCATGGTGAGGTAAGCTCTTCAATGCCTGGCCGGTACGTACTGCTCGGCTCCACCAATGATTTCAGGTTGTGGAGGTTGAGGTTGTAACCATAGCATTTCCGATAAGATAAGAAAAGAGCCCCTCTCGCCTGCCCGCCCCAATGCAACCCGGACCACTTGGCTTCCATCAGCCAGGCCGGGGCCCAAGCTCCCTGCCCGCCCGCCGCCATTGTTACCCCCCCCCCATCTCCCATGCCGGCATCACTGCACAGCTGAGGAGGAGCTTTGGGAGGAAGCATCCAAACCAACATTGTGCATCATCAGCCCTGCCTAAACCCGTGTCCCCTGACACGTTACTGTACAGATCGCTCGCCGCATCCATATCCGTCTCTTATTTTTGGAGTTTCCTTTTTTTTCTTCACCTTTAGGTATCCACGCATATTACGTTCTTTTTGCGCGAGACTGGATCTGCCGGTGGCGATTAGCTTGTTTTTGCTGGATGGACAGGTTTCTGTTGTAAGTTCAATGGTCCATCATCCATCCATCCCCTCCAATCCCCCCCGGCCCCATTGTCGTCCCCATGCCACCACAACTTCAAGTTTCAACCATCCATCCATCCATCCAGCCTTGAAGAACTCGTTTCGTTTGGAGACCCCCCCTGTTCCAGCACCCATCAACAACACACAAGAGATGTTCACGTCACGTATGTCCCGATCTTGGAAAGACGTCCTTGACCTACTTGGCCCCCCTTGTCAAAGCATGCTGCATGTTGAAACATGGGAATTCATCTGCTAGACATGATTGCCATCATCACCATCACAACTCCCATTGCCATACCATTACCCTCCTTTTGACAGCCAGTCTACACGTTCAGCCTCGCAACCCGTTGTTCGGCCATTGATACGCGGGGAACCCGTAAGCTAACCCCGACTTCCTGTTCTCCAGATCCTCCGAGCTTGTCTTAAAACACCGAAGGAGGTCGTAATAGGCAGTCGAAGGCTGTCGCAATCCATTTGTCTCGAACCGCTACCACTACTTAAAACCCGTCGATTCGTACCACGCCTTTTCCTCCGTGTCAATGTCGCAGACTTTCCGACCAGCTACCCTCATATCGCAATAACTGAACCAAGCTGGCCCCGAATCGATTTCCTGTCTGCGATTCTCCCACAACAAACTCCCACGATACAACAACCTCGCGACAGCCGCGTCGCAGCCTTGTGTCTGGGACCCGGTCGCGATTTCACTAGTTTGTGAAACACGGCAACTCCTCAACCCCAACCGTTTCGTGTGACCACGCCTTCGAAGCTCTTCCCCCACTCGCTTCGACGACCTAGCCTACAGGGAGCTCCTTGGCTTAGCCGACCTACCATCAAACCATGGACGAGTCTTTAGAGGCGCATCCCGGCGCCGCTGGCCACTTCGCCGCCGAAGGAGCGCATTCTGCGTTCCTCGGCGGTTTGTTAGCCTCTGCCGACACCATCTCCCGCGCCACATCGCCCGGACTGCCATGTTCCAACGGCTCAGACCAAGATGACCAGAAGCGCTACCGCCCCCGAACCTTCAGCTACTTCCGCCTGCTTCCCTTCGAAGTCGAGGAGGAGTCGCACCGGGATGCCGCTTTGAACGGCATCCTTAAGAACCTCTACGTCTCTATAATGGCCGAAGATTTTTCCCCGGGCGCTGTACACTGGACTCGCGAGCTTCAGGGATGGCTAAACCTCAAGTTTGAAATGTCGAGGGAACTTCGGGCCCGTCTCGCGCATCTCTACTTCCATTTGGCGCTTGCCCCCGGGCTTGATCCCAACACGGCCGATAGGTTCGCGAGAATGGTAGTTACCTTGACGCGCAAGCGACATTACCTGAAGCCAGGCCAAGACCTGACGCTGGACTGGCGACCACTCTGGAAAGAGCTCAAGGGCTTGGTTTTCCCTTCAGAAACGGCCCCTCATCAAGGTAGCAGAAAGCGTGCTCAAAAGCACATTATGAAGCTTTGTCTTCACGGGAGCGTCTACTTCGATCCCAAGGAGCGCCGTGCGATACTGGACGAGCTGCTGCCATACTTCAGCACCTCCGACATGTCCAATGCCTACATCGTTGCCGGCGCTATCAATACATTGCTTCCAACCGGCCCAGCACCCCCAACTGAGCCTCAGTCACAGCCGTCTGACTTCGTACCCACCTTCTTCCACTTGTGGTCCCTTATGACGCGGTCCAAGGCCTTTGATGTGGGCTTTATTGACATCTTTTCCCGAATGGCCAGGGATTATCTAAGCTGTACACATGTCCCATTCACTGAGCACGGTATCTTTACTCGTGAACAATCCGACCTCATCTTTACAGCCATTCTACGCCTGACGGAGATCCCTGTTGGACAAGCCAACTCCCCATATGCCTCGCTTGACTACTCTGCTGGGCTGGGGATTTATCTGGAAAAGGACAAGAAAAAGTATCCAGTGCCCTACATGGTTGCTAGGTGGATTGTACACTCCATATCACCGCTTTGCCTTGACCAGGAAAGTTCCGTCATGTCCAACCTTGAGGGTCTAATGGAGTCAATAGACACCTTCTTCCATCCTTCGAACCAGGGAGCGTGGTCTATGTTTCTCGCCCAATTGACTTTCTTCTTGACCGATATTTTCGTTTCACGCTGGAATCGTGAGCAGAGCGGTGAGCTCGATATCCCCGCAGACCGTCGGATAAATAACGACCTGAAGAAGCGATTCGTGCTCTCCCTCAGAGAGGTTACCTTCATGGGCCTCTTCTCCAAGAGCTCAAAGGTCGTCAACTATTACTACACTGCCCTGCAAGGACTCGCATACCTCGAGCCAGACCTGATGCTTCCCGGTGCCCTGCAGCGATTCTACCCGAGTTTGCAAGGGCTTGTAGAAGTGCACCGAACGACTTCAAGTCTCTGCAGTCTTCAAATGATTGCCAACATCATGTCGAAGCAAAAGGGGTACCGCTGCCATATCACCGCTCTACTGGCTTTAGCCCTTCCCGGTATTGATGCCAACGATCTCAATAAAACACAGTACACGTTGAACTTCATCCAAAGTGTGGCATACAGCATCCCTTTTGTCCCGCTTGTCGATGAGAATAACGACATTCATGATACGAGCCTTGCCATGAACTGGGTTCAGGGGGAAATGGAGAGAATGGAGCGCGAGGGGCAAGATGTCAAGATCAACTACAACGAGGAACTTAGTGACGAAGACGAAGCAAACATCCTTCGATCCTCCACCGCTGGTCTTGGAGAGTTTGTCATGGCTTTGCTAGGCAAGGTTTTTGCACTGCTAGAAAACCTTCCAGACGCGAGCCATCTACGAACAGGCTCCCCAGAGGACAACGTGATCAACACGCTCCCTGCTGCACTCACGCCTTTGTTCGCATCGCTGTCTCCTCAGCTCTTTGACTCGGCGTTGGAGAAGCTGGCAAACTTTGTGTCAACTCATGTAGTGCATCAAGCTCGGGATGCCATGGCGTGGATTTGCAATGCCTTGTGCAAGGTCAACCCGGAAAAGACGCTCAAGGTCTTCATTCCCATGTTGATTGTCAACATTCGCAATGAGATCGACTACAACGGTGCTGCTTCAGATCGAAGCAGTGGCACCGAAGTGCTTCCCAGGGACAGAGCGTTGGTCTGGCATGTGAGCATGCTCAGCATGTGCGTGGTCCACGTCGGCAGTGAGGTCCTCAAATACAAGGACGAGCTTTTCGGAATCGCCAAGTACATGCAGGAAAAATGCCGTGGTCTTCCCACCATTCACATCTCCAACTACGTCCATCATTTACTGCTCAACCTTACCCACACCTACCCAATCGATAATGCTCTGTATGAGCCCGATGTAATTGCTCGCGGCATCGACGTCAGCGACTGGGGCCGTACGACTGAGCCATCTGAACTCACCATCAAGTGGCACCGGCCGTCTCCCGCCGAAGTTGCTTTTGCTGTGGAGCTGTTTGAGAGCGAGGCTCGTGGTGCCACGGAGAGACTCATGCAGCTCATGAGTGACGATCCTCCGGTTAGCAGAAAGGGAAAGAACAAAGAGTGGTCAGATGAGTTGTCGCGGAGCTTGACAGCACTTCGTCTTTTGATCTCGGGCGTCTCAACCCTTTTTGACCCTGTCCGTGCGTCAGGAGAAGCAACTGGCTCCAGCGGTAACCAGGATACCGATGCCGCCGGTGACACAATCATGGAAGAGGACAATGACCCGCTGGCTGAGATCGCCGACGATGATGAACTCAAGCGCACATTCCGGTATCCCGCTGGATACGTATTGACCACGGATGATCCTCTCTATCATCGCGTGCACGATCTTCGCGAGGAGGTGGGTAGGACACTATCGCAAACCCATTCCTTCTTGAACGCAAACCAGCAGGATGACGTTGCGTGCTTCACGGCCCTGTATAGCGCATACAGGACGTGGATTACTGACGTCGGAATTGAACGTTCTGCTCATCCCTTGGAGCGTTTGACTCGCTTGTACAAGGCAGATATTTCCCCCTTCAAGATTTCGGGTCTGCGAAAGGTTTATCCTCGGCCACTGTTGATCAAGCGTGCGGATGCGTACCAGCTCCAGCGTGTCAAATACAACTCGGCGTATCGCACCAGCAGTGAGCTGGACCGGCGCCTGCTCTTGGATCTTGCCGAGTCTTGCACGTCATCATACGCGGATGTTCGTCGGGTCGCACAAAGTGCTCAAGACTCCTCCCTAAAGGTCATCATTGGTGGAAGACCTTTAGTTATTCCAGTCATCCTCAAGGCTTTGCGTAAGGCACTGGATGATATGGATCATGACCGTATCAAGGGCGCCATGTATACCTTGTTCTTTACTACTCTGCTCAAGACGTGTATGAAAGACTGGCGGTTCGCTCCCGAGCTTATGAGGCTCTACATCGAAACCGCCAGTGTAGACAAGACGTCTATTCAGAATCTGGGCGCCACGGCTCTCTACCCGCTCATTGACTTCGGCAAGCCGTTTGAGCGTATGATCCTCTTTGATCGGTCGATCGCTGACACCATTCGACCCCCGCAAGACTTCTCAGCCTCCATCCAACGGCGTCATGAGTTCATTAAAGAACGCCGCGCTAAGGTGGAGGAGAAGAAGGCTGCATTAGGGTTGGAATTGATCAACAAGGCCAAGGCTTCGCACTGGAAGGTCGCCACGAGGTGTGCTATGTTTGCACTCAACATGTCTCTTCGTTTTGAGACACTAGCGCCTCCCGAGTTCATCGAATTGGTCGTTACTGGCACGAATGATCCTCATCCCGGTCTTCGCTCGACTTATCTGGCTGCATTCAGTGGGCTATGTACCTCCATTGACATGAGGGCAGTCTACCAGCACAGCTATGAGAAGTACTTGCTAGAGCAAGCTGTCGGAGACAATAAGTTTGAGGTTCCCGTTCCTGAGGATGATCCTGAGTGGACTCAAAAGTTCCTTGCCCAGTTCGAGAACACTGATGAAATCCAATACTTTGTCGATAGCGACTATCCTGGTTGGTTGGTGTGGGGCAAAAAGTTCATAGCCTCATCCGCGAACCCGGAGCCATTCCTAGGATACGACGAGGTCGAGACAGCTGCTCGTCAGCAAATCGGAAAGCTTTTGACCCGCGACTGGTTCAAGCAATGCTTCGAGTACCTCAAGCAGGAACCCAGAGATGCCGGCGCAGACAGATTCAGAATGTCTAATGTCGTACTTCTCATGCAAGTCTTTGACCTCATGAACTATGGTCAGACAGCCGCCACGTTTGACGACATTGTTGAATTGACAAAGGAGATCTACGGAGATGGCGGTGACAAGCATCAGCATCGTGCTACGGCAGAAATCGTCGGAGCCATGCTGTCGGGAAGTAGCGATGATCCTCGCGAGTTCCGCGACAAGGTCTGGGCTTTTGCGGCACCCTTGATGCTCAAGGTGATCGCAGACGATTTGACGCCGGATAATCTGCAGTACTGGATGACATGTCTCCATCTCACGGTTGATTCCAAGGACCCTAGACGTTCGAAGGAGCTCATCGACCCTCTGGCGAACTTTCGCCTTGATATGAACTCCAATGCAGCCTTCAAGGAGTCCGCCAAGATCCAACTGCTCGAGTTTATCATCAATGATGCTGGCTGGCATTTCCGCCGTGACAAGCCCATTCTTGAAGACTTCCTGGCCCATATCGACCATCCCTACAAGTCTGTTCGAGAATCTATTGGCAGAGTCATTGCGACGATTTATCGGACCAGATACCACGAGTCTTTCCCCAATGTCTGGTCTCTGCTAGAGCAAAACAAGAGTGCCTCCTCGATTGGAATTCGCCCTTACGAGGCAACTGAAGACTTTACGGCTACGATCCGCGAGGTCTTTGATCGTATCGAGAAGTGGCGTCATGAGCGCACTCCCGGACAGCAAACTCCCTCCAGCTATACGTCCGGGTCCAAGACAGTACTTGTGTGGCTGGATAGTATGCTCGCCTCGCAGGAATGCATCCAACTTGTACCCTTCTTCCCCGAGCCGTTTATTGACCAGCTGTTGCACATGATGGACGTCAAGGAAGACCCTGAACTTATGCGGCTCGCATACCACGTTTACCGGCACATGCCCAACATCCCCTTCCGGTCCGGCGAGGATGACGCATTCATTGCCGCTCTGATCCGGGTTGGTAAGACAGCGGCATCATGGCATCAGCGCCTACGCGCTCTGGTCAACATGCAAGTCATCTACTTCCGCCGTCTCTTCCTAACCCAACCAGCCCAGCGACAAATGCTCTTCGACGCCGTCGGCGACATGTTGTCCGACGTGCAACTCGAAGTCCGCGACGGGGCCAGCGCTACGCTTGCTGGCATGATTAGATGCTCGCCGGAGAGAATTCGTAACCCCATTATCGAGCAGCTCAAGGCCCGCTTCCAGCTGCAACTGGAGATGAACCCGATGCCCAAGCGCAAGTTGCCTGGCACCGATACGCCCGTGGACGTGCAGAAGCAGATTATCAGACGACATGCGGCCGTGCTGGGCTTGGGCGCCCTCATCGAGGCGTTCCCCTATGCGACGCCGCCCCCTAAGTGGATGCCCGAGGTATTGGCGTACTTGGCGACGCACGCGGCGAGTGATCCGGGTGTGGTGGGTAAGGCGACTAAGGGGATTTTGGCGGAATTTAAGAAGACGAGGCAGGATAGTTGGACGGTTGATCAGAAGGTGAGTTTTTCTGATTTTGATGTTTAGGCTACGATGAGGAAGATATGCTAACACTTAGGTTACAGTACTTTACAAGCGAGCAACTGGAGGATCTGGAGGGTGTGTTATGGAAGAGTTACTTTGCTTAGAGCATTGGACAGTGATAGTGATGATGTGGTGATGTGGTCATGGGGAATCATGGCCAAATGAACGGTTGAGCGAAAACATGGCGGAAAGCCCAGTTTGTGTGAGGAAACCCGAGGGAGACACGTAGATGACAGATGTAGCATGCGGGATAGATTCCAGTAGAGAAGGATTTCCATCCAAGTGAACACAGGCACTTTGACTCAAATCGTCGAGGCGACATCGAAGCCAAGGTTCGTGATCACCACGATCATTAAGACCAGCCCCATGCTATCTATTATATTTCTTTGAGATCCCGTGGCCACATCCCTCTCCTGATTAAGCCCGAGTTATGGCAAGCAACGAAGCCAGCTGTTGCTCTGTCTCTGTCATTGACTTGATGAAATACGCCCCCAACTTGTTTGTTTCCCGCATGCCACTGTTGAACAACTAACAAAGAAACCTCATCACAAAGGGACGGAACGAATGATGACACAACAGTTCCTGCGGACCCATCCAATGTGGCACGACTCAACTGCTTTGGACTGTTAGTGTGTTGGTGCTGTGCGACGACGACCAACATGTTGGAGACATGATGGGGCAGGTGCACACTTCTACTTTGCGTTGTTGGCATGAGAATTGACTGATTGATTTTTGTAGTGTTTGCCGCCCGTTGGCCGTTGTTTTTTCTTTTGTTGGCAATCACGACCGACGGTTAGTTGTGTTCAGTTCATCCCCAGTTCATGCGAAAGAAGAAAAAAAAAGGAAGAGAAAATATTAAAGCATCGTCGGCCCCCTCGCCAATTTGTGCAAAACCTAACTGGGTTTTTCTTCTCGTCAGCATCAATTCATCCGGTCTACCTAAGTTATCTCTCCTGTATTCCTCAATCACCAGAGACAGTGTTGACTATCTCACTCGTTCGGATATTTCACCAGCTCTCTCACCCTAGCCCTTTCCCTTCACACCCATCACGACATACTTGATATCTCAAACAACCTACCAGCAGGAACCTAAACTGACATCAAAATGCAACTCCAATCACTCCCGCGCATCATAACTATCGGCGCCGGGTTTCTGAGTTACATCCAACTAGTAGTGACAGCAGCAGCTGTAGCGCTACCCGTCCAGCCCGAAGTCGGACAATCTAGCCCTTATGCCCTCGTAACCAGAGGCGGCGGCGGCGGAAGTTCCATAGAAGGAGGGTACTATAACCTTTGTCATTACTGTGAGTCACCATCTTCTAAGTTACCCATACCAATGCTTCTTCTTGTTCTTTCACCAAGTGCCAATACCTACCTGTCTACCTACCTATCTTCCTTCACAATTCCCACCCATCACATAAACACTAACACTATCATCACCAACTTTCAGACCCCACCATAAGCAAAATCGAGAACCAACTTCGCATGACCGGACAATGCGCCTCAAACCAGACCGGACCCCTTCAAAATACTGCGGTGGATCTGAACCCTTGCTACACCAACATTGACGGCGGTCTGTTCCCTGTGACTGATGGGAAAGGGGATTTCACCAAAAGCTGTGGGGAGTGCCACATTCCGATCGATGCGAAGGTGCCGCCGAAGTGGATGAGGTGTGTTTGTGAGCGGTTTGCGGGGGATAAGGAGGGGAAGGAGACGGAGGTTGATTTGGGTGAGTCCTTCCCCTTTTTCTCTTTTCCGTGTGATGGGAATTAGAAAAAAAAAAAAAAAAAAAAAAAAAAAAAAAGAAAGAAAAAGAAAAAAGAGGAGAGTGCTAACGATGGAAACAGACCAACATATTCACGTGTTTGAAGATAAGCTTGGGTGTCCCGGGGCTGAGGGATTCGTGCTGACCTAGAAGATTGACAGAAGCCAAAGATAGATACCATCCATCCATCCTATCTAGCAAAGGTGTGTGATAAATTGGTGGTTTACTTACATTACATGCCTTTCATTGCTTCGCACGAGGGCATGGATGGCTCAGTTGGTTAGTCGTATGGTTTTGAATGACCCGCCATGACAGAGGAAAGGTTTTGCTAAAAATATAGCCCGTCTGGATGGATTTTTACTCGAGTACATAACCCCCGTGAGTGGACGGAACGAAGCCATGGAGCAACTACCAAGAGGAGGTGAGAAGAAGGCGAGACTGATAATAAGAAAAAGCAATTGGACAAGAAATCTTGGTCTGGAAAATGCAAATCTGGCTTAGCGTGAGTACCTTTGTAGATAAGGGTAGGTAACTACTCTGGCGGGATCTGATGTCAAGAGTATGTGAGTTGTCCGTGAGGCTGAGCTTCTGATGACTTCTTGTCAATTTCTTCGTGGTGGACGGCTTCCTTTCCTAGAGGTATTTGCGTGTTCTCGCACCCAAAAAAAAAAAAAAAAAAAAAAAAGAAAAAGAAAAAGAAAAAAAAAGAAAAGGAGAGAAACAGCCAAGCATTCATGCGTGATATAAGAAACAAAGAACACCAGAGAAACTATTGTGCCCGAGTACTGAGATAGGAACTTTTATCACTCGACATAACGAGTCTTCACTATGACCATCACAAGACACAGATAATAAGAGATAGATAGTGTGGGATTGGATGCTCCACTTTCGATCAACGACTCGGCTCGACGGTTGATGACACAATTACTGGAATACATAGATATATATATACACAAGTCTATCGATACCTCACATGCCTTGTAGCGCCATGTCTATCCTGAAACTCCAGCTAACAGCAAAAATCAAAAAGCGAGTCTTTTTTTCCCGTTATACTCAGAGAACCCGACCGCTTTGCGCCTGCGCCTGCGCCTGCTCCTAACCCTCGCTGCCTCCAACACATGCTCACTGAAATGGCACACCCGGATGTCGTCCGAACCGCATCGGTCCCCACGAACTCGGCCCCAAACAGCGCGGCTCCAACGGGATTTCCACCGAAGTCCCGTCCAACAAGGTTACATTATACATTGTTCTACCCCCCACACGGATTCTCCTCTGTTCCCACGTTCCATCCTCCATCGGAATCCGCGCCACCACGCAGAACCCCAGCTTCCAGATATTGTGTGAGGGTCTATTGGGAGGCGATTGGAAGACAGACGGAGCCTGCACAAGACGGGGCGCTCCCTTTGTTGCATAAAGCGTGTTATTCATCACCATCTTCATCGGCTGCTGTTGCTGTTGCTGCTGCGCTCTATACTGAAGATAAGCAGCCCGGTACAGCTCCGGATCACAACACCTACAGCTCGCCGGCAACAGGCCGCCCTCGCCCTTGGTCAACGGGATATCTTGCCATTTATTATAGCTAAACGCAATCGCCTCCAGCATGCCCTCATCAATAATGTTGAAATGCACCGGATTGGACTCGTCAAAGTTCTCCCCGTTGTCCGAGGGCCCGCCGGGTACGGGCGGACCGGCGGGCGCAATGACAAAGGGGATCACGAACTGGAACCGCTCCTGGTCGTGGTCACCCTCTACATAAGGCTTCTCGCAATCCTTGGTCAAGGACTCGCGACATTGCGGGCAGCGCGGCAGGTCTTGATCCTCGTAGGATTTGAAGTAATTGGCGTAGCAGCTGCCCATGTAGTCGGTCAGGCAGTTATACCCCACCACGTGGCCGCACCAGAGGATGGCCATGCGCTCGAGGTCGTTGCCGTCCGAATCTTGGGTGGCGTTGGCGCCGTGGTTATTGAGGGGGTAGCATTTTAGCGGGTTGGCAAGGCAGATGGAGCATACCGGGTTGGGTTTGGTGGCGGCAAACTGCTGGGCGGCGGGGAGCGAGAGGTAGCGCCGGATGTTGGGCCAGAAGGTCTCGTCTTGGGGGTCCATTCTGACTGATTTGAGGTTGTTGTACGCTACTATGTACTATCGGCGTGTGACTTGTGGGTGGTCTGTTTATTCTCTAAAACATGAGTTTCACGTTAACAAGGAAGCCGGGTAAGAAGAACTTTATACAGTCGCCTCATAACTTTTGGTTGAACGAGTACTTCCCCGAATACTTCCCGAGTAAGATGAACGTATGCTTGGAGTCCATTGTTTGAGGTCAATTTTGTATACAATGGGTTTCTTTGGGTAAACCCTTTGTCTGGCTGGCTGACCAGCCGAGTCATTGTTGCTTCAGCTTCAAGTTCTATAAGTGCACATTTCAATGGCGCATTGTCTGGATCTCTTTCGGCTGGCGGACACCATTAGCTGTCTTTGAGATGTGTATACAGTTTCAACAAAGAGTTCTGTTCGAGTGTCCTCATCAACCTTGACCTGAAAGCTGAAGAGGACGTTAGTATTGGAAACTCGCGCAGTGTCGCACGGGTGAGTTAGGTAACTGAAATGTGTGATGTAGTCCGAGTCGTATGTGATATATCCATATCAGCTTTGCGAACCGTACGAATTCTGAGCTTACATGGATGGTAGTTGTTACCTACCAAGCTCGGGGCGGCTTGGTTTCAACCCCCTATCCAACATCCTTCTCTTGAACGACGAGAAGGAGCATTGTTGTTCATGCTGAAGCCTCCGACTTTTGGGGGCGGAGCTTGGTTGAGTTTTTGTGATTTCAATACCCAAAGTGTTGTTTGGGGAGAGGTCGGGTCACAAGAGGTCAATGGTTGCAGGTTTTGGAATGCTATGTCGGGGATGGAAGAAGGTAACTGAAGGCCTTAACCGGGTACTGATTGAACTTGAGTGGAGCCGAGGATTAGGAGATGAAAAACAATGTAAAAATGGCAGGCACGATACAAACTCCTGAGGGTGCAAACCTCCCACGTTCCTTCCTCATGTCAGTCTGCGCGCATGCACGGGTGTATACCCTCACCCTTTCTGCAAATTGAGTGCAAAACCAACATGCACAACAAGCGTATCATCACCATTCAACGTCCAATCCAACCGATATAAAAAGGAAAACATCAAAAACAACAAAAAGGGGTCATTTAGACGTCGTGAACATCCAAAAAAGGCCAAAAAATCGAACGTCACCTGCAGGATTCGAACCTGCGCCCACTAATGGATTGCCTACACTATACTATGACGTAATAGCAGGGCAACGCGTTAACCACTCCGCCAAAGTGACTAGTTGTTGTTGTTGTTGAATTATTGCTTCCACAGTGGTCCCTATGTATAGCATGCGGGTTCTGGTGGTACAGAGCTGGGAAGCTGCAGGACGGTGTGGATAATGTTGTGGATAACAATGTGGACCTCCACAACGTTTCGACGGGATGTAATGTTGGCTGGAACAAGTAGTGATACCGTAGCATGAGCGACGAGTTGTGTGCGCGCCGAATTGTACAGTCCAATACTGGTTTGAGGGTGTCTCGAGACCTCAAGGCAACTTCCGAGACGTTTTCATGCTGTGGATATGCCTTTCCCAAATCAAAGACACCGTGTGGGATCTTGTTAATGTCTTTCAGTCCCATATCTAGCCATTCATTCAGTCCTTGAAAGGTTTAGGGGAATTCAGAAGACATCTCGTCGAGTGTACTATGAGTGAGAACCTATATACCACATGAACAAATGAACCAGCACTAGATTGCTTACGGGACAAGCAGGTTTATGCCTGTTTTCGGAGCGAGCGCTTTGTCATTTGTCTCAGGAAATCGTGATGAGATGTATACATGTGATAGGCAAAGGATGTCCAGGCCCTGTGAACGGCTAGGGAACCGAGGAGGTAAAGTCTTTATAAGTCACCGACCACACTGTACATACGAGATTAACTTCGTATCTGCTGCCTACAATGTATCTTACCTATGCGAACTGTACTTGGGGAATGCCACCCACTCCGGGCCATGCTTCCCGGATTTGGTAGGGGCTACTTAGCTACTTAACATGGGTAAGATGTAAATTTATCAAATTGAATCCCATTACCATGATATCAATTGCTGGATCTACCAAAGTGAACAGGACTAACTAGGGAACCCGTTGTTGACAGACTAAGAATGCTATAAGTGAGCCCTTGAAAAGAAATCCAAACAATGAAACCATACTCGCTATAGGTTCCCTGAACGCCAGCCAGTTCAATACCCTTTGATCCCATTCGTACCACCCCAAGAGCCCTACAACTTCCTAAAAACCGTCGTAAAAATCTCCCTACTCTTTTGCAAATTCACCAACCGCAACCGCTCATTATGCAAGTGCGCCGAGTCGCTCGCCTGTCCACAGGGTAAATGCGCTGCGGGCGCGTTGAACTCCTTCTCCAAAAACCTGATGGGCGGAATGGATCCACCTTCCCGGATGTACAGCGGTTTTCTCGTCTTGGGGGCGGCGGCGCCAGTGGAAGTGGTTTCGCCATTTGTGGCGTTGGGCGGGAGGGTTACGCCGTTGGCTTTCTCATTATCCGACAGCGATGATGATGGTGATGATGGTGAGTCTGTGTCCGAGGGGGTGGAGGTGGAAGGAGATGATGATGAGGAGCCGCCCCATGCCCTCATTACTGCCTCTTCGAGGGTACGAAAGATGTAATTACCCGGTACACCCAACCACGGCTCGGCCTTATTGTCGATACGCACAGTGAGGGTATTGTCGCTATCAAACTTCTCGTACTCGGTCTTGAGGAAGGACTTGAGCTTAGAGATAATTTCCTCTACTTCCTGACCGGGCACCAGACGGATGCTGACGTTGGCGGTCGCGTGGCTACTGATCAGACTGCCATCGGGACCCGAGACGTTATATCGATGGATGGTCAGGTTAGGTTCGCGCCAGCGAGCCATCAAGCTACGCTTAAGCGCGTCGACCGGTCCGGCAGTGGGGTTGCGCTTGATCAGGATGCTGGCAATGTCGTCGTAGCGCAGCTCTTCCTCTTCGGTGATGGGGAGGATTCCGTCGTAGAAGCCGGGAATGTTGACTTTGTTCCTGGGGCCCTTGAGCTTGCCGAGCAGCAGGGTTAGGTCGGTCAGAGGCTCGGAGATCATGTTGCTTCCGTCGACGCCCGAGTGCAAATCGGGGTGCTTTGAGTCGACGCAAACCGTGGCATGCAGGACGCCGCGTAGACCGTAGGTCAGGCAGGGTACCTCGTCGTCTAGCCAGTAACTGTTGGCAAGAAGCACATAGTCGATGTGTCCGATGAGGTCTTTGTGCTTGAGGATGGTCTCCTCAAAGCCTCGGGATCCAGACTCCTCTTCGCCTTCGATTAGAAAGATGATGTCGGAGTCCAGGGCCTTGGCCTGCAACAGATCGGAGACGGCGTAAAGAGCGGCAATGATAGGTCCCTTGTTATCACTAACGCCACGACCATAGAGATACCCATTCTGCCCGACAAGCTTAAACGGGTCGGTCTTCCAGTTCTCACCGGCCATATCCGCGGGGACCACATCGTAATGGCCGTAAAACAGAACCCTCTTCCGCTTCTCAGCAGGCTCGAGTTTGCCGCTAAACTTTGCAAATACCACTGGATTATGAGGGCCATCGGAGCTGAGCATTTCTACTTGAGCGCCCAGCCGCTTGAATAAGGAACCGAGGAAGGTCGCTCCTTTACGGCAATCCTCAGTAAACTCCGGGCGTGACGAAACGGTCTTGTACGAGACAAATTGGCGAAGGGAGCGAATCATCATGTCCTCGTGCTCACCATCCACCTCTTCAGTTTCCGCAGGCGCGCCGTTAACATGCCATATCCGGACAGTGTTGTCATTGGCTCCGGTGATAAATAGCTGGTTGTTCTGATATGTGGCGACAGCTGCTGAAAGAATCTTGGCATTGTGTGCTTTCCATCGGCTGAGGCACTGATATCGCTGGCTAACATTTTGAGAAGTACCATTAGACTCCTCGGTAGTGTGGGCTGCGCTATGTTTCTAGGCATTGTCAGCGTCTGGACGTAAGGGTGTAAATGGACGGCATGTCGAGGGTTCTTACTGAAGCAAACCCGTCAGTAGAGGCACTCCAGAGGAGCCCGAATCTCAATCCAACAGCATTGATGTTTCCAGTATGAGCATGAATAACTCTCAACCTCTGCTTAGTGTCGAGATCCCATAGCTCGATGATGCCACCTAGCTTGCCGGCATAAAGAAAGGAACCGTCCACGAACAAAGACATGACGGACTCGGCGTCATCCTCGCCGAGCACCATCAGCTCCTGAATACTGCCCTTGGTATCCTCGTCTTCATGGTATCCGGGGCCCTTGTCGTTAAGTCTCCATAGCTTGATGGTACCATCACCGCCTCCGGAGATAAGAACTTCCTCGTCATCGTCCACCAGGACGGTTGGGCCCTTTGCGATCTGCATGCAAAAGACCCAGCCGTAGTGTGCATATTTCTCAATGGCATATGGGTCGACTTCGAGCACGGTCTCGGCTCGGGGTATTAGGGAATAGTAATCCTCGGTGCGCCTAGGGGTAGAGGTGCCGCCGACAGCACGGGAATCGAAGAACTTGTGCTGTCGCCTGTCTGGATGATTGGCCGAGTCGTGTGAAACTTTTCTGTCCTCATCCTTCAAGCCGACCCATTGTATGTACTGTGTCTGTGTGCCAAAGTATACCGTCTCGTTCTGGGGAGAGTAGACGACGCTGAAGACGTCTCCAACATCGTAGGTGCTGTAGATCTCATAGAGTCGCGTAAATGTTTTGGGGCACCACACGTTGATTATTGGTTCGCAGGCGGTCGAGAAGAGATATTTGCCATCTTGCGACAGGAACAGGCAGAGGACGCTTCGCTTGTGGGCTTGAATGGTCCGGACGAGCTGGTAGGTGCCGAGGGACCAGACAACGATCTGGCCCTTGCTGGTGCCGGTGAAAATGTACTCGCTAGACACCGCGATGGAGAGGACCGAGCCGTCATGCTTCAATTCCTGCAACTGATCGGGGGCAGTCTTGAGGCCGCCATCGTCGAGCTCGGAATGTTGCAGTGTTCCGGGCATCGTGACTGTGACTGTGGGGTTTGGCTTTGTGGAATTGGCGGGATTCGGACGCGCCGCAGTCGGTAAGGTCGATGACTCTGGACAGTGACCGGTAGAGATTGTCAGCCAAGAAGAGGGATTTGGTAAAAGGGATGATGATCCAGGTGGGAATAGAAATTTCAGCAAGATGCCAACGTCGATATGAAAGGTGATTCACGTGTGATGTCGACGTGGAGGAATGGGGTCTTTTGGACTGACGACATTCTGGTAGCCATTGTGACATTGACGGGAGTTCCGCCCATCGGCCCCACCATCTGGGTCTAGGCTCCTCTTTCAGGGGGCACGTCAGGACCCCTGAGCCCTGTGGCCCACTGCCCTGCAGCATTGCCCCACGTGCAATGCTTCCACTTTTGATGCTTAAAAGACTTCAAGTTGTCCTCCAACATGCCCGCACATTGAAGCTTCATCTCAAGACATGGAAAGAGAACCCCTCGTCTCCGGCCTTCACAGGAAACGAAAAATTCCATCTGCCCACGTCCAAAGGAATATCATTTGCCTTGGGATTACTTCTCTACCTTGGCTCAATGTCAAAAGGCGTGATTGGACTTTGCCTCATCGTCTAAATCCCCACTTGGAAGAGCCGACTCCAGCTCTAACGCAACCGGAACGTGGCATTGGGTGACATGAGTCTTCGATGACAAAGAGGGAATAGGGTATCCCGCGCCAGGACTCTCAGATGCAACGGATGACAACCCATTGGCATGTTCTGGTGCTGGGAAAGGGTAGCATACACAGCCTCATCGGTGAAACGTGGGGGTTCAGGGGGCTTTGTGCTTATCGATCTGTAGGTGTGTAAGACGATGATGGGGGCAGTAAACATATCGGGATCATGGGAGTATGCCGGTCAACCGGGACAGAAACATGTAAGTGAAATGGAAATTCACTCACCGTGGGAGCCTGCCCTCTTCCCGTCGCGTAATGCTTTTGATGCTCTCGCCCTCGAGATCTTGATGCAGCCTTTGCAGACTTCATCATCATTACCATCACAACCGTTGACATTCCCCTTTCCGCCTCCTTCTTGCCGTCGCTTGTTGTGTCGATTCCAGGGATCAAACGAGTCACGGAGGACACCATCGATGGGTCCTTTCGCCACTACATCCACTGCAGCCATGGCGTCTGCTTGATCGGGCTCCGTCGAGGCGGTGGAGCTGCTGGCACGTCGTCCGCCTTGAAGTCTCCAAACAAAGTTTTTGGGGATTATGGGCTGAGATGGCGTCTCCAGAGATGCTGTCAAGGAAGAAGTGGAGGATTTGGGTGAGCATGGTATATGCAGAACGCCATTGCTGCCATTGAGCTTCGCTTGATGCTCGCCCTTGTCGCAATAGCAAATTTCTGTCATGTTTGCTTGCGTTTTTGATGACCCAGGAAAGTGCTTACGGATGCCGTACGATGACGCGAGATCATGGGGTTGACGACACCATCCATCAAGTAGCTAGGGATATATAATTCCAGTGGTGGGATATTCGCATCCTTAAAACCCAGAACGGATGGGTCGAAAGAAGAAGGACGGAGGCATCTCACCGCTTTTCGGATCGCCAACAGCCTCGTTGTTGTCAAGTTCAGCTGAGTCACACGATTGAGCGATCAAAAGGAACGGAATGACAATGGCTTCTTCTTATAATACTCCGCTCTACCCCAGACAGCAGGCAAACATCCTGGCTCTGATGTCCACACAATCAAGGAACTTTACGCCACAGTTGGTGTCTGGGCGAGCTTCAACACTATCAGTTGCGGATAGTGATGGTCTCCTACGAATATTTTGCATGATAGCCGCGGAATCCAGCCCAGTTCCTGGGTCTTTGCTCTGTCGTGGAACAGCAAGATTGAGCCAGTCCAAAGGTACCGTGACATGGGTTGCTTCGAGCTTGGGGGCTTGGGTATCACAAGCACAACAAAGAGGTACATTTTCACTTCGAGATCAAATCACACCACCACCTAGCTAGTGGGTTTGAAGACTGGTCGGACAACTGGCTCAGTTGTCTCGATGTTGTGTGGGATGAAGCGACATCGGATGGTGATGAGACGCGTCGAGATTGCATATGTCGTACAATGCTGCTGTCACTTTGTGCCTATTCTGTTGGTGAAATATTGACTTCGAAATGTCCTGAGATCCAAATCATCAGAGCATAGAGTCCACAAAGGCTCGCAAAAGTTCAAACTCCCGAAGCAGCTGAGTTAAAACAGAAGAAGTAAAAGTGATGATCGCCGTGATGATCGAAACAACCTTGGTTCGAAATCAGCTGAAAACAGGGCGAAGAGAAGGGTGGAAGGTACCCGAAGGTACCAAATTATGAGGCAAAGTGATGTTAGGAGGACGCCGAGAAATGGCTTCAAGGCTGAATAGCACCCCGAAACTCGCGCTAATATCGAGCCATATCGGTGACTTGGCTCCCATAGTCGGCGATCAATGAGACCATCAGCAACTATCGCCGTATGGACTCGCCGATTTACGCTGATGTTGGCGCAAAGTGTAGGCGGAACAAGAGGTGCAATGTATCGTCAAGGTACCAACCCGCCCGAAGTGATAAGTGATAATGGACTGAAACAAGTGACGCTCGGGCCAGAAAAGGAAGCCAGGTCTTGGCACGGCAAGGTTGGTGGGCCTGCCCGGAACTGACCCCTGCAAGGCGGTCATAATTTTCTTTGGCTTCTGAGATCATCACCAAACGTCTCCGAACTCCGCGCCCGTATCTTTATCAAAAATCCATCCGCATCCGCTTGCTCCCCCGCCGACTCCCACCTAGCAACGCCACCAGTCCTCCACCACCACCACCACCTCCCGTCGCCTTGCGTCCCCGACGACCTCCCTTCATTGTCGCACTCTGAACTAGAACTCGACTGCGACATATTCACTCCTCTCCGAGAGACCATCCGATCACCGTTTAATCCGCGATCCCCATAAACCACCCGCTAAAATGGATCACACTCGCGACCCTTGCCCGTGGGTTATCCTCAACGATTTCGGTGGTGCCTTCGCCATGGGTGTATGTTTTCTCTTTTCATGTTCTTGTTATCGCACTATACGGGCAATCACCAGTGATGACACACGTCGACTGTGGTTGGCCTAAACCCCTCGTTGTCGCCGCCGCCTAAACGTTGTTGACTGCTTGCTGCATGGAGTCCGTTCCGTTACTGACACAATGTCGCCGACCATAGGCTATCGGTGGTACGATCTGGCACGGTATCAAGGGCTTCCGTAACAGCCCTTACGGCGAGAGGAGAATCGGCGCCATCACTGCCATCAAGATGCGCGCCCCTGCGCTCGGCGGTAACTTCGGTTAGTCAACCCGCCTGACACATCTCACGCGGCTCTTGCCACGGCCGATACTGACATATGGCATCCAGGTGTTTGGGGTGGTCTTTTCAGCACATTCGACTGCGCTATCAAGGGACTAAGGAACCACAAGGAGGACCCGTGGAACTCCATCCTCGCCGGTTTCTTCACGGGTGGCGCGTTGGCGGTTCGTGGTGGCTACAAGGCGGCCCGTAACGGTGCTATCGGCTGCGCTGTTCTCCTGGCTGTTATTGAGGGTGTCGGTATTGGTTTCCAGAAGATGCTTGCGGGCGCCACAAAGCTAGAGGTATGCATGGGAAGGTCGTTGAGGGATAATCAACTGGCGGTTGCTAACTCGCATTCTTTCTCACTACTAGGCTCCTGCGCCACCTCCGTCCAACGAAAAAGTCCTTGCCTAAATACAATACAGCGGTCATTTAAAAAGTTCGATTTATGATGCGCAAAGATTGTCGACCATATCATCTCTCTCAACTCCTTTCTCCCACCTGGCCCGTATCGGTTGGGCTAGGCTGTGTATTTGTCTACGCATTTCATGACGGTTCAGCATTTTAGGTGGCGGCGTTCCATGTAACATAGAAACGGGTTTGTTGGTTACGCTTGCCATATAAGGGGGGTCGGCGTGGATGCTTTGCCTCAGCGCGGAAGAACAGCCATCCGAATAATATTTCTCTTTTTTTTTTTTTTGGAAGACAGCATGCGCTTTGCGAACGTGTTACCGGCTAACGTGCTTCAAAACAGAAGGGAACCATGTAACTAATCTACTAGATCTTTTCGCCACTCCAAAACCGCGGATCTTCGGGTCTACCTTCGCCGACATACGAACTGGAGATATCCTGATCCTTTCGAAAGATGCGAGCATACGCGACACCTTCCTCGTCTATCCAAGCCCGAAACATGCCACCGCAGTTATAGTTCTGAAGGATGTCGGACCGTGTCTCGACGACATTACCATTTGCGTCCCGCACAACCACCAACTCCAGTCCGATAATGCCACCTTCGCCTTCGCCAGTTTTGCCCCATCGATCATCGGCGCTCTTCTGAAGCTCTCCGGACGGCCCAGCAACCTTGGTCAGGGCCACGACGGAAGGAAGGCTAGAATACCGGGCAATGGCGCCCACAGTTCTCGCGGCAGCAATGCGGAAAAATGAATCACCATTGCCAGTTCCAGAAACACCGATCGACCGGGTGGTGGTCAACCCGCCAGACGAGTCTTGAAGAGTGGGGGTATACAGAGAAGGCGAAGGCAGACAATCAGCGATGAGTCCCTTGAGCGCATCCGACAAAACCACTGCTGCTCCCGGGCTACACAACGGATTCCGCGATCCGTTCTTATGAGGAGAAGTAGGATCACCATCCTCCGTCCACTCCTCAGCCCAGAACCCAGCCCCGACAACAGGCGTATCACCAATTCTGCCCGTCAACTTGTTCGTCATGCCGCCTGTGCTCGTCGCCACGCAAATCACGCCCTCGACATCCAGCGCCACCGCACCGACCGTTCCCTGCGGGAGATACTCGTCCTTACTCCAGGTCGCTGAAACGCCACTAGCAGCGCCAGTGCCAAGCATATCCTGCTGCTCCCTCTTCTCCCTTTCCAACGCCCGAACGTGCTCGTCCCACCGCTTCTGCGTAAAGAAGTAACTAGGATCCACCATCTCCAAGCCATACTGCCTCGCCAACTTTTCCGCCGTTGGGCCATGAATCAGCGTATGGCCTTGTGCCGAAGGGACATCAGGCTCCCCATCCCCATTATTATTATCAAGCTTCTTTCCGCGACCCAGAAGATCGTCCCTCCCGTGTTCCAAAACCTTCCTTGCCAGAAGAATCGGATTTCGAACGTGGCGCAACCCGGTCACTCCCACACCCCGCTTAGCCTGACCCCGGCTGACCATGACGGAAGCCTCGAGCTCATTGATGCCATCGCGGGTAAAGACGGCGCCGTGGCCGCTGTTGAAGAGGGGGTTGTCTTCGAGAAGGGTGACGGCGTAGGTGGCGGCTTCGAGGGCTGATGGGAGTTTTGAGGAATTGGAAGGGGAATTGTAATTGGACTGGGTGGGCGTGGTCAGGTAGGTGTGCGCCTTGGAGATGATGGTCAGGAGGGAGGAGCGGTAGGCGACGTAGCGCTCCGGGCCGAGGCTGGCGGGGGTGATGTTGCCGGCGCCGCCATGGATGATTAGACGCGGTTGAACTTGGACGCGGGTAGGGGAGGAGGGTTGGGGCTTGTATTCCATTGTTGCGGGTATGTTTCTTGATGGATTACTTGCTGGTTGTCAACTCTCTCAAGGCCTCCAAGATTTAATATACGGACTGTTACGAGTGTGATTTGTGATGTGGTGAGGGGAAGGTAGCAGTGTTGTGTTGACTTATCTCGGGAGTTCATTGCTTTGAGCTGGGGCGGTTGTTTCCGATAAGCTGATAAGCGTTTGATTTAAAAGGTCCGGGTTGCAAAAAGGAAGGTGGACCTTTCAGGTACGTACCTCTACCTACATTCCTACTCTTATCTCCTCCACCCCCGCAACAGCTTCCAAGTTTCCCCTTGGAGGTTGACTTGCACATGCCTCAGCAACCTCCTTCGTGCATTGTGCAGCCGTACCCGACCGTGGAGAATGGCGGGGTTGTTGCGGAGAGAATCTTGTTCAAATTATTGAAGATCCCACTTCTCAAGACCTCGGTCTGCTTTGACAATTTGAACATCGCCAATTTGACTTCCACACTTCCCCCTCCATATCACGGACCAATGATCAAAGTTGATCAAACGGGTTCAAAAGATCAAGGCAAGACTTCCATGTTACAAGAAGAATAAAGTCGTGTAACTTGTTATCAAGCACCCGTTTCTTGTCAATTCGAGTTTGCTGTTTCTACTCGACGCTGGATTGAGTTTGTTTGACTAGAGGCATATATTATCATCGTCTTCAATCCGAATCGCAATGCGAAGCTTCTTCCGCAAAGTCAGGGACGAATCACAAAAGGTCCTCCAGGGGGATCAAGGCGCCAACGACAGGTCTTTAAACACTCCTGAACATCCCCCTCGATCAGAGGAGTATGAAAGTGGGATGCAAAGTAATGAAGGTACATATTTCATGATTTCGATATCGTCCACTTGAACATCGTCAAGTTCGTTTCTTATCTCTTCAGTTTCGTTCCTCCCATTCCTCAATTTCCTTCTTCGGCACCTTTTGGTTTCATTTCCAAAGTTCGTTCCGTTTCATGTTCCTGGCTGCCGCTTTAGTGTCTGTCGTCACCCGCTCAGTGTCACCTCTTACTTACACGTCTTTCCTTACCTACCTTAGCTATCTCTTGCCCATCCAACATCCTCGTTGCTTCATTTGTTAGCTTTGGAAGCAAGCCCCGCCCTCGTGGATGGTATGACCATGAACCATATCAGTATCCAAATCCTCTTCTGCCCAAGCCAGGCAATGGTTTTGAAGATTGACACACCACCATTATCCATGTTACATACTACAGTAGTCAACTCGCCTTTTCGACATCAGTGACACCAATATAACTCAGATGCGCGTTCATAGTTTACAACACATTTTTCTGGTCTTTGTCACCACATTGATCTTGCTAACACGCCCGGCACAATGTTGGTTAGCCCGTTCCGCCGGCAGTCCGCACGGGCGCCATCAGCATCCGTCTTACCGTCTCGATCTTGATGTCGATAATACTAAACCCGAGGGCGAATCCCCCCTCCATGTCCGCAATGTCGAGAGACTCGGCTTCCAGGTCGCCAATAATAGCGCCAGTCATCGCGATCTCGGCTTCACTGGGAAAATTGCTGGAAAGTGGTATGCCGTTTTCGGCGACACCATGTGGTGTGCGCCTGGGGTCACCAACTTCCTTGAGGATACTCCCGGTTTCCATGGCATGGTCCGAGATTCAGTCTCCCTATTGACGAATGACCCTTTGACCGTGGTGGATCTGAACCTGAACGATGATTATCCTGTCCCGCATCAAAAACAGCTGATCCCTTTCAACGAGGCATGGGGTGAAACGAACCAATACGGTTTCGGTGGCACGAGTTTTTGCGAGACTGATGCCGAGGCCGCGACCGCTGCGCTTTACTACCTTGTGGTAGGTGAACCTTCCGCACAGTTACTTTACGTGTGATGATCCGCTAATGAAGAAGACAGAATGTCAACGAAACCGGCGGCCTCCTAGGCGCTGGTGTCGCCAAGGTCGAAGTCATCAATAACACTCCCACGGTCACCCAGCGCTTCGGCAACAAGGGGTTCTGGTGGAATTCAAACACCACCGCCAAATACGGCGACCAATGTGCCTACCGCGATGAACGCTCTGAGTACATATACATCTGGGGCGGCCCCCCGAACTCGATTACTGGATGGCCTCACTCCAGTTACGCCTACCTTGCCCGGGTCAAAGCAGAAGATGCGTTCGATCTGGCCAAGTACGAGTATTTCTGGGGTCGTCAGCAGGGCTGGAAGTCAGAGGTTCTTACGAAGTTTGATGCTGGGACGGCGGTCTGGTGGGCGGTCGGTCAAGGTCAGGTTGCGTGGAATGAGTACTACCAGTGTTATGTGCTGGTTCATTTGTCTGCTTTTGGTGAGTCTTTAATTTCGACGCTCTCTTCCTTTGACGTTGTCCGTGTCATATCTAATGAAGAGACCTTCTCTAGGCGATGGTGCTGTGTACCTGCGAACAGCCCAGGCTCTGGAAGGACCATGGACTCCGGATGTCCAGGTATACAAGAGCGAACCTATCGACGGCGGATTAGTCTATGCCGGTGTTCAACACCCCTACCTGGATCCGACTGGACAGACATTGGTTCTGTCTTTTACGAACAATAACCACATTGAGGTTATCAAGGTGGCTTTTGCTTAGGCGTATCTTTTTCTTTTCACCTAACATACTTATTACAGGAAATTATATCCAGTTCTTACCTCATCACAACCGAAAACCACTAGTATCAACAGCAACCACCTTGCCCCCCTCCGTGACCGTCCCATTAACTGGCGCCCGCAACCCACCACACGTAGTCACATAAAGCGTCTTCCGGCTTCTATGGTCTCTCCCAAACGCAGCAGCCGTGTCCCCAGAAAATGTCAACTCCGTCTTTCCACCGCCAACCAGCACCGCCTTCTTCCCTTCTTTGACAGCAAGCAACGTGTTGTCTGAATTTGTCACTACCCAGATCACTCCGTCGTCATCAATGGCGAAGTCATCTAGAAACGTCGCTTGGGGGCTCAAATCCGCTACAGTCTCGACAGCTGCTGTCCCGTTCCCTTCGTGGTAGCCGTCCCGATCAAGCTTGACTCTGTAGATTTTGACGGTTGCGCTATTTGTCCAGTACAAGTAGCCCAGGTGCATTTTGATGCCGTTTATGCCCACCACGCCGCCGGAGGAATTAGTTGGTGCACTCATTTCCGGTACCTTGACGGCGACTTTGTGAAGCCCAGTTTGGATGTCAAGACGCCAGACTAGGCCAGCGAAGGAATCGGCTATGAGTACAGCATCCGGGTTGCCGGGTATGGACGCCACGCCGTTGGGGAGGAGTGCCGAGGTGAGTTGGGCTATTTGGGTGATGTTGATATTTTGCTTGGTCTCTTGTCCGTCAGTGATACCGTGGAAAGTGGTGTTGTATCGGAAGTCAATAGTCCATGCAAAGAACGGAGAGCCATTCCCACTCGCATTGTTGCTAGTCCCATTGCCCCCGAGAGTAATATTTCCACCCACTACGACAAATAAATCCTCAGCTGGCTCAGCGATGCCAGCGAGTCCTTGGACGGAGTCGAATGTGTGGATGGTTTTCCATCCGCTCATCGAACGGTTAGGAAGAAATGGGTACTGGTTCGGGTTCGTGTTGGGATTGGACACGAGGTAAAGGCTGGCGGTGGGAGCAAATTCAGTGAGGAGGAGGTCCCCGTTGGAACGGACGATGATGTTTTCTAGCCAGGTTGGGGAGGGGAATTGGGTTATTATGTGGTTCAGCAACGGGAGATGAGCGTAGTGGTTTTCGGATTCGGACAGACATGAGGATGTGAAGAGTAGGATGGAGAGAAGTCCGGTGAAAAGGGAGGATTGGTGTTTGAGATGGTAGTATGTCATGCTGTGTCGCTGTCAGGCAGAAGAGCCTCAGGCGATGGGTTGTGAACTGGGCGAATGCTTGTGCTGGAGGATTTCTTTCTGTATTTCCTAACATTCATCTTCTTCTTGTGCAAGAACTCTACGATGAAGCTTGCGGTGTTTCTAACATCTCGATGGAGAGAGAGTCCGCGTACTAAGTAAGACAACCGGCTCGGACGTACGGAAGTCATCTACACCGCAGCTGCGCTTCTCTATCACTCGGGGTCTTCTTACCACTGATAGTACATTGGAAAACCACATTGTCATTTTGAAGGTATCAAGCAGGAAGTGTCGATGCATTGTTTATATGAAGAAAGAGTACCACAAGGCAGGAGCGTAAGGAGATCAAACAGCAAAAAGAAAAAGGAAAAAAGAAACCACGAACCACAAAAATGGAAGTGGACAAATCGCAAAAAGAGAGGACGTATGGAAACGTCGGGAATTGAGCCCGACGTGGGGGTCGAACCCACAACCTTGAGATTAAGAGTCTCACGCTCTACCGATTGAGCTAGCCGGGCAGCGTAAGCTGCCATGTGTTGAAGAGGTGGCTCCGTTCTAGCAATTATAAGGCCTGGCCTACAGCGGAGCTATAGTAGGCTCGACCCTGAACGACATCGCTGGCCAACGATGACGCATCATCTCAACTTTTTTTTTTTTTTTTTTTTTTTTTTTTTTTTTTGGCTAGTTGCACAACTTCCATTCATTCAACACCATGACCTAGCCGCAAACAACCTACACTAGATGGACCCTCTGCCGAGATATCCGGGTTGAGGCTAAGGATCCTTGGTGCGCTCGTGTTGCGTTCCTGAATTTTTTTTTTTTTTACAAGTACTGTGGCAAGTTGCTCTAGTCCATTACCTGAAACCGATGTCAGGAGACGGTCTGACTGATCAGAGGGCTAGAAGTGGTTGAAAGCTCTTGCTACGAATGCTTATAACTGCCATACTGCTCAAAGACCATAGTTTCCTGTTTATACGTAGTGAGAAAGCACAGAAGATTCGGATCCCCAGCGTACAGATGCCCTTTAATACCTACTCGACGCCCACGATTACTGCCCCTGGGTATCATGCCAAGCATCACGAACACAACACAGAAGTGTAAGATGGCTGGTATGTGGGGGTTGGCGTGCCTTACTGTTACAATACACTTACTGTGCAGACCAGGGCTTACCCTGCACGGTCAGATAGTCTTACCCCAACAGTATCAGGTACCGCGCCCAAACACAGCCTGACGGCTCATGATACACTGTATTCTGGGGACCGAGTCGTCAGTTCTGGTGTTTGCTCCGTGGGCTAGCTTTGGATCTTCGAGCCCGACTTTCGGCGAACTCGGCAGACTACCATTTTGGCCCATGGCGCCCGATTATCCAAGTTGGACATTCGGGCCTTTCCTGAGGCACGTGGTCCATCAGTTCCACCTGCCAATGCTACCCCCCAACTTGTGTTGATGGGGTTTCAGGCCAATGGCTCTTCCCCAGGAAAATCCATGCGGAGAAAATAAGGGGTAAAAGCGGGGGATTGGGGAAGAAGGCCAGGCTGGGGGAGCATTGGTAAAATTGGAGAAAGCATGCTCACCGGCCAGCCAGAGAGCAACACGCACCGACACGTAGAAAGAAGAAAAAAGCAATCGACTCCCAACGAGTCGTGCTAAGGTACGTAGTCCCGCTCGGAGCCTTGTCAAGGCCGACATCAGGCCGACAAACAGGTCGGCTCGGATTCCATCGCGAGATTCGGCACGCCGCCGCAAACCTTTACAGTCACGAGCATCGGTGACGCGAGTAGGTTGCGTGACCACAAAACCATCCGAGATGCTTCGAGCTCAATACGTTTTCTCGTATTCTTCTTCTTCTTTTCTTTTCCCTCACCGACCGAAATGGACTGATCACTTGGACAACCAACCGGTCTACAATGTCAGAAGCCAAGAAGTCAGAGGAATAGTTCTCCGGATTCCGCAAACTAAAGACAGCGCCATGTTACGTCACAGCCAATGGTCTTGGCAAGCTTAATTGCATGGCGGCTGGACGCCCCCAGACGCCGTGCCGCATGGGAATGAAGACAGAAGCACGAGCCATTCCAATCTTCATGTTTTTCTCGGGGTTTTCTCTTCAACAAAGGAAAACCTGGGGTATTAGAGGTCCTCATACATATCGCATATGGCACAAACCATAGCCTTGGCGGCTCAAAGAAAGAAAGAAAGAGCTTGAGCGGACAAGCGCCCAGCCGGCAACGGCATGCCACACAGTGTAGCTGGTAAGATCATCCCCAGTGAGGAATCAACACTGGGCGGACAACAGCCCGGCCGGCTGACGGAATCTCACACAGTATAGTAAGACCATCCCGAAAGAGGAAACAAAGCCTCCCTAGTTGATGGAGGCTTTGTTCTGACAAGGATGTATAGGACCGATTGTGACATCATAAGGATTGATCAACCTTCCAAGAAACTCTTCTGAGCGCGCCAACTTATGCCAAGCGTCAAAACATGACACAGGCCCAAACCAGTCCAAGTGCAGGACAGGCTCGACAGGCATGAACAGGGTCGCTTGTAGTGTAAACGGTCCTTTTCTGGATCCCCCCAAGACTCCATGCCCCAGTTTCTCCAGTCTCTCCAGTCCATTCTCCCAGTCCCCTCACAGTGCCCCGACCTCGCCACCCCGTTTCCCCAGAGAAACCCCATGGTATTTCTCCATCCCCATGATTTGTGAGCGGGTCTCTTCCCCATGGGACCGGTGGATCGACACGTATGTACACTACGATTGGGGAGACAACGAACGACCTGGGCAAAGTGGATATGACGATGGCAGGTTTCCAGAAGTCAGGTCCCTCGAAGGAAAGTTCTTCATAAAGTCGATCTGGAACCCGCATGATAAATCCTTATGACTGTTTCACTCCATTTAGCTTTACACTTTCTTTTCCTTACATGGGAATTGTTTGGATAAATCTTTACTTTTGATTTTCACTGAGTTGATTCATCCATCACTGAATATACCATTCCCCCCATCAATCCTATTCAGGAGGGCCCATCATGGTTCTGGGGAAAAAGTAAGCTCACTTCCAGAGACCAGGAGGAGATTCTTCTAGACAGCTACTGACACCCATCGCTCACCAGGTCAATCAAGATCAATGGCGCCGACATTGGCGTCGAAGCCATCCTTCTCGGTGCCGTCACCGCGATAGGAGGCTTCCTATTCGGCTATGACACCGGTCAGATCTCGGGCATGCTTCTATTCAGTGACTTCAAGAACAGATTTGGCCAGATCACCAAACCAGATGGATCAAAGGAATTCGAGTCCATCATCCAGTCACTACTAGTATCTCTTATGAGTATCGGTACACTTCTCGGTTCTTTGACTTCATCATAGTAAGCTCTCCCCTTTTCTCACTCTCCCTCTCCCCAACACACTCAACCTAGACACCAACAATACTAACCACCACTTCTCTACAGCACCGCCACCTGGTGGGGCCGCCGCAAGTCCCTTACATTCGGCGTCGGCCTCTTCATCATCGGCAACGTCATCCAGATCACCGCCATGCACTCCTGGGTACACATGATGATGGGCCGCTTCGTCGCCGGTCTAGGCGTCGGTACCCTCTCCGTCGGTGTGCCCATGTTCCAATCCGAGTGCTCCCCTAGAGAAATCCGTGGTGCCGTCGTCGCCTCTTACCAACTGCTCATTACCTTTGGTATCCTGATCGCCAACATTGTCAACTACGGCGTGCGCGAGATCCAAGAACAGGACGCTTCCTGGCGTATCGTCATTGGTTTGGGTATCTTTTTCTCGCTTCCGCTTGGTGTGGGAGTGCTGTTGGTCCCCGAAAGCCCGAGATGGTTGGCGTCCAAGGAGGATTGGGAGGGAGCCCGCATGTCGATGGCGAGACTGAGAGGCCTGAAGCATGACCCGCACAATGAGCTGGTGGAGGATGATATGAAGGAGATGCGGGAAGTTTTGGAGAAAGAGAGGACTGCGGCCGTGGGAACTTGGAAGGAGTGTTTCATCCCCAACAAGAACGGTGTTCCCAAGCAGGTGTACCGCACATTCCTGGGTATCGGCATTCACTTCTTGCAGCAGTGGACTGGCGTCAACTACTTCTTCTACTATGGCGCCACTATCTTCCAGTCGGCGGGTATCAAGGACCCCATTCAGACACAGCTCATCCTCGGCGCTGTCAACGTCTTCTCGACGCTGTTCGGTCTCTGGGTCGTCGAGCGTTTCGGACGCAGATGGCCGCTGTTCATCGGTGCTATCTGGCAGGCGTCTTGGCTCGCCGTGTTCGCTTCCATGGGCACCGCTCTCGAACCCGACCAAAACAAGACGTCGGGTATTGTCATGATCGTCTCGGCGGCACTCTTCATCGCTTCTTTCGCTTGCACCTGGGGTCCCATTGCTTGGGTCGTCATCGGCGAGAGTTTCCCTCTGCGCACCCGTGCCAAGCAGGCTTCGCTTGCCACGGCTGGTAACTGGCTTGGAAACTGTAAGTTCACCATTTTTTCCCCCTTTCCTCATGCATTAACAAAACTAACAAATATCCCCACAGTCATGATCTCCTTCCTCACTCCCCTCGCCACCGATGGCATCGGCTATGCCTACGGCTACGTCTTTGTAGCCACCAACATCATGGGCGCACTCCTGGTCTGGTTCTTCCTGTACGAGTCCACCAGCTTGTCCCTCGAAAACGTCGACCTCATGTACAGCGAGCCGGGCATCAAGCCGTGGAACTCGCACAAGTGGATGCCGCCTGGCTACATCACACGCATGCAGCGTGATGATGAGTACTTCCACCATCCTGAGAAGGGGTCGGATGGTCTTGAAATCACGAATGGAAGCAAGGAGATGCACCCCCACGAGGAGAGGGAAGAGAAGGTTGTTAACCATAGGGTTTAGGCTTTTATGGTTGGGAGAAATGGGTAAAATGAAGGGCAGCGATATGATTCTTGTACAAACTTATGCATATGGGAGGTTGTAAGATTATGGGTGGATAGGCTGTTGGCAAGGCGTTGTTGGGTCATGATGTTTGGATAAGCCTTTTTTTTTTTTGAGGACATAGCGGGTTGGCAATGACTAATGACAAGGAATGAATTGATGTCAAAACGATGTGCGAGACTCTCCATGATACTCTTTTCCGTTTTCGTACCTCGTGTCATCCTTGTTGATGGCTCGACTCTCTCGTTTGTTCTCCCTTTTTCTCCCCTTTTCTTCCCTCCTCCTCTTCCTCCCTTCCTTTTTTTTCTCATGTTTTCTTCGTCTTGCTCCTTTTTAGCTTTCCTCCTCCATTATGTCTCTTGTTTCTCTGTCTTTTTACCGCGTCCTTTTGGCTTCTCTTTTTCATGATCATATTTTCTCAATTCCTGATGTGCAAGCTCGACATGGGAAAATGAATTAGTGCCTACGCGTGAGGCCCATCATCGACCAATCACCCCAGAGTGTTCGTTTGTAATGCGGGAACGAAGGGACATCGAGACCACACGGCCGACTCGGAAGGATGACTGCAGAGCAACCCGACGGCCAGGAGCTCCAAACAGAAGCATGGCCACGCAACAGCAACGAAGACTAAGATGGCATCGATAACGAATGAGTAACAGTCTTGAAAACCGAAAACATTTTCCGTTGCTGTTAAAACCCCCATTACCCGCGTATAAGTATCCCCCCCCTCAGCTCTCATCGTCCTTCTAAACTCACCATCTGATGAACACAACAACCTTTTCGAGCAACGAATCTGCCTTTTCTTGCCCCCGTTCTCAAGCACTCAGCTACATTCCCTCTAGCCGTCCATCAACATGGCCTCTGAGACGAATGAGGAAGGCGGACCTGGTCAAATTTATGCTAAGTTCGTCGATGACGCAGAAAAGATTATGCGCCAGTTCAGTACTCCTGTCATGTCTGCCAACCTACTGAACAAAATGACCAGTCAGCAACTGTGGCCAGACACTGCTCCGGCGGAGTGGAGTACCTACCATCAGATAACCAATGTACAACGCCTACAACTGGAGAAGATGTTTGAGATAATACAGAGTATCGACGAAAATGCCTGCAGTGGATGGCAGCCTCAGAGGATATGGTGCGGCACGCGTATCGAAATACTCAGACAAATACTCATGTCACTGGCTAGCCTGATGTTTGTGAGGACAAGTACGATCGTTACCATGGGAACCTATGGAAAAAAGTCCTTCGAATATAACGGAAAGAAAGAACTGGCGGCGCAGCTGGTTTCGAACGAAGGCATTGCTTCCCTCAAAGCTGATTGTGCGCTCGCAAGTCTCCCTTTCAACACATGGTTCATTCGCTATCTCACTACGGTAGTCAGAATTACTTACCAGCACATAACGCAGATTCTCAAGCTCATCACCAAGCTCACCGAATCCCCTACCCCGAAATAATCCCAATAGGCACTATGGAGGCGATGGCCATGGCACTTTAGCATTTCTGCTCGGCTCGGAGGACATTCGTGTGTGGGATTCTTAGCAAGGGGGGTATTATGAAACTTCTGGACAGATACTTGGAAGATTATTTGGAGCAATAGACAAGAACACACCTTTATCTGCTCACCGTGCAATTTCCCGAGTTTTCGAAACCACGAGCATTTGCTGAAACCCTTTTGAGTAGAAATCATGGAAATTGGCGAGAAAGCAACTTGCTATTCCACCGAAATCATCATTGTAACACTGAAGGGTAAGGCAGATTCCCAAAACGTACCTAATAATAGTGGCTAAGCCCGGCCGGCTGGTTGGGTCGGGTTCCCAGAGCCCGGAAGCCCGGAGCTAGTACTTGTAGGCCGGAGGTACAGGCCGGGAGGTGGTCGGTAACCAATAGCAAGCGCGGAAAGTGTCGCACCAGCGCAGCTGACTAATAATAACACCCTCGCTAGCCAGAATTGGAAGCAGACAATGATCATCTACAACCCGTTGCTGTACCTTGACATATTCCATACTACAAGGCTGGAACACTCCCCTGGATTATTCTTTCCACAGGCATCGATCCAATCGAGACGATCCTCCCAATGCCTTCAAGTTGCCTTATCTCTTCGAATACCAACATCCAAAACCATACCCCCTGGCTTGGCAGACATTGGCGACACCGAGTCTTCTTTGACGCCTACTACCTTTGATGGGCAGTGCCGCCAATGCAGGCCGTTCAAAAGGTGGCCATGTATCGAAATAGAACTCAGAAGCGAAGGCTTGCAAAGCCCCCATCGCCGATCGACTGAAATGTAGGCTTGTGAGAAGGCCTACGAGGAAGAAGCAGAGGCCTCGTTCAGAACTCAGGAGGTCGCCAGCAGGAGAATACCACGGCCATCTTAGGGTTCACAACACATACCTATGCTTCACCCACTATCCACACCGCTACCCTCGACGTATAAAGCACTAACCGTGCCTACACCACCAACCCAGTTGAGTCTCCTACACTCAATACTAGCTACGACTTCTCTTTACCTTTCCACCTTATAGATCCACCTCTACTGCATTTCAATGTCCGAGGCGAGAGAGAAAATCAGCACTACTTACCAGTTCTCTTTCGGCTCCGCCGCGATCTTCTCTCAGAAAAATCTTCCACTTCCTCAAACAGTACCTCCTGCCCCATTCAAGATGACGCCCAAACCCAAAGAATCCACAGACCCTAACGGATCCGGCCATCTCCACGCCAAGCTCGTCAACGATGCGGAAAGCGTGCTATGCCAATTCAGCCTCCCCGTCTGTTCCACCAAACTAATAGACGAAGTGATGAACGAAACACTATCCATATCCTCCGGTCCAGCACAATGGAGCGCCTATCACCAACTAGTCAACGTCCAACGACTCCAGCTAGAATCCCTCTTTAATTGCGTTCTCGGTTTCAGTGGTGCCGCTTGCACCGGATTGAAGGGAGGAGGAGGAGGAGGACCGGGAACATATAGATCGGCGGCTGTGGTGCGATCCGACATTTTAAGGTCTATCCTTCTTTCTCTCGCCAGTCTCACGTTTCTTCGACTGAGTACGACTATTACCATGGCCACGCATGGCCCGCATTTGGTCGGTCCAGGTCCGCGGGTGAATGGCGCTATAAGTAAAATGCAATTGGGCAGCGCGAGGCTTGTCAATGATGAGGGGCTGGTGTCACTTAAGGCTGATTGCGAGCTGGTAAGCTACCTATCGATCATTTTACTCATTTGATAAGTATCATTATTCAGGGCACGGCGCTAACAATTTCGGCGTTCAGATTGTCAGGCTTATCACCCAGCTTACTGCTCCGCCTCCTGGGAAGAAGACAGCCAAGTCCGATTCAGAATGATCATATTTTCAGGTTGCATACTGGCAGAATACCTGTACAGGTCATCCATGTGTATAACGGAGCGAGAATGTGTTGATTTTGCAGACTGGAAAGAAGCGAGAAGGTATCCCTTCGCTTAAGAATTGTAGAATGAAAGACTGGCTGTACTGATATTTAACTTTGGTATTTTTGAAATGTAAAGGTCGAAAATGTGTCGTAACCAACCAGACACTCTCTTAAACACTGTTTTGAATTGAGCTGAATCAGCGTTCCTGTCTCATAAATTACATGACAACCCCAAGACAGTCCCCGTGGGTCCTAGATCATGCGATTTTCTCCTCCTTCCAAGCGGCTTCCTTTATGATACCGGGGCCTCTACTTATGATCTTGTGGTCTCCTGGCAGTAAATTGCATTTGTTCGCAGACAAATTCATCGATGACTGACGCACTAACTGCAGAGTTTGTCGACATGTCCCTCGCAGTACGTGGTACACGTGACCGTGTAGCGACCTAGTTTTCGGGAGGCAGACTTATTCGGGACGTGGGTTGCAAGGCATGACAGGCGGCGGCGGAGACCGTATGCCCGATATTATTCCACCATAATGATCTTTATACCCATATATGGTAAAGAAAAAAATAAGTATAGGTGTATGCTACTTGTGATACCTGGCTATCGGTCATTCGGGGATGACAAGGATCGTATGTGGGCCGGATTCCGGTCGGAAGTCGTCAACTGCGGATCCGGATCCGGGTCGCCAAGACCGCGCGGGCCGTACACTAGATAGGTGGGTCGCCGACCGGATCTGGTCATTCTGCCACGTCAGTGAACACACATCGCTGCAAAGGAACGGAATACAAGGACGGGAGCTGGCACGATTCTTCATGCTTAACCCCTTTGTCGGGTGTAAGAGATCCATACTGATTGGTATCGCTCGACGCGGCCGTATGGTGATATTAAGTTGATTGTCGTCGTATCACTGTCCACAGCAACGGCGGCGGCGCCGTCAAGGACCGCCACACGTGAGATTTGAGCGGTGTGTCTGGAATGTACGACTTATCGCTTCCCGTCCCTTGGGATGCGGTCCACGCGGGTCGGTTGTGCGACGTGGGCGGTGCATTCAACCGGAACGTGCTTGACATGGGTTGGCCGCAAAGCCCAGTTTTACGTGGAGGGCGTGAACGGTGCGCACGTAACCCGCTTTCCTCCCCAGGAAAACCATTGATTGACGGTCATGGTTCCTCAGTTTGTCCAATGCAGTGTACAGAGCGCATCCTGCAGTCGCGCCTTACCAAGGTATCCTGCAAGGGAAGTTGAAAACCGATAGAAGAAAAGAAGAGAAAAAAGGCAAAACGAATCCGGACCTGGTTCGCGGACTGAGATGTCGTATTCCGATTAACCTTCTCTCCCTCTTCTCCAAACTTCCTCCTCGTTTTTCCCGACTTGTTGTTCTTGGCCAGAATTTGACAAGCCGCCATATTCACCAGTCCAAAAAGCAACACCACTGCTTGGTTTCTCCCCACTTGAGCTCTTCTTGTTCCATCGGCAAAATGGGTTCCTCATACCGCACCGAAGACAACGGCAAGATCTCTGACCTTCCTCAGTTGCACCGCTACATTACCGGCCACAACGCCGATGGAAAGGCGGTTGTCCACAGCCAGAACGATTTCGAGTGGAAGTCCTACGCTGAAGGTGAACTCGCCTTCAGCGTTGCCTACACGACATCGGAATTCCCAGTCAACCTCAACAAAGACGCCGACGTGGCGGAGCACACGCGAGTGCTGGAGTCGGGAAACCTCGGGCTGGTCAACCCACGCGGGACGGTTTTTCGCTGCGTGGACTTTGCGCCTGGCTACGCATGCGGAATGCATCGAACGCAAAGCCTCGACTACGGCATCGTGCTGGAGGGCGAGGTAGACATGGTGCTTGACAGCGGGGAGGTGCACCCGATGAAGCGGGGCGACGTTGCGATTCAGCGGGCGACTCAACACCAATGGGTCAACAAGAGCAAGACTGAGTGGGCGCGCATGATGTTTGTCTTGCAGGATTGTCAGCCCCTGGTTGTCGGTGGTCAGGAGTACAAGGAGGACTTGGGCACCAACTCGGGCTTGCCGGCCAGTGGAAACTGATTCTGGTTGTAAAGGGTGACCGACGCGGGGGAGAGTACCATGTTGTTAGAAGCAGTAGTCTAGTTGGGGCACTGGTTATGAGATGAGGTTCCAGTTTGTATCGAGGAGAAAATGAGATGTCGCGAACGGGTACCGCAATTCGTATTTGTTTACTCGCTGATAAGCTGTTATCGGGTGTTGTAGTTTGCAAACGAGAAGTCCAATGCTCGGGTGTTTGCCAGCTGGCATTAGGGCCATTTGTTTGAAACAAGACAGGCAAGTACTTCCTGAACCTCCGAGTGACGTCACCCACCCCTGTGCCACACCGCACCACAGCTTACTGCCAGGCTTGGGGGTGCCTAATTCCATTCCGGTCTCTCGTGCTTGAATATCGAAATATTTCTACATTCCAATGCTTCCTATGGACCACACCACTCGCCCCGTTCGATTCAACGTACGGACAGGATGGATAACCCTACGCCATCGGATCCTCTGCAACTACACGTCAACCGCAATCCCCAGCGGGAATCGACGGCACCACCCCACCATGTCCTCCCCACAAGAGCCTTTCCAGCACGATTGAAGCCAAGCTCGGGAAGGTCCTCTTATTTGAGCTATCTGCCATCGTGGGACCCATCCCCTGGTAGGTCATGTCCTACAAGCAATGTCGGAACCAAGACCGTAGCCGGCTTTCGGAACCCTTGGCCGAGCTGGTGTACACCTACGTGCTTCCAAGTCTGGCATCATCTCAGCTGGGGAGAAGATCAAGACCCATGTGTCGTCCTAGCCGCTTCACACCTACGCAGCTTTCCTGTCACAGACAAGCTCCCAGAGAAGAGAAAACGACCACTCTTCAACGATGTTAAAGACTGGCCTGATTCTGCTGGCGCGAAGGCTGCACGACTATTGCGTATCGAGACCCCCGATTTCTCTTTCGATTCTTCTACATCATCACATGCCAAAGTAACATGGCTGGGCCACGCGGGTGTCTTGGTTCAGTTACCTCCCCCATATGCCGCCAAAGAGTCTCGACCTATCCGCTGTCTCTTTGATCCCATATTCTCGATGCGGTGCTCACCCAGTCAGCGAGCAGGACCCATTCGTGCCTATCCACCCCCATGCCGCGTCCAAGACCTGCCCCCGATCGACGCCGTCTTCATCAGTCACAATCACTTTGACCATCTGGATCACGACACCATCATGGCCATCTGGAAGAGCAGCAAGGAAAATGTTCGCTTCTTCGTACCTTTGGGAAACCGTACATGGTTCGTTGACTGTGGTATATCCGAGGAGCGAGTGACGGAGATGGACTGGTGGGATTCAGCTACCCTTTGCTCACTTCCAGGCAAGGGGAGTTCCGCTACGCCAAGTATCCAGATATGGTGCACACCGGCTCAACACAGCAGTGGAAGGGCGGGCGTCGATGCAAATTCTACCCTCTGGTCGAGCTGGTATCTTCGTCGCCAAAGTCCTGGAGGTATATATCGCATCTTCTTTGCTGGCGACACAGGCTATCAGTTTCATGGTTCCTCGGATTGGCCGCCCAGTCCACCGTCGGGAAAGAACACACAAAAGCCGAACACTCAGGTGAGTGACCATACCGAATATCCTCCATGTCCTGCTTTTGCCGAAATCAGAGACAGGCTGGGCCCCCCAAACCTGCTACTGCTCCCAGTAGCAGTCGGGTCAACATACTCCTACGTCCGCAGCTTCGTTCCCTTACCAGACTGGATCAATCCTTTTCCACGGCACAGCGTGGGTATTACTGCAGGTATACACATGCCGCCATGGGATGCGGTCCGCGTATTTAAGCTCATGACAAAGCTCCTAGACAAGGACACGACCAATGAGGACGCAAGTGGGAGCTCAGATCCAGGGAAAACCCCGAATCCGCACCCACCGGTAGCAATAGCCATGCACTGGGGTACCTTTGTAACAGAAGGTGCCGAGGTTCTGAAGACTCTTGGGCAACTCGAATGGGCTTGTCAGCAACAGGGAGTGCACTTTGCCAGGTCCTTGCCGGTTCCTGATAAGGAGAGCGGAACTCATGAATCAGGAGAGAGGCCAAGAAAGGAAGTTCCTGTATTCGTCGCCCTGAATCACGGGCAATCCGTTGCGCCCAGATAATCGGGTAGTTTGGACGCAATACGCTCAAGGTTCCATGACATTGAATAGCGTGTCCGTCGATGTCTAACAATTCCCCCCCCCCCGGCGTGCGCCCTGAACATCTGCATTGCGATTCCTCCAGATCAGTTGTCAGTCCTTCCTCTTCATGTCATACCATGATGCGTCTTAGTAGCTGATCACAGCGGTTGACAAGTTATCCTCGTTTCAGGGGTAAATTCATGGCCCACCTCGACAAATTCCCAAGTCATTCGCTGCTTGTCCATATCCGCAGTCTTTGGGTTAATTGCTGCGGGACCCATGGCCGCCCGAACCGACACCACCTTGACCGGCAAAAGATACACAGTCTTCTTGTGATCAACCCTCTTTAGAAGCACATATCCTTTGTCATCCACGGCTTTCCTCACACAAAACTGCTCATTTACCCCTAAATTCCCGAGCGTGGAGCCGGTCGCGTCTGAAAGAATCCCCCCTAAATGAACCGCCTCGGGCATCTTGTCTTCATCGAAGCATATAGAAGAAGACCTAAGCCACAACCCCGTCGCTGCGTTCCGAAAACCAAGCCATCCGTCTGACTCTTCGCAGTGCCAATGCCAGTTGCAAATACCCGCAAAGGTCTTTGCCTGAACCGCGTCAAGAACGGGCGGGTTGGGAAGTAGTTCAAGAGGAGTCACCAGGCCTAGTCGTCCCCTGATGACAGTGAGTGCCTTTATCACGTCCCCAGACTTGTGGACTATGATGTAAGTCGAGCCGGGGCCGGGCGCAGAATTGCGGGTGATGTATGGGATATTACTACTGCGGTTCGGCGTGGATGTGGATGCGGACGAAGACGGTGGCGTCCTTATATTCATGGTGCATGGCTGGCTGTCGCTAACTGTGGAGGTTGACACCACCGAGATGCTATCGTCAGGGCCAAGGTCTTTTTCGTTGTCGAAGTGGGAATGTCGCGGCGTGTAAGCCATGATCGCGATCTCTTCTGCGGTGAATGTGTTGATTGAAAAGACGCAGTGGTTGGCAAATAACGTGAGAGGAAGAAGACAGAGGGTAGAGAAAGGCCTTAAATGGCTCGAAAAACTTGCACGGACCCAAATTATTGATATCAGAATGACGAGGGACAGGGGTTTGATAAGTTGGTAGCGGTCGTTTGCCTGGCGAATGGACGTCGGAGGCCCAAATGCAGGTATGCGTTTTCGGGTGATGGAGGTGAGGGGGAGGCCCACGACGGCAGGCATCAAACGACAAAGAGGGAACTTGGTGAGAGCAACTGTCGTCCAGAGAGACGAGAGCGCAGGTTTATACATGATAGATTCGAAATTGGTGATTCTGGCGTTGAGTTAGGCAGAGGTATGCTCTCCTGCGCAGATAATGCAGCCGAGAATATGCTGGAAAGCTGCACCTTTCACCGCCGTCCTCCACCGCAAAGACTGGGGGGATCCGTCCTGAGCTTCCCCTGGAAATCAGGCAGAATCTGCAAGAAAACAAGACAGGACTGGTTTATTTGTTAATTTGGTTCTTCTAACGGGGCAGAACAAGAGTAAAACAAGGCCAATCTAGAGACCTCGTTGACCTCAGGAAGAGAACGACTCGTTTCCGTTTGTAGAGTTTCGACAATAACTAGGATTTTCAACGCCACAAAAGCACTTTCCGCCCTCAAAAGCTCAGGTAGTTTACAGCATAAATCCGCGAGAATCTCGGCAGCTTTCCCACTCTAGTAAACTCTGGCTTTTCTGTACCGAACTAACAGACATACCAGTCCTGTATCGTACTGAAGCATTTCATACCTACGGGAAATCCTATGCAAGACAATTATTTTGAATGTCCCCACCCTCAAACGCCCTCAAGAAAACAGGTAAAGAAAAGACAGGGCAGAAGGAGAATCGAAATTTCAGTGCCCCGGGGTGGTAACATGTCTCCCTCACTCTTTTTACCGGGCATAACATAAAAAGTACATACTCGTACACTGCAGTGTGCTTAGATTCTGAGTCCCCCCTCCTCTGAGATGCCTCCGTAGTGGCAGTAGAGAAAAAATATAAACCGCTGCTGCAAGTTTAAAGACCTCCGTAAAAGGAAGGAATGTGTGTTGTCCTGACTCAGATTAACAGGCACCAAAAGGTAGCGAAACGTATAGCGGGTGGCCTCTCCGAATCCCAATTTGCCCGATTTTCTATGGTAGCCCTCGTCCAAGGTGCACATGGTGGCCGACCCCAGGCTCGGTTAGTGCACTATCTTTACTGCTGCAAGATTTTGCTTAGTTCAGTTAAGGTTTTATCTCATCTGCTGGCTGACTAGAGGTACCATCCGGACAGCCACCTGACGAGGACACTCTGACTTAATTTTTTGTTACACCGCAGCCATGATCATAGAGCTTTGTTCACATCTACTTCGGGCATTTTCCTTGAACAGGTTTAAATAGCCTGATAATCTGGCATTTAAGTCTTTCAGGGCCTTGAGAAAGATAGGTTGACAAAGACAGCTCGATAAAGACATTCTCTAACAGATCTAGGATTTTGAATACAATGGCTTTGACTAAAAAACTTCTGAGTGTAAGAGAGTATCTACCATACTCAGAAGGATAATGGGACTTTGTTAGTGAACAATGAATACTGATGTAGACTCATGTGCACAATAACTGTTCAAATGATTGAACAATACATGTAAGGGACGAAGTCCATCACCCCCGCGATGTTCGCTTCACTGTTAAGGTACCTCCTCTGTATGAAATGATTATACCCTCCCCAAGTTATGACGCAGATTTTTCTCGGGACTCGTTACGTCAAGATATCGATTACCCCGTCATCTTCGATCCTGGAAACTCCACTTCACGAACATTGTCTACAAACACCATGACCCATTCAAGGCACGTGTCCATCGAACACGATTCAATATCGTCCACGCAAGCCAGGTGAACAGAAAATCCGTCATTGATCCCATTTCCTCCAGGCATCAAGAGACGCCACCCAGGAGTGAGTGGATGGATAACAACAGAAACGAACATTGGATGACCTCGAGATATAAATACCCTCAAGGAATGACCGCGCCAACTTGCAGTCAATTGGACCATTAACAAAAAAAAACTCTAAAACCAGCAGAAGCCTAACCACTGACTAGGTAAGGTAAGGTAAGGTATCATCTCTACACCAACTTCACCTCATCAAATCACGGAAAGAAACAAAATGTGCATAATCCAAAAAGGCCAATACGACTGCTGGCACTACATCACGGTGCGATACTGGCCCTGCCGTCGCGCAAGACGAAGAAGAATGATGAGGAGAGCAAGCCTGAGAAGAAGAGGAAGAAGAGCAATGTGCCCAGAGCGGCAATGCAGAGAGCTAGCCCAGATGCTGGACATGTCGGGCATGTGTCCGGTTTGTGTGAGGTACCCTGCTGCTAGGAATTTGTAATGACTAAGATGATGGAACCGGTTAGGGTATCACGGGTTGTGAAGGGTCGGGGATAGGATGTCTTTGTTGGTTGAGGTTTTTTTTTTGGGGGGGGGGGTGGGGGCGGATGGGGATGGTGAGGACGAATAAGCCAAGATCAAGAGCAAGATGAAGGAAGGAAGAAAGAAAGAAAGAGGAGTAGAGGTGCGCTGGACGAATTGGTTTCGAAAATTCTAGTCGTTGGCGTCATGGTAAGGTAAGACACACCACGACATGATATGACACTTAAATGCAGGATTTGAATAGCATGGAAGGCATGAATAAGGTGGAATTCCAAAAACCCAACATCTCAACAGCAGTTTCAAGTGAAGGAACAAATTCCGGCGACACCATTACCAATACAGCTTCCACCGACTCAAGGCCCTAGTAGGAATGACCTCCCCATGCGCATTAACACCCTGGTCCAGCATTCCCGTCGTCGCTACAAGTGCCACATACCCAATCTGCTCATCTGGCCTCACATCCGCCATCTTGACCCTCATCCTCCTTAGTATCCGCGCTCTTTCCGGCCCACCAATGGCCGACCCGCCTTTAGGAACTGGTATAAACGGATTCTCGCGCGTCAAGCTCGAAGCATGGTCGAGGATATCCGGTGCCGGCGTGGTTAACCGTAGGAACAGGCCGGCAAGCGACAGGATCTGCAGGATACTTGTGCACAGAATGAGGATGGCGACCCATTGCCGGTTCAGTCCGTAGATCTCGCGACGGGTGGACTCGGTGGCGTTGTTGACCATGACCATTGATGCGCCTTGGTATCCGCTGTATAGATAGGGGCCGGGGTAGACGGGCTGAGACATGATGTGATCGGTGTCTACGGGGAACTTGGAGTAGTTGGAGTCGGTGGCGGTAAAAGGGTCGAGCGAGGCGTAATAGTACGTGTTTAACAGGAGGGTGAGACGCTTGGAAAAAGCTTCGTCTGTAATGTTGGTGGGCCAGGGGCTGAGATAGTTCAGCTTGAAGGGGAACTGGGTGATGCCGCGGAGGTAGTTGTCGATTGAGGATTGGTATGTGGGACTTCCGTTGTCGAAAAAGCCCGCCGCAAAGGGGAAATTCAAGAGGATGTTGTGCACGACAGGCATTTCTAGGGTAAAGGGAGAATGGGCGTCACCTTGGTCCCATTGCGGTGATTTGGAGCGCCGGACTCGTTGGGCACCGCAGCCAAGTGGCGATGAGCAGAGGATGTCGACCTCGACTGGGACGTTTCGGAGAGTGCAGTTGTACAAGGTGTAGGTGTGGTCTCCCTCATGGGAACCAAACATGATGTGAAGGTGTCCACCTGACGTCCGCTCTGGTGTTGAATAGTCTGAAGTAACAAAGAAGCTGGCTCTTTTGTTGTCCGGTGATCCAATGGGTTCGGTGTAACCAGGGAGTCGTTTGCCGGTTGTGTCATTCTTCTTGTCGACATAGTATTTCGGAGTAGTCCATCTATCCGCAGGTATGTAAGCGAGTGTTTCGTTGACTGAGGCGCCGCTTTGCACCTGTTTGCAGTCGAGATCATTGTATGTTGCTTCAGCCGTCAAGCTGTAGGAGGTGGTTGCGTTGAAATTTGCAAGCCCTAGAATCTTGATGCCGATTAAGGAGGCATAGTCCACTTCCTCCATTGCGGCTTGATGGATTGTTTGCCAATCGTCATTCGATGGATCTATGAGGCGAGGGATTCTGGGCCGCGCCCAAAGGTCAGTCGTGGACCGCCTCTGCCCTTCAGCTGCCATAAGGCTGGAAGTGAAGAGAGAATTTGTAGCTGAGGATGCTACCTGGAGGCCGCTCGCCGAGGAGAAAGCTGACTCGGAGTCTGTTGTAGAGTAATACACGAGTGCCTTGGAGTCCGACACTTGGATCGTTGTGAAGATTAGACGCGACGAGCTCTGGCCGCCAAGGGGTGAGAGAGCCCATGTGAGAAGGATCATGATACCCAGGCTGATGTGGGATCGCACGCTGAACAAGCGAAATAGACTTCCGGCGAAGCTCTGACTCCCAAGAATCTGCTCGAGGGCACCGATGGAGATGCCTTGAGATCGGGTGGTACTCCACAGACCAAGTATTTTGTAGAATCTGCTTGCTACAGCCGCAAAAACGATGGGATAGATGGTGGGGGCTAGTTTGGTGGCTTCGACGAGGCTTTCACCATGTTCGTTGTTATATGTCGGTTGACCTTCCAATTGAATAGCGAGGGCAGCAATAACTGTGTGACTTGGAGTCAGCAAAGAGACCTTTTGACTCGAGTGCATGTAAACCATACCAAAGAAGGCCACTGGCGTGACACTCAAAATGAAATCGCCGACTGTCCCGATCCACCAGATATACCCTTTGGGTGCGATTTTCTGAGGACCCTGAGGCCATTCGGGCGCAACCTCTTCATATGCCACGGCTGTCATGGACTTGTCCAGTCCCTTCTGAGACACATCCTCTATCGAAGCTCCGTTATAACTTGTTGTTTCGGAGACTGGAGCAAAATGTAACCTTTCGTCATATTCACCCTGGCCCTGGGGTAGATGGTTGAGTTCATGGTAGTCGGCCATGGTGATGTATGCTTATCGTGAATGATGAAGGGAAAGATCCAGTTGTGTCTTCAAGAGAGAGACGCCGTGAGTAGAAAGAAGACTACATGTTCGATTATGCTTTCGCGGATCGCTACTATACATGGTATGACAAGGGCCTCCCTGGAGCCGTACCAGGAACTGGATTAGGCCCCGGAGCTGACTCTTGTGGGACGTCGGAGAAGACTCTCATTGGAAGGATCTTGTCGACCGTTGAACTTGTGTCAGAAGAGAGCTGGCGACTATCTTGCAACCTAAGAATATCATACATATCGCGTGTGAACGAATGGGCTCGCTGGGTTCAGTCTGATGCTTGTTTTCTCGGCCGCGCCCCTGCGTAGCCTGCCGTGTCCAGGCCCAGCTCGCCTGGCTGTAGGATCGGTCCATTCGTTTCGCATTAAATGAGGGTCAACGGCTGATCTGCTGGTGTCCATTGCTGCCTCGAGTGCCGACGAGATAATCTGATACTCCAATCTGTACGCGGCTGCTTTTTAATCGGTTAGAAATGAGGAGAATTAGCCCAAAACAGAAGGGCAAAAGTGGTTATGGTGTGATGCTGTGTTGAAGTTCAAGTTAAGTTGTTGTTGGCCCGTCTCTCTTTGCACAACGAAGACAAAGTTCACATCTCGAGTGGGGCTGTCAGCATGCACAAGGCTGCGAGGCTTCTGATGATTGGCCTAGTCCGGGTCAATCCTTCACATTGCTATGGTAGCTTAAGTGGATCCAATGCCCCAAGCTCCTTCAGGCAATCCGCTTTCTGACGTAGGTACCCCCGTACCTACCCGCACCGCAGCTGTACACTGTACGGGAGCTTCAGAGCCTCCAACGGCGGCCATTCAGTTCAACTCCAAAACACCAACAAACCCACCGACCGAACCGACGACAGCAACGGGCAATTGCTTGTGGTCGACATCCACACATACACACATATACACAGCCATGACCATGACAGCAGCGACAACACAAAGGGCCCTTGCGCCCCTCGCGCGACATCAGCAAAGACTCCTCACATCGGCCACGGCCACCTCGGCGCGATCCCTCTCGACCCGTCGTCGAACTCTGCTCCCCGCTTCCACAACAGCCCCGACTTCCTCGACAGCAGTATCAAACTTCCACACAAGCGCCAACCATGCCATCCCCACGGGCGGCTTCGGTGGCGGCGGCGGCATCCCCACGTACTTCCAGAAGCCCTCGCTACCGGCCAACACCATCATCCGCTTCGTGCCCCAACAGACAGCCTGGATCGTTGAACGCATGGGCAAATTCAACAGGATCCTGCAGCCCGGTCTGGCGATCCTGATCCCCTTCATCGACCGCATTGCCTACGTCAAGTCGCTGAAGGAAGTTGCTCACGAGATCCCCAGCCAGAGCGCCATCACGGCCGACAACGTCACGCTCGAGCTCGATGGTGTTTTGTACACGAGGGTGTTTGATGCTTACAAGGCGAGGTACGTCTTTTATCTTTCTTTCCCTTCCCCTCTTTTGCCTTCTTCCCCCATCCATTGAATCACCCATCGGTAACAATTATTCATAACTAACCTCCCCACCCTATCTGTTAAACAGCTACGGCGTTGAAGACGCCGAATACGCCATCTCCCAACTCGCCCAAACAACCATGCGCTCTGAGATTGGCCAACTCACCCTCGACCACGTTTTGAAAGAGCGCGCCGCCCTCAACACCAACATCACAGCCGCCATCAACGAAGCCGCCCAAGCCTGGGGCGTGACCTGCTTGCGTTACGAGATCCGGGACATCCACGCGCCCAAGCCCGTCGTGGAAGCCATGCACCGCCAAGTCACCGCCGAGCGGTCCAAGCGTGCCGAGATCCTCGAGTCCGAAGGTCAGCGCCAGTCAGCCATCAACATCGCCGAGGGTAAGAAGCAGAGCGTCATCTTGGCCTCTGAAGCGATGAAGGCCGAGCAGATTAACCGCGCCAGCGGTCAGGCGGAGGCCATCAGGTTGAAGGCGGTGGCTACCGCGGGGGGCATTGAGGCGGTGGCGAGGGCGATTGCGGAGGGCCAGGGAGCAGCGCAGAATGCCGTCAGTCTGAGCGTGGCGGAGAAGTACGTCGATGCGTTTGGCAAGTTGGCCAAGGAGGGCACGGCGGTGGTGGTGCCGGGTAATGTGGGCGATATTGGCGGGATGATTGCTACTGCTCTGAGCGTCTATGGCAAGGTGGGTGATGCGCAGGCAAAGGCGATGGCCAAACAGTTGCTGGAGAAGCAGCAGCAGCAGGGCGAGCAGCAAGAGGCGGATTCGCAAAAGGCTTTGCCCGGTGGTGTCGCTAAGCAGGAGTCCCCGGTGGACGATATCGTCAAGGGGTTCGATCAGGCTACTAAGCAGCGCTAGTCGGGCTGTGAGAACGAGAAGACAAAGGTCAAGAAGAGGGAAGAGGAAATCCAGTGGCCTAGGCATGAGCCGAATATTTACTGGTTGGGTTGATGTTTGAGTCGATTCAAATTGAGAGGCAAGACAAGAAACAGATGGATGCGAAGAGAGTTTCCATTTTTTTTGACGCCCGGTTGTGGTTGTATTATTACTTACCCTTCCTCCTCCCCTTCCTGTGCGATGGTTGTAACAAAAAGAGGTTGGAAGAACACCGAACATAGCATTGTACGTATTGGAAGAAGAGCATGGCGATATGACCCTACTTACTCGTTTGGGCCCGAAACACCCTAGTAGCATGCATGGCGTTTAGTATGGACGAATTTGTTAATCACATCACTTTCTTATCCAAGTCATGCTAACGTTTGTGTAAGAACGAAATGGGCCTGAAAAGACTAAACATAACATAATTGAATGATCTCGCTCTACTACTACTACTACTTGCTCGTAAACCATCTAAAATACAACATCCTTACTCATTACCGACCAACTTTTCTGATGGGCTGGGGAAAAAACCCATTCAACGTCCATTAGCACTCACTCCGTCTTCCACATCCCATCCATCTCTTCTGCGTTTTGCCATCCTCTGTCCCACCTTCCACTTACAGTTCCCCCTTTTCCATTTGTATCATCCTTCCCCATTCCCCCATCTCTCCCCTTCCAACCTCCCCCCCTTCTCACTTACAAATGATCACTTACACCCCAACTCCCCACCCACCACATCCAACGCCTCCCCCACCATACCCAAAACCCTATTATCCCCACTCGTCCCCGCCACCTTCACCATGCTCACCAGCAACGGATACAACCTTAACAAATGCTTCTTGGTCTCGCTATCCACATTCGGCGTATCCGGAATCGCGTCCGGTTCCGATCGCAAGTCCACAAGCCCCCGTAAGATACGATAGAGTTCCTTCCGCTGCGATAAAGGTTGCGGCATACAGCCGCGCAAAGGCTGGTCGGCGACGTACGAACGGATGGAGAGCGCGCAGCGCAGGATCAGGTAGGGGGCAGCGGTTAGGGCGAGGTGGACGTAGAGAGGGTGGGTGGATCCGTGGATGGTTGTTTTGTCAGGGGGAGAAGAAGAAGAAGAAGAAGAGGTGGTACCGATGGGTTCTTGAGTGGGGGATGAGGTAGAGGTGGGTTTGGAGGGAGGAGACTCGTCCTCCTCCTCGTGGATGGCGACCAAAGCAAAGAGTTCGTCGAGACAAACTTCTGCCATTGCGCTGCGGTGGGTTGGCGGGGGGTCGATGGTGCGGCCGCGTCGTTGTTTGTAGAGGAGGTCGAGGTCTACGACTGCGTCACTTCCGTTTCCGTTGGGATTGCCGTTGGTGGTGTTGTCGTGGTGATGGTCCTCAGAGCCGTAGATGATCAGAGCTTCGGCGGGTGCGGGAGCGTGGATGATGGATGTCCGGAAGAGACCTTCGGCGTAGACTTTCCTGGTCTTATCAAGAATCACCTCGGCGCCGAGAGCCGGGATGATGAGCTCCCTTAGCTTGTGGAATGAGGAGATGTCGAACTTCTGGTCGTCCATGATGTCCGTGCCGCTGGGCGCGATGGAGCAGTCGGCGCTGATGATCCCGTTGGCGATGGATACGATGATCTGCCATATCTCCTGGACGGTCGATCGAGCTTTATCTATCGCGCGGATGTGGGGAAGTGTTGCCTTGAGCACAGCTAGGACTGTCTTTGTCGCTTCTCTCCACGGCTGTGATGACTTGGTAACGATCTTGAACTTGTACTTGAGGATAATGGGTTTGGCCAGGGCTGCGAGCGCCGCGGCGAACGCTCCGGTTTCGTAGATGTCAGTCTCGGCTGCATGCTTGATGACGAGGGACTGCAAAATAGACATGCTCTCCTTTGACATGGCAACGAATGTGCGCTTTTCTGACGCCGCCTTGTCGGGGTTCTCCTGGGCAAATGCCAGGGAGACGAACTCAGCTATCTGGGTGATCATGGCGGATGGAACTCTTGGTACGTCTGTCTGGACTGTGCAGAATACCTGGAGGATCCGACCTTGCAAGGGTGTGACATACTCGGTGTCGCTGGCGTATGCTCCGGGAGTGGCATGTTGCATGGCGTCTCTGAGCAGGGTAAGCATCCGTCTAATCCTCTCCACGCCAAAATCATCTTTAATGAGGCCATAGAGTTCTAGCAGTGCTTCAACCCAAACCAAAAGGCACTTTTGATTGTCCGCTGACTTATCGTCCTTTCCGTCCTCAGGAACTGGAATTCCCCTGGACCAGAGATCCCACGTTAAATCCAAGCTGCCCTTGCCAAGTCTTGGCTGAACATGCTCAGCACAGCTCCTGAGAATTTCGCGAACAGCGCTGTAGACGGATGCATTAATGTCGAGTATCTGGACGTCCAGCATTCTCGCAAAGTGTCCGAGAAGCTGCTGCCAGGTGGTGGCGAAGTCCTCATGACCCAAAAGTACCTGGAGGTAAGAAGAAAACAGTCCAGAAACGCCTCGGATGATGACGTTAGCCGTGTCTGTCCAGCCCTCTTGGTCTCTTGCTTTGGCTGGAGACGTGTGAACTGCCCGAAGCTCGTCCTCTATCGATGCCAGAAGCCTCAGAATCACAGATCTGATGCAGATCAACCAGGCCTCAGGACTCAGGCTATCCCCGTAAGCAGATATGATCCGAAGCAGAGTTTGGACGGCACCTACGGAACCTGTTAGTGAGTCTCACGACACCACGGACCTCAGAAAAAAACTCACTATTTCTCAGCTCTAGTCTCTGATCTGTGGCGACTGAAGTGAGTCTCAGGAGAAGGAGCATCCACAGCGCCCCTCCAGAATCTTGATGGGAGGGATCAGCAGCCAGCTTGAGAAGCGCTTCATCACCCGAGTCATTAACCATGTCCTGCGTGAGAGACATGCTCTTGCTATTGCTAGAAAGAAAGTCTGAGATGGCCCAGAAGAACGTGACAGTCTGTCTAATGTTAGCGTTGTCACAACTCATATGGGCGTAGGTGACTTACAGTCAATGCGACATTGAGGTCATCATCTTGCGTACAAAACTTGTATAGGGTGTCAACAAGGTTAAGAAAGCAAAGGTTAGGTAGCGAGGGTAAGAAGTCGGAGCATATTAGCTGCAAAGAAGCAAAGGAAGGTCGGATTAGTTTGACTGAGCGCGTCATAAGTCGGGGTGTCGTGGTGGATGAAGAGTCTTTTGGGAGATCTTCTTTGACGAAAATTGTATCGATAATGGCGAAGATGGTATCCCAGCCTTGAACAAGACTCTCGCCGCAGTTCTCAAGCAGGCCTTTGAGGCCTTCGAGTACAATTCGGTGAATGTCCATGTCGGTGGCGTGATTGCTAAGGGACACCTCCCGACCTTCGACTCGAAGAGATGATAGCGAATTATGGAAAGCCTCGAGGATACGGATCTGAATCGGGCCACGAACGTCTTCCTGCTGAGTTGCAATAGATCCAGCAGCCTCTAGAAGAATACGCACAAGCGTTTCAGCAGCGCGCGCTCTGACCGGAGGAGTATTAGTAGAGGAACTAAGTGTGTCGATAAGCTCGGTAATCAACGGCGTCCAGCCCGATACCTCCGGAGGATAGGAGAGCAACCGCTCCATGTTGATAGAAGCAAGATCTCCCAGCTTGGCAAGGGCAAACTGATCTTCCTGGTTGGCACCTGCTCCCGGAGAAGTTGTGATACTGAGAACCCTTTTGTGTGTAAAAGTGGGGGTGCGAAGGGGCCCCGGGGGAGGTGATAGTTGCGCTTGCCCCGTGGTCTCAGAAGTAGTCTCGACATGCTTGACGAGAAGAGCGCACACTGCCTCCACAATTTCCACAAAGGCAGAATTGGGAAAGTCAGCCGTGCTCTCGAAAAGTCGGGAAGCAGCAGTCTCTACTGCGCGAATCTCGGTGTTGAAATTCGACAATAGTACGTTGGCTTCCTGCTCGGCTTGTTGATCTGGGCCCCTGGTCGCCAGAGGTGTTCTTCCTGCAGCTTTGCCCGATGTAAACAAGACAAAGTCAGCTTGTTGCAAAGTCTCCAAGAGAATTCTCCAAGTTGAAGACAACGTAGGACCCAGAGCAATGCCAAGGTTCAGAAGAGCCCGAAGACACAACAAGTTCCGGGTGTTAAGTGTAGCTGGAGTTATGTCCATCGATTGCTGCCTTTGCTTTTCTGCTGCCTGGGCCGAGGCGCTTTCTGTGGTAAGCAAGCCGCGAGCGTTGCTAAACAAGCTGCTGCCTGTCTCCGAAGTTGCTGATAGTGGAGTGTCCCTCCTGGATGAGTTGGAATTGAGGCAAGCCGTAAAGACATTGGGCGGCACTGCCGCTTTACCAAGCGTGGTGAGAAAGGCATCACGGGGAGTAGTGAGCTGGAGCAATCCGGCCACATGGGCGAACTTCTGAAAGGCCCTAACCAGGCCATGGTAGTACTCCGAGTCCAGTGCAGAGTATAGGAACGTAGAACATGTAGCAAGAATCGCCGGCCAGCATTCATCGATGAAAGCGGCGCATACTTTGATTTCTGGGTATAAAGGGTGAGTCTCCAGCGTTAGCGGATTGACTGGAAGTGGGTTTCGCTTGGACGACGCTGATCTCTCCCGATTCTTCAACCCTTCACTGGGTGTACTGGGTCTCTCATCGGCGGTCAGAGCAGGCGAGTCACGGCCGCCCTCTGGCTTCACACTCTTTTTCCTTCGTCCCTCGGTAGGCACGGTAAGAGGGAGTATGAACTTTGCCAGACCTTCTGACAGGGAAGTTATGCAGGCCAAGGTTAGGCTATACACATATGACTCTGGGATACTTGGGGGATCCGTCTTATCAAGCTGATCTATGCAAGGAGAGCGCATGGTGCTCCAGTGAGTGCTGATGCCCGTGTTATGGCCATCTGAGCTGACGGAACCAGATATGATGCCTGTAACGCCACTGGCCTCCAGCATGGCCTGGTCCGTAGAAGCAACGGCATTTGCATATGGGTTGGCGACTGGTAATGTGGATTGGAGCCCGAGACCAATCACAGTTGGCTTCTCTGTACTGACGCGCACAAACGCAGCCGTCAGGTTTTTGAGAATGTTCTTCTCGCCCTCTTTGGCATCGTAAAGCATGAAAACACGCCGGAGCAAGGCATGATCGGCGAAGATGCCTCTGAATACTTCCATGCAGAGTGACCTCTTCCACAATGCAGTGTCCTGGTCCAGCAGTTGGGTCAGGATGTCGAGTGCATCTCCGCTCTCAGAGGGGAGAATAGTAAGGTGACGTCGGAGTAAAGTGAACAAAATGCGGACAAGACGGACACTGGTTGCAAAGTTCGGTTTACCGCGAAGAGCACTAATGATGAAGGGCATAACCCGAGTGCGTAAAATATCGGCCTGCTCTGGGTGAGTGGTGAAGATGGCAGCGTGGTTGGTCAAGACCGATTCTATGAGTTCAAGACCGAACGTCTGGGGCATGCCAGAGAACCGGAGATACTCGGGTCGTTGGTTCTCTGTCAACAGGCAAATATCGTTGAATACCTGTTTAATCAGTACGTGATGGCCCGTGCAGGAAAAGGGGAAGAGTAAATACCCTGTATGCATCCATAGCCGCAGCCTGGACTGGTACCGGCCCTTGCTGAGACGGAGCCTCCCCAACATATTCGACATCGCCCCCAGCGCCTGCGAATAGTGGTTAGAATCACGATACTCGGCCTTTTATATCATTGCGTAGGATGAGCCACTCACCATCTTCAGCTACAACTTTGTCAAAGACCGACACCACAAGCTGCTGGAGGGTTGCCGCCGAAGCATTGTTGACAATAGCATTTTTACTAGACTGCAAGATGAAGCATATGTTGAGGGCGGTAACCAGAAGCTCGCCTTTCACCTCGGCGGCGTAGTTGGAGAGTAAAGACGGAAGAGCTTGGAGGATCTTTAGTTGGACATCTAGTCCCGCTGACGTGGCCTGTTGCAATGCTTCAAGAACCTGGCTCAGCTTGAACCTGGGTAGGGCGCGTGATGCAATGAGCCGCTGAAGACAAACAATGGCAATTCCGGTGAACTTGACATTTTTGGTGCCGCAAGCGATGATAAATGGGTTAACAAAGTTGGATCGTTGAGAGAGTTCTAGACGAGTGTAAGCTTCTATCAAACACACGTGGGCGGCAGTTATCCCCTGGGCAGTGAGGAAGGTGAAGAACAGCAAAGACACACCAGCAGATATTTGGGCTTCAGATGTCACTTTTAGACTCTTGAGCTCCTCCAGAGACTTTTCAGCAGCCTAACTCAGGAATAGTCAATGAACGATTCTTTGTAGTTGGACTAGAGCTGAGTGAGATACGGACCTGGCGCAAGTCATTATTTTTGCGCTTGCTTTCCTGGATGAGGTTGGCAAGCTCGGATGCCACCAATTGGGCGGTCATGATCGCATCCCAAAACCTAAAGTCGGGTTGCCAGCATCAGGGTTCTGGGATACTATGAACAGTGAACGGAAAAGGTCAGGGGCGGCAAGTGTCGTTGATATCGGATTTGAACGCGCGTCGTCGTAGGATGCTCAAGGATCGATGAAAGCTGTAAACCGATGATGCTAATTCCAATTGGTGAATGGTGAGGATGGTGTTGACCAGCAAACGCCCCAAATATTGGACCTTGTGACCTTGATAACTGGAGCGGTCCTTATGTAGGTAAAGTCGATGGATGGGCAGTGAAGCTTTTAGCAGATGAAGTTGGGTGGGAAATTAAATCCGAAACAAACGGGAATGGCCAAGTAATTCGTTCTAGGGACTCCTCGTGTCCTGGAACGGTTCTCGTCTTTTCCACCCGAATCAGGGGATGTTGGACATCCGGATGTGAAAACAGTTATTAGGCGACAAAGTGTTGTTGTTGAAATAAAGAACAAGGACGGGATTGACACGCCGGGACGGGACGGCTTCAGTGGTCGCCGTCACTGAAGCTCCGTGTTCACTGTCCACGGCCCGCTGAAAGACGGAAGGCACGGACCAGGGAGCGAGCTCGGGGGGTAGGTACCTAGGTAATGTAAGTACCTAGCTCCTGTCATTAGGTAATTGTAATTACACAGTAACACACACCCGGCAGAATGGCTCACCGCCTGACTATACACCCCACCTTGTACATAACGTTATGGTCCCCGCAGTGCCGCTCTGCTGGGGCCTGTCAGTGTGCTGCGCATGGCGCTGTCAGGCCCCACGGCCGCGCCCAATAGCCTAGAATCCATTCCGGTGCGCGCCTTGCATTAGGTCACTCACTCACAGCCTAGGTACCTTCCACTTTCACTGCGCAAACAGATCGCCTGTGTTCTTCTTTGAACTTCCACTCTCTTTCTCTGTCACACATCTTTTCTGAATCAACCATCGCCAGACAAAAGTATTAGAAACAATGGCGGTTGCTCAGGTGCCCCGCAACTTCAAGCTTCTCGCCGAGCTCGAGAAGGGCGAGAAGGGAATGGGCGCAGGTGCGTCTTCTTTTCCATGTTGGTGATGCGCTATGAATGCTGGACAGACGATACTGATGATCTGCTTCATCCCATATACAGGTGCCTGCTCCTACGGTCTCGAAGACCCCGAGGACATCCTCATGACCCACTGGACTGGTACCATCTGGGGCCCCCCGCACGTACGATTACTCCCTCCCGTCTTGGTCGCCGTCATCGCCGCTCTCTCTCGGCTAACATTGGTCTGAATAGGGCAACCACGAGAACCGCATCTATGAACTCAAGATGGAGTGCGGCGCCAACTACCCCAAAGAGCCCCCCGTCATCCACTTTGTTAGCCAGATCAACCTTCCCGGTGTCAGCCAAACCGACGGCCGCGTCGACCCCAATTACGTCGGCATCCTGCGCGACTGGACTCGCATCTCGGCCGAGCTTTCGAGAAACCCCCGCCCGAAAGAGGATCCCTTGAGCCTCGAGGCTGCTCTTATCGCCATTAGAAAGTACGTCCAACCGGGGAACAAAGCAATACGCACAGAGGAAAACAGAAAGGCGCTAACAATACGACATTGCAGGTATATGGAAGAGCACAAGAAGCTGCCGCAGCCTCCCGAGGGCTCCAAGTACCCCATGTACAAGTAAACATCTACCGGTACCGCCACGGTCATTATCGATAGAAGCAACAGGTTCTTAATACATTTTGGCGGATGTTCATATCATGTTCTGGTGTTTGGGGTTTTGTTAAGGGAGCTAGGGAAGCATTGTATAATTCGTATGCAAACCAAAGTTATGACGCTTTACCACAGTGGTGACCATCGTCTCGACGGCCATGCGAATCGTTTAACGAGGCCGTAACATGCTGAGTAGTGTTTGTGCATGGCATCAAAAAGTACAAGTTGACGCACGTGACAGCGCGTTTGTGTGAAAAGATCAGACAAAAGCGATTATGTCACAGGTCCAATGTCTCCACTTCGTAACGATACCTTTCCCAAAGTCGGTTTTCGACCCCAAAACAAAACTCCAACACTTCAGTCACAACCTTCAAAAGGGCCCTGAACCCTAGATCTAGGCTCGACAGATGAATGCCTGCTTTCATTAAGCCCGGCTGCGATTCGCGGCATCGCTTTGCCTGTAAGGCCTACATTTTCCAGCATGTCATTGCTTCAATTGTTTCTGACAGAGGCTCGTCCACCAAACAGGCAAAGCTCTCTTCAGAGCTCTTCTTCGCACGGGCTACCGTGTCCCTCTACCCCATGATGTCGCTACCGCTCTAGACGAAAAGCAAAACCCCATTCGTGCCCTCATTCGTAATGGCTTTCGCCGCAACAGCTCCGAGACCAGCTTGCGCCTGGTCAATTCGGCACTCAACAAAGGCTACCGCTTCCTCGAACTGCTCACCCTCGCGCGCGACGAATCCTCTCCCGCCCATGCCGACGTTCTCCGATTTCTGCGCGAAAACAATGAGCGCGTCCTCGCCATACGAGAGAAGAAGCGCCAAGAGGCCGAGAAATTCAAGAAATTTGCGCCCAACCCTGACGCCATCCCTCTGCTGACCAAGATACCGAGCCCCAACGGCAAAGGACCCCCGACCTTTGTCCCTACCGTGCGTCCGCTGCCGCTGGAAAAGCTGTCCGGCGGCGTGCGCAAGTTGCCTACCCTCGACGAACTCGGCGGCCACCCGTTCCTGCGCCTGCGCAAGCCGCAATCCGAATACCTCGGCCGCGTGCTCCGACAGAAATTCCAGCGACGCCAGCGATGGGCCGAAAAGTACCACGAGCTTGTCAGCGAAGAGCTGGCCGATGCGGAGCAGGAGGATGCTTGGGACGATATGGTGGAGGAGATGTTGCAGGGCGAGCCGCAGCCGTGGGAAGAGCCGGGGTACTATGCTACAGACGGTGCGGGCCGGCAGCGATGGACGCAAAGCAAGCAATCGGCTAGGCGGGCGCGGACGAGCCATGGGTCGTATGCGCACGCTGTCAAGCTGGCTATGGCAGACATCGAGCTCAAGCAAAAACGGGAGTGGGACGAGATGATTGCCAGGGGTAAGGCGTTGTGGAAGTTGGTGCTGGAGGAGAGGACTCTGGCTGAGAAGGAGAAGAAGAGCAGGAAAAAGAAGGAAAAGGTCCAAAGGAAGAGAGAGAGGAGGAAAGAGGCGAGGAGGTTGAGGAGGATAGCAAAGATGAAGGAGACGCTACGGAAGTGGAGGGTTAGGACTCAGGAGAGGAAGAAGAAGGAAGGGACCGAGAGAAAAAAGCTACAAATGGACCAGGAAGCGCGCCAATTGGAAGATGCAAAGTCTCCAGAGCTGGCTACTGCTGAACAGGAGGCTGGGAAAGTAGAGACTGAAGACAACACGCCTGAGGAGGGACGTCTAAGGGGTTCCCAGGCATTGAAAGCGACCCGCCAACCCAAAAGGACCAATGTCCAGACAGTAGCGGATGTGAAGGGCACCGAATCCCCAACAGTACCCGCAGAACCGGCAAAGGAACCCGCATCGAGCTTGGAAGAAACATCAGCATCTCTTGAGGAAAAAGAATCGGAACCGGACCCAGTTGAGGTACAACTTCAGGAGGAGCCAACACCAGCTTCCCCAGCGCCCAAGAAGAGAGGAAGGCCAAAGAAGGTGGATTCCGAGACCCTAGCGACAGAAGCCTCCACCGAGCCGGATACCACAGCGCCAAAGAGACGAGGCAGGCCACAAAAGGCGGCAACCCCTACCGAGGAAGAAGCTCCAAAGAAGCGCGGTAGGCCTCGGAAGGCAGTAGCCGCCACAGAGGAAGAGGCAGCTCCAAGAACCTCAGCTCAAATTACCGGCGCTTTACATGCCGGCGGCGTTGCGCGCGACACTTTCCCACCGACGGCCATCCATCCAACTGGACAAAATCAGATCCGGATACTACTGTGATTGTATGTGCTGATCCGCCTTCAGCAGACAGCATTCAATTGGCCCAATTTCACCTCAGCTTTTTTCTGATAACTTGGAGGCTGAGCCGCCCATGAGGAGGGAAACACCAGGGATGTGGGCGGATGCATTAGAAGCCCATTTAAAGGCAATTGCCTAGCTGAAGCTAAATATAGAGAAGAGGCGAAGACCCAAGAAGGAGATAACAGGAACGCTGGCGGTGGATTCTGGAGCTTCTCAAGAAGAGAGGGAGGCCAAAGAAGAACATGACGATACTCTGCCAACACGAGCCTGTTGCCGCTCCTACCACTACCACCCCGATTGCAAACAGCTTCATCCATCGTTCCAACAACTGCTTCAGCGGTAACCCCCCAAAAAAGCTCAGCAGGAGCAAACGAAAGCAACTCTTCCCCTCCGAAGCCGCGTCCAGCCCTTCCTCATCTGCTCCCTTTACAATACCACAACTATCGCTGCAATTGGGAGCGTACATGCGCTCCAAACCCCGACGACGCTCTCAACCCACTCGCTGCAAGCATCACCATCCCCTTCTTAAAGCGTCTCATCAAGCTTCCCGCCACACTCGCCGATAAAACCACAACCTCAGCCGCCCAAGCCCTGGGCATAAACATGGACAGATCAATGAACCATAAAATCGACGTCCAATTCAAGTTAAGGTTGTCGCACACGAACGCGACATGAGATGGCTCACCGAACTGGCTATAAGGGTTTTCACAAACTGAGTAGCTGAGGAGATCAACGGTATTATCTGTCACCAACACCACAAAGATACACTATGAATCTGTGGCAGATGGTCATGGATGGGAAGCCTGATCGATCGGCCGAGTTCGTTCGTGAGGTTTCACATGGAAACGAAGGGGGTTTTGGGAATAAGTATGGCAGAAGGACAGAGGACGAGTTGGTGCTTTGGGGGTGGGAAGGTGATGGAACTGGGGAAAGCGGAGAAGAAGGATTAGTTTTGAGTTGTGCAAAAGACAGCGGGAGGAAAAGAAGAAGAAGTAGTGGTGGGGTTGGGATAACGAATCATCAATATTTTTTGGAGCGGAAAGGGGGAAAGAGAACCTTCCGTCCTAAAATTCGACGGGCGTTGACCGGATGATTCGACGGTACCTTATCTAATGCTACTTACAGATTCTGATGAATGACTTGCGGAATTCAAACACAAACATCAATTACCCAAACAACTCTTTTCTCGTCTTCTGGTAAGTATTGATTCAGTATCTGTAAAAGTAGGTAATAAGCTACCGCAATATCTGCAGGCGATTGTTATGGGTCAACTTTCTTTTTTTTTTTTTTTTTTTGCGAATCCTTCGAACATATAAGAGAAACAGCAGTGGTCTACAAGTATGTAAGTGCGCCTACTAACCTAAAAAAGTTTTCTGTGACCGGTTGAGATGGTTACGAATCCCTCCCTACTACATCGAGGTAGTAGCTGGAGTGAGGTAGTTCACCAAGCCCTTGTGACGGAACATGACGGAACAAGCCTTCCTAGTATTCCTCCAATGCCATGTCATGCACTTACCTTATACCTAGAGGTCCCTACTTCTTAAAGTGGAAACTATTCGTTACGATAGCTTCAGTCAACTACATAGTTCCTTTAGGCTACTGCCACCAACAGCCCAAAGTGAGTCTGCTCCATCTTCCCCCCCAAGTTATAAACTTATATCTCAGCGTAGAACATTCAACATTATACGTGGGGCGGATAGTTCAGTGGCAAAATATCTGTTTTGCAACAATGCACTTGATTATCAAGTGCTGCTGCTTCTTACAGAAGGTCCCGTGTTCAATCCACGGTTCGTCCACACGCTTTTCTCCTTTTTTTTTTTCCTTTCTTTCTTTTAATATTTTGTTGGTTGGACATTCGCGGTGTATGGAGGAGGAGGGGTTGACTGAGTACGACTTGTTTGCTTTTCATTTTGCAATGTGATTGTAAATCGTCATGGACTTCGAGGGTAACTCCAGAGGTTACAAACCAAGTTGTCTCTGTCGGTGAGAGACGGATCTATGTTTCCATGCCCTAGAATAGCGTTCATTGTCTTGCCGGCTGTCTCTCGTTCCTCCTTTCTTCCTTTCCATTGTTTTCTATCCTCCCCTCTTTTACTTCAGTCATCGATGTTGCCCTTCATTCTTGGCTTCCTGCGTGGTAACTTGTCACAGCATCTTGGATAGCCAAAAGTAATCACAATTATAGATTATTTCCCTCTTCGTTCTGATTCGGATGAATATTTTTCTTCCGCGCCTCGATCCCTCCCATCCCATCCCATCCCATCCATGAAATCCCAGCCTTCCTGTACCCAAAACCTAAAAGGGAAAAAAAAAAAAAAAAAGTAAACAACCGTACCCAATACCCTAGGTACATTCCTACAAAGTCACAGCCATGGACAAACTCTTCCAAAAAGCCGCATTAATCTCCTCCACCCTAATGCCCGGCGTTCTCCCCAGACAAATGGCTCGTTCCGTCAGTTCGTTCACCAGCTGATTAACGTCTATGGTCACTAGCATGCGTTGATTCCACATTTGCTGTGGCTGTTTGGGTGGAACCGGTAGTGGCTGATCGAAAGACGTGGTGGTGTTGGTGGTGGTGGTGATGGTTGTGGTATTTTCAGTAGCGGATCTTGAGGATGATTCCGAACTCCTGGAGGACAAGTTGAACATATTGTTACTGTTATTATCTGGTGAGACCTCGGAGAAATCGAAGCTATCGTTTGCTTGTTGAGGAGCGCCGGTGGAAAGTGGTTTGTTTGTCGTCGTCGTCGTACAGTGTTGTTGTTGTTGTTGCTGTTGGTACCCGAAAAGCGGGAGATCATCGCTGATAATTGAATTTGAACTGAAGTCCATCGAAGAAGGCAGTGATTCCACATAAGCAGCAGTTGTTGGAGGATCGCAGTTCTGACCACCAAGCGAGTCAAGATAGGCCAAGTCAAGTTCCTTCAACGGTCCTGATCCTGATCCTGGTGGTCCTCCTGGTCCTTCCCCCCCACTACCGCCAACACCAAACTGCGCCGGATAAATCTCCACGGTGTACGAATCCGCTCCGGGCGGGATCACGACCCCTCGTTGATGAAAGTAAAACTCGACTTCATCGCAATCGTAATACGTCCCTTCAAACCCGGGCAAATACATCTTCATCTCCTTGTCCAGAAAGTTGTCCCTAGCGCTATTGACAGCAGGCGGGAACGGACCCATGGCGAAGCCCGCCGTCAGCTCTGCGTGTGGTTTTAGGAGGTCAATAGTCCCCTGATTACCGACCTGCAAGCCAAGTGGCATCCTCGTGCCCGCTTCTGACGCGAGGGTGCTGTTCAAGGGTCCTCCGGGTCCACTTTGGTGGAAGTTGTGCGTCCCGGCCCCGCCGAGATGGTAAAAGGGGTACTGCCAGTTGTAGAGGCTCTCGCCGGCCCTCCTGGCAATGGCTCTGCACGTTCGTTGGAAGATCATGTCGGGCGACTCAAAAAGGAAGCAGAAGCCGAAGGTTCTGTTGAGCTGGTCGAGCGGTGGGTTGGGCATGGTGACCAGCATATGGGCGCGCTCTACGGCGAAGCGCTGGTAGCGGCGGCCGAAGGTGGTTTCGTGTGAGGCGTAGGATAATGGGCTGGGAAGGGAGGAGTAGGGGGATGGGATCGGTGGGTGTAGTTGGGCTAGGGATTGTTGGGTGAGGAAATCGAGGTCGAAGTCTATTGTGGCAAAGTCGAAGGCCTTGGAGATAGATGGGGCGGTGGTGGTTGGAAGGAATTCGGCTGCGTGGCTGGTGGTTGGTATGGAGAGACTCAAGTCTGTTGCCGGGGCAGTGGTCAAGTTACTTTGAGATATTGGCTCGTCAGTGATGGTGAGGCCTGGGTAAAGCTGAGGGGGTGACTCGGTGGCTGATGGTTCCATCGCATACTCCGGGGAATTCCTTTGACTCTCTGGCTGTAAAGGTTCCTTTCGCCTGCGATGACTTCCAATGGACTCAGTTGTGCTCGTGCTTCCTCGTCGCCAACCTTCTTCATGATGGTCATCTGCGTCAATGTCATCACCGCTGGCTTGTGTGATAGTGATGAATCTTTTCTTGGCAGCGAGGAGTTGTCTGCCTAATTCTGTAGAGTTGTCTAGTAAACCACTGGCGACAGCAAAGTCATGGAATTCCATAAAAGCATTGCGCATTTCTCGGTTGACCTGTCGTAAACTCTCGACTTGTTTCTCCAATGTTTGTACAGTCGTCTCTTTGCGGTTCCGGTATGCGCGCTGTGCTAGACGTATTTGAGTTCGTCGACGCTACAGGACCATCAGCATCACCACTTTCAGACTACAATTGTCATTTACACTCACGTCAGCAGCAGTCTTATCATTGACGTCTAACCGCGGACGTCCGCGGGCCCGTTTAGTTTCATCTTTTTCGCGTGTCCCGACTTCTTCCTCTTGCAGTCTTGGACGTTTCCGCGGACCTCCCTCTTCAGGTCGTTGGCTTGTAACAGTAGACCGTGACTGACGAGTCAGTCGGGATCGAGCCCGTGCCTGGGCGAGGGGGTCAGGATAGGCCTCGACGCCGAGAATTGCTAGGTCGCCTCCAGGATATCGCATCATGGGCTTCATAGTCGATGACTGTTGGGTCTAAAATGAAGCTGGAAACTGGGATTGATGATGGACAAACAGTGAAAGATGGCAACTTGAAAGATGCTTCGAAGTCTGACGGTCGAGCTGAAGGGGAAGGAACGCCAAGACCTGGGGTAGGACTTGGAGCCGAGTGATGCTGCTGCGGCAGTCGCAGGTTGGAAACGGGGCGGTTCTCACAAACGTGCACAATAACAAACCGCATCCAGTGTCCAAATTGTAGTTGCGTACACTATGTATTCACAAAATGTACACACTCTGTTGGACATCTGAAAAGACGTTGAGTAAAATGTTGGCGATCTGATAAGATGCAGGGCGGTTGAGATGGGATCCCCTTGGCCGTTTCAGTCCCGGCTGTTTTCCGATTACTGATCATCAAAATGTGGACCGTGCCAGGTACAGGGTACTCGATCTCAGTAGGTCATCAAGCCTTGAGATCAAGTGCCGGCTACCTTGACCTCGACCTCAAACTGGCTGGTGGAGGACAGGCCCTTTACTCACTAAACGACCTTACCCAACTTGAACTTGTATGTATCAACACATTGTGGAGAATGGACAAACAGCATCTTGACAAAATCCATGCTTTGAGATTTATCGGTTTGGTCTGCCGGTCAAGACATACCCAGGATCGATATCCTCGAAGTCATCATGTTCCGGCATAGAGGGGCGAAATGCCAATCTGTCCGATAGTCAGAAAGGAGCACTGACCAAATCATCGATGAAGCCGGGAGCTGGGCGGCGCGAATATGGAGCAAGCGCACCGGATGTTGATTTAAGCTTCCAGTCTTGCCCGGGTGAAAGGTGGAGACGGACCCGTGCTCATGGCGGAGCTCAAAGGGAAGCCGTTCATCCCGTGTCCAACGACCTCGCCCCGAGCCAGTTCCACTTTCTGGAGTTCGGGAGCCGCAGCGCCCAGCTCAGCCCTGTTAGGTGGGCCCCTTTGTCACTGGAGTCCGTCAAAATTCAAAACAGAGATCGAGCGGCGATCAGGGGCATTTTGTGTTGATTTATCCCCCGGCAAGCCCGGCTTCTTGTCTTGAACAGTTGGAATGGCATGCCTTTTTGCTGTTTATCGCCAGGACGCCCTTGTATACGCAAGACATCTAAAATCCAATTACATAACGGACAGCTCTTTTCAACAGCGATCGTTCAACAGCGCCACGCTCACCACTGCAGAGTGCTAGCTCAGCCGCTCTGAGGTCGGACTCGAGGTTCCATTCAGGTTGTTGCTGGCCAATGGCACATGTCGATTCCACGGGAGGGCGCCCTTGTTAAGGTCCAAGTACCTCGAAGTTACTCTTCATCAAGAAAAGGACTTCAACACTAACTGTTACTGCCGAATTGGCGGATGCCTGCAGTGGATATGCGCTCACGCAAAAAGTCCCCAGCAAGCGCAGTGCCCAACTGGGAAAGTTGGAGCATCCACTTGCAAAGTAGGTACATTTGCATGTTCATCCCCTCCCACCTGGGTGCCGCTGGCCACTTTCCCACTAGACGGGACCATCTCCAAAAACCTCTAGTCTCTCGTTTTGGGTCCTTGGTTTGGATATCGTGTGTGGTCTTTTTTTCCGTCTTCTTTCTCTTGTTTCAAAATCTCCTGTCCTTCAATATACCCCTTCGAATATTATTTCTTTCCTCTGGGCCTTAGTCTTCTTCCCAGGACCCCAGCGTCGTGACTCCTTGCCCAGCCAACAAGCTGCTGACGCTCTGCCCTCGAACTCCTCCGTTCGCTTGCCGTCTTCGTTGGCGATCCCCGGTCGCCCGGGTCCAGTCGCCGCCATGACGCGGCCTGAGTCACAAAACGGTTGGAACAAAGTCCTGCCCACCACCCATTCAGGCCGAGTTGAACGAATGTCACACCAGGAACTCGAGGCTTACGAGAAGGAGATCATCAAAGAGTGGGAGTCATCACCAGGTCACTGGTCCGGAATGTGCGTACAGTTGGATTCCTTCCTATCCTCTTCCCCAAGTCTTGTTTGTACCTTTCCCTCGTCCAGGCACTTGGCTAATTTGTATCCAGAGGAAAACACACAGATACCACCCCCGAGCACCTTGAAAAAGCGAAGCGGTATCACGACCAGTTCAAAAGCAATCTCAATTACCAACTGGGCCGCGGGAGCTATGGCGTCGTCGACAAAGTCCAACTCGCTTACAAGCACCGCTCAATACGCTTGGCACGCAAGTATATTCCCCAGCGACGGAATATGCTACTGGAAACCCTACGGCGTGAGGCCAAGGTGATGGACAAGCTTGAGCATGAACACATTGTCAAACTCATTGGTTCTTATTGCTACCGCAATGTACCTGAGCTGTACCTCTTGCTGTGGCCTGTCGCCGTGTGCAATCTGGATGACCTGTTTAACGACCTGCATCTTCTCCAGACCGGCCAAGACGACCGCGATGAAATTCTCTTTCGCCTGGCCACACTTGATCTTACTGACCTGGACGCCTTTGAATACACCTACCTCCCCAGCAAGCATGTATCCCCTTCGTACGGAAATCGTTGCTTGTTTAGGTACATGCGCCAGATGATGGGCTGCCTCACCCGCGCCCTGGCTTATTTACACAAGTCCGACGTGCGCCATCTGGACCTCAAGCCCGGCAATATCCTCTTAAGCCCTGGAAGAGTCTACCTGGCGGACTTCGGCATAGCAAGAGACGTGCATGACCGGGAAAACACTCTTACTCTCGGGCAACAGGGAACCCCCAAGTGGAGAGCTCCCGAGGTCAGCCGCCTTAGTGATGAGTGGTCGATGCGGGCTGCGGATGTCTACTCTCTCGGAATGGTGTTGCTCAACATCTCAACGGTTGTATATGGCGCCAAAATAGCCGACTTTGATCGTGTTGCCGGAAAGCTGCCAGATCGGGGGAGAGATGCACTACTCGACCAGTTCTTGGGGCATCTTGAAATGCATGCGCTTGCAACCCAGGAATACAAGGACTCCGAAGCGCATACAGTGGGTCCGAAGCACACAATTAATCTGATCAGGAGAATGTCGTCCACTGCACCATCGGAGCGACCTGCGGCGGACGAAGCTGATGTCGAGCTGGTTGAACTAGGTGGTATTGAGCAGGTATATCATGCTTCCTGCTGCAAGAGGAGCAGCCGATTTTTGACTGAAAAGCTTGACTCGCGCCTCAGGCGTGTCACTGAAGACGCCAAGCGACTACGAGACGAGCACGAAAAGATCATCAAGAGGCTAGCTGAGCTCGAAGCAAAAGATGCCACCTACGAAGCTCGGATTAGGAACGAGACGACCCATGTCGCTGAGAGGTACAAACAGAAATGTGAGCAGCTGAAGAAGAGGCTGGAAAACGAATCTGAGGAAAGAAAGAGGCTCGAGGCTAGCTTGATGGAACTCCAAACTGGTAAAAGGCACGGAGTTCCAACCGCCTCGCGCCGAACCACCACTTCTTCATCTGTATCGACGAAAGCGATTCCCGCCCCGAGCGGTTTGAAGATGCCATCGAGACCACCAACGTACCCTCTGCCAACAATTTCGTCATCAGCCCCCATCCTACAAACTCTCGTCAAAATGCCCACCCCAATCGCCGATCGTACTGCTCGTCCAAGCTACTCCCAAGCCGTCTCAACTGGTACTAGCAGTATTCCCGTACCGCAGACCGCGACTCGTCGAGATTCAGTACGCCGAGACTCCATCATCCGTCCAGCTAACCTGCTCAACTCGCCAATCCCGGCTGTTGGGCCCAAGAGAAGTCCAACGCTTGAGGTTGCTCCCGCCAACTATTCGCTGCGATCCAGCACTTCAGCTTCCCGCTTACCTCGAGCTGTCAACCCTGCCACACCTATTAGGTCCAGCACGCCTAGCACGCCGCGGTACAATCGCAACACCTCTTCAGCCGATAGCACTCAGCATAGCATGACGAGTTCGACCCTCAGCCTGAGCAGGTCGCGTAATGACGACCTCAGCATGCCAACGACGGTCGAAAACACGCCCAATGTCTACAGTCTGTCTCCCGGCCGAATTGCCAAGGAGTCGGACGAGATGGTACCCAGACTTGCCGATAGCGATTCTGCAACTGCCATTCGAGTAGATGGTGTCGGTCTTGGGTTGGGTTATGAAGAGGACATCAGACGAGCGGAGAGTGTTGCCTCTCAAGACGATCACGAAGAGAACGAAGAGCGTGACATGCGAGACGACTCTAGTGATGTCAGCTTCGCTCCTTCTACAAGTACTGCACCTTCCATAGGGCGTGATTCCGGTCGTACAGCCATTCAGAGAAAGATCCCTTCAATGCCCACCGCACCCAGTTGGGCAGATGTGGCCAGGACCAAACCCCAGTTGCAAATTTAACCGGGGGTCCGAGGAAAGCGAGGATATTGGATAATATTCCTGAATTATTGGATGACATCGATATGGAATATGGTTAGGGTTGTGAATGTTTGAGGGGGTTGAGAAGGATGGAGCGCTGGATTGGTGTTCCGTCCCAGACCCTCTGGCAGCAAGTGCTTCATCGATGGGTGGTGTATGATGAAGACGAGGCAGATGGAAATGTCCATGGAAGCGAAGCGAAGCGAAGCTGATAGGAATGAGTCAAGATAGGATTATTGTCGTGGATGATCGCGAAATGATTATCAGTAGTGATCAATATATGCCTAGCTAGCAACCAGAATAGATAGTACCAACCACTTAACTAGGCCAGCAGTGTGAAAGAGGTGGTAAAAGTAATATGTGAAAGCCACACCACCAAACCCTCCACACTTACAAGTACGGTGGGTAGACGGGATCTGTGAAAGCCGCACCACCAAACCCTCCACACCTACAAGCACGGTGGGTAGACGGGATCTGTTAATGATGCACCGTAGCGTCCCTAACAAACATATACTTCGACCGAAAGATTCTGCTTGTCTTGTAAAGTCCTATGGACCTGAATTGACTCTTGCGCCATCCAACATCTCGCCTCGGTAGTTAGCTGGCTGACTTGTACATATTACCAATTACACCAGTCATCATCACAGCCTCCAGTCCCCAATCTCTCTCAGTTCCTGGTTCTCCTACCGACCCCGCCTCTAATACTACTTACTCGATCCTACAAATAACTCCGCACCAGGTGCAAGTTGACGTAACAACATGTCGAATATAGGGGGTTCAGAGCTACCACTAATCCATCACCTCGATGGAGCTCCAATTTTTGGGTGTTTGGCGTAGTGGTCAGTATCTGAGACAAAATCCACCCATCAACTTCAACAAACCTGTAGTGGGTAATTTACAAACACCAATTGTAAAGTAATCTTGAGGGCAGGATTCAACAATGAGGACCAAGGAAGAACCTGGAAGACCACGGGGATGGGTAGTTCATAACTACTAGTTCTAATTCTTGCCTGCCATGCTACTATCTATCCTTCGTTGGGTCTACTCTTTCTTCCTTTCACATATACAAATCGCAATAAAACTCTATATCTTGAATCACTCACTCACTCACTAACAAACCATAACCACCCTCTCACCAACGCTTCTCGTCAAACCCAAACCCAAATCCTGAAGCTGCTGCTGCTGCTGGATTTCATCAGTCTCCTCCCCACCACTACCACCACAGGTTTCTCGTTGCCTTTTTTGTCCAAGTTGCTGCTGTCCACCAATGAGATCTACCTCGTCATGGCCACCACCACCAACAGCAACGAACTTCACACTCTTCCTCCTTTTACTCCTTGTCGGACAGCGCAGCGATGATGTCTTTTTCGTCGTTGCCAAAGGTAATACTAACCATAACCCCAACAATGCCTCAAGCAACCAGCTCATATCTGCTGCCCCTGCCCCTGACGACTTGAGCAGGACTGTTGACAGAGGTGCTGTAGCAGTGTGAAGAAGGCTCCGACGACGACCATGACTTAGTAATGCTGCCAAGATCTGTAAGTTCCTTGGTGGTCGGAGGAGGCGGGAGGTGATGAATGTTGATGTCGATGTTGAGAGGCGTGGTGGCTTTGTGGTGGTGTTTGCTATTTTGGTTATTAGTTTCTGTTTCTGTTCTTGTTCTTGTTCTTGGGATGCAATTGAGGTTGTTAAGGTTGAGGTTGAGGTTTAATGGAGAGAACGTACCTTGGAAAGAAATAGCCCCCCGTGGTTTTTTCATCATCATCTCTACCTCTGCTGACTTTCTCTGATGATGTTCTTCTTCTTTTGCTGTTACCCTTCGTTGCAGACTCTCCTCCAATCGAATAACTAATTCCTGCTTCCTCTGGATCTGTGGTTGCTCACAACTGGCAAGGTCCACGACGCTGGAACGGCCGGCTTCAGCGGGAAGTGGAAGGTTGCTGTGGTGGTATGGCTCATAGGGATGTTCATCCCCTGCTGCGGCAAAGAAGAGGAGGGTCAAGACGGTGAGGAGGAGGGCGAGGGTTGTCTCTCCGGAGAGGAATGGCTGCATTTTTTTTTGCTGCGGTATCGAGAACCGCTAAAGGTGATCTCGTCCTTGGAATCGGGTTTGGGTATCCTATCTGTGTTTTATGGCTGTGTGTGTTGGTTTTTTGGTGTTGGGGTGTTGATGTTGTCTCCTGGGCAGGCAGGTGGTAGGTAGGTAGTTGGTGGTAAAACTACCCAGTTGGAAAAGGGTATGTAGATGTGATGTGGTGATATCAAGTTGGAGGCGGTGATGAAAAAGGAAAAAAAAAGCAAGTGTAGTCGATTGTGGAAGTTTGGGCTAGTCCGCGGAGGTTTAGGTCCGCCTATGGTATGACAGCGAGGAGTAGATAAGGGGAATATGTCGTAGCTCGTAACACGGAGGATTGACGGGAAGGTAGAAGGATGTACAGATGCCGGCTGGTTCGAAGAAGAGTGTATAATCGCTGAATATCAAAACTTTTCTGAACAAACGGACTTTTAATGATGGATTGATGGATCACTTTGAAGGGGGAAAGATCTCGGGCATACCAAAATCAAGGCAACAAGAAACCTTTTTATTTCCTTCTGCAATCCCTATCTCCCCCCGCTTTCTTCCCCTCATCATCTCATCCCCGCCATGCGACCGAGTGCATGTTGTGCATTTGATAAAGATCAAGCCCGGATCGATGGCGTAGGATATGCATCCGGACTCGGTTTCTCGGCTTATCAGAAACATGCGACCGGTCAAAGCGACCCGGACTGCGCTCGGTTACCACCCGGTCGGAGTGGAATGCTCGAAAGCCTGCGTTGAGGCCTAACGGTCGCAGGTCACCATCTTTATGTGCGTAAGTACATATGTATGTATGAGCATGCAATAAGTAGGCGAACCAGAACCGAGAGGCTGGGCGTGCCAATCGCAACCGCTCTTGGTGTTCCTGGCCGAGTTTTGTTTTGATTTTTGACATCCTCCCTTTGGATGTCTCACGTCAATAAACCGCCTCATTTCTTTCACTTGCATTGCCGAGCACCCATCAGAGCCTTCTATTTTGTAGGACCTTCCCCTTCCATTACCCCGCCGCAATGATAAACTGTTTGCGGCGAACAAATGGTTTTAATTCCCGATAACTCTTCTGTTTACCCCCGAGTTCCCTCTCCAAACTCCAATCAGGCTCGCATGCGCATGCGTAAACGTATGCGTACGTAGTGTACCTCAAAATGCACAGAATGCATGTCACACAGCTCGCATCCCCAAGCCACATGTTTACCTACCTTATCTACCCTATCGTTTCACTCTTTCTTCCGAGCACCGACCGGAAATAACTATCGATCAGCCACAGCAGTTACATGCACCGCCGCGTTCAGATAACACCCATTCTCCGGCAAGCACGTCGCGCCTGGGCTGAGCTTGAACACACCACGTGGGCCAACAGTAAACTCGTCTTCGCCATCGTTCAGTATCACCCTTAGCTTGCCGCTGACGAGGGTGCATATTCGGGTGCGGGTTTGGTCGGCGGGCAGCCGCTGAGTGCTACCCGAGGTGATGGTGAGTGCTGTCAGGGTGGTCGATTTGCATATCTGGATGGTCTGGTTGGCTGAGAGGTACGAGGAGGAGTAGACGAGGTCTAATAATTGGTGGTTAGTATTTCTGGCTTGAAGAGTAAGAGGCGGATAGGGGGAGTACACTCACTTTCCGATGGGTGGCGCCGCCTGGGGAGAACCCCTCTTGAACCTCTTTCCCAGTCTTCGGTTACGAGATCCTCCTTAGACACCAACAAAGACGAAGCAAAAGCAGCAGTGGCCTGAATTGAGGTCGGTACGGCGGTTTGTTCCCTCGTCCGGAGACGCTTGCTGGCCCGGCGATACTCGACATCTTCCTGTTCCTCTTCTGCGACATCCAAGCTAGCTGAAGCGCAAGTCGGCGATGGGTCCTTGAGAGTGATCACATTTCGTGGCGACGGTACTCCGTCCACATCTGCCTCGCTCTCTTCCGCAGCAGCAATACTAGGAAATCTTTGCGAGCGCCGGATGACCGTGGCGCCAAGTTGCTCGTCGTACTCGTAAGCCTCCTCGTTCTCCTCCTCCTCCTCCTCCTCATCCGCTTCGTCTTCTGCCTCATCGCCTGCTTCGTCCCCTGCTTCGTCCCCTGCTTCTTCTACATCACCACCATTTCCAAACGCAACCACGCGTGTCGCGCGCTCTTCAGTTTTGTTCAGGTGCTTGATACTGCATGCATTGTATGTGTTGCCGTAAAGACAGTTGGCACAAGCGTTGCGATAACTAACAGAGACCAACCTGCGTAACTTGACGCTAATCTTGGGTATAATGGTGATACAGCCCTTAAAAGGCCCTGCGCGGCGCCGACATGCAGTACAAGGCTTGGGGGCTTCGCGCCCAGTAAGTTGCGCAACTACTGCGGTGAGCTGCTTAGGAGCGAGTGTGTGAGTGACTGGAAGAGGGTGCTTCAACTTGAGATCTCGCCGACGGGGTAGAGAGAGGAGAACTTCCAGTTCTGTTTCCTCTATTTCTGGAAAGTTACCCCCGATCTGGGAGGTGATATATCGCCGCAGTCTTTCGGGGTGCCCAACTTCCTCTCCTGGTTCTGGTGTTGGTGGTGATGTTGTTATTTCGTCGAGAGTCCGCTTTTGGCTTATCCGGCCCGGCATTTCGTTGTTTTGATTTTCATCATCGTCGGTCGAGATATCCGGCTCCACAACACGCCTGTGTTCCTTGTTGGGCAAATGCGCCTCTCTCAAAGGTGACTCGTCATAATTCATTGGGCCCCTAGACACAACACGAGGACCGGTCTTGCTGCGGCCTTCAACGATGCTAAAAGTCCCGTCTTGGTTGTCGTTTACGCAAACGCTGGGATGACATACGGTCCAATGATTGCTATAGGCTGCTTGCCCTCTGAGGAGGGGTCTGCACGACCTGATGGGGCATATCCAGGGTCGAAGGGGAAACGCTTGAAGTTCAAGTTGGTAGCCTTCGGGGATCAATCCTCGGGTCACCTGAAACCGATTGATCTCTGGATTCAGCCAATGGGTATAAGGCCGACCATCGTTGGCATTATCGAACCCAACATCAGAAGGGATAACGCGGGCATTTCCAGCTGACTTATGAAGAGCTGGGGAGCTGGTACGTTCTGTGTTATGCATTTCTTGCAAGTCTCTACTATCCTTGATGATAGTCTCTCCAATTGAGCTACCCGTTGAGGAACTTTTCCCTCTGCGATGCTGTCGCAACATTCGATTGACATAGTTTTGAGATATCTGGGGTTCCGCTAATGGTTCACTCTCTCTTGCTCCACGCGATACTACGACCGGTGGGTCATTGTGATAGTCGATCCGAAGTTGCTCAATATGGAGAGCAGTCATAGGACGCTTAACAACGGTAAAGGTCCCGTCCAGATTGTCATTGAGCCGGCAGCCGTAGTATCTCATCTTGAAGTGATTAGCAAGGTGATACTTGGCGCTGTATAGGTACCGGCATGATCTGACTGGGCATATCCATTGGTGGGTGGGATGCTCCGTATAAAGGGTCCATTCGTCTGGCAATAAGACGCCGCGTAGTTCTTTCCACGCCCCGGACTGGTCTGTTTAAACGGTTAGCCAGGTTGGATAGGAAGAGTGAATGTGGGAAGAACTGACCAGGCCACATGTTGTATGGACGTCCGGATTTTGCGGTTACCAATATCTTCTCGGTAGGCCCCTCGTTGGAAGGACCAACAGCACCCTTGGCCTCATCCTGGGGGTCAAGCTCATCGTCACTCATGGCTGAGATCTGGATGGTTTCACTCTCATCGATTGGTGACCGCCGACGAAGCTCGCGCTTGGGGACTTCCTGTACAGGCAGGGATTTGCTGTGGGCATGTGGTGTGTAGGGTTTAGGTTCAACCATGGGTGATTCCGCAGGACTCCTGTACTTTTTGGATACAATGATACAGGATTTAGTGGTACCACCAAATCTTCTGCCATTGCCAGGGGTGGGGTTGGCATATCTCCCAAGGTCGGTCAAGGTGCCGTCCAGATTATCGTTTAATCGACAAGCACGGTGAAGCACAAGAAAATGTCTGCCCAAATTTGGAAGGCCCGGTAAGAGGGCTCGACAACTTCTGACTGGGCATATCCAAGGAAGTTCGGGATGATCGGACAGTTCATAACCGGGAGGCAGGAGTGCACCGCAGGTGGGCAGTAACTTGCCCGTATCTTGGTCCTTCCAGACCTTATAAGCGCTAGCATCAAGGGCTTCGGTGCTCGGATCGATTGTTGGTGGTTTTGGTGGTGCTTGGGTCTTGGAGCGGGTCGCCCGACTGGCGCTCAAGGCGTCCATGGCGAGTTGGGCCTTTATAAGGTCCGAGTCCTGAATATCTCCCATGGCGATGTTGTCCGAGTCAGGCTCTTGTTTTGGTTGGGGTTTTGGTAGTTTTGGGCCAGAGTTTGCGGAAGAGGGTGAAGGACGGCTGTGGCCGGTTCTCTTCATCTTGAACACAGGTTTGGGTTTGGGTTTGGGATGAGATGCAATCAACCTCCCACTTGCCGTTGCCGTTTCCGTCTTATGTTCTCGTGTTTCCCGCGGCGAGCGATGCCGCTGCCCGATATCATCGTTGTCGTCGCCATGAGAACCTGTTGAGATTGGGATGTTTTCTTTGCTGCTTCTGGTTTTTGCTGTGGGTGAATGGTGGTTGCTGTTCACATTTGACCGACGCGTAGGAGGAGAGGCGGAAGTCGACAGAAATGGCATGGCAGGAAGAAACAAGCCACATGAGATGGAAGGAAGCGGACATAAAGTGGATGAAATGTCCCCGGTTCCTTCAAGTTACTGTGTACATTGACGCGACGCACAAAGTCGATTTGAACCTTCCTTTGCTCTGGTGTCCACGTCCACGCAATTTGTTAGTGAACTGCAGAGGCTACCACTGACGCGCTAACAAGCCCGCCAAAAGATCTCCACGCAGGCCGGGGAGCATGCAGTCGGGTGGGTGTGTGAAGCACGAGCGATGGGTGGAGCAGATGGTCAGTGCTTACACCGGACAGGATACGGGTTGGAGGCAGCCTCCAGTGTGGCGGCCACCTCAGTCCTCCCATCGACAAAGCTTCAATTATGTCGATAGGTTGGCTTCATTTTACGGTTTCATAGCCTCGTTGGGCGTTTTACTAGGCTTTCCTGATTTTTCTCGTGTTACTCAACGTCATAAACTTGTTATTTCTACCTTGCTTTTCTCTCCTGTCAACATCATCATCAGCTTCTTGTCTTCTTTTTGTTGACCTCGACGACCCTGGCATCTCATTCTCTCCCAAAGCAGACACTGTCTTCTACTTGATATCAGACATAGGAGACATCCACCAGGCAAAGCCTTAGCAACGGGATGGCACATCAAGCTTCGCAACCACACGGCCCGCTACAACTGGTGCGCGCCCCAGAACGTCCCGAATTCACCGGCAAGAAATCCGTCTTCTTAGCCGGGACCACGTCCAAGATGGGAGATGAGCCCGACTGGCGGGATACCTTAAGCAGACAACTCTCGCGTCTTCCTATTACGGTCATCAACCCCACCCCACCCAATTGGACTGACTGGCCGGAAGACATATCATTCAAGCCCTTCCGTGACCAAGTCGAATGGGAACTGGATATGCAGGAAAGGGCAGACATAGTCCTGATATACTATGGACCCAACACACTTGCGCCCATCAGTCTTTTGGAGCTTGGTCTCTGCGCGCGCACCGGCAAGGCCATTGTGTGTTGCCATAAGGACTATAAGAAGAGAGGCAACGTACAGATTGTCGCCAAGAGATACGGCATCGAGTTGCTAGAGAATGAGAAGGACATGGCAGCAGCCGTGATCAGGAAGCTCGGTTCTTTGGATAATTAGGCGTTGTCGGTAACTCGGGCATTCGGGTTGTTTGGTTTATTTGGGCTGTGGATCCTATTATGAGTGATGAATTTCTCTTGAGCTTCTGAACGAGTTAGAAATCATTCCAAGCAACTCCGAATCGAGACCCTGAAGTTAATTGCTTAGGTGTGCAAGCTCGGCAGGTTTGACTCCAAATGTGAAAGTGGAGGAAACGGGACGACCCCGGTCGAAGATCCCCCACATTGAGTTCATCGTTCAGGTCCCCCCCTGCAGTGGTCATAGCTCCTCAAATGTGGCTAGAGAGAGTCTACACAGTATGTACATACTTGTAGATTTCAGTCGCAAAACACCACAAATGCGCCACAGCTTGGTGGAGAACTGCATCGCAATTTGCGGCTTTGTCGACAGCATGTGTCCTTTCTATCAATGTGCATCGATAGCTCTTTGGCGAGGACGGGAAGCATTGCATATATTTATCACCATTTGCCAACCCCAACTTCGGGACTCATGGATTTCTCATAGGTATTTCCTCTAGACAAAGGGAACTGTTCTCTCCTCAATCAATCAATCAACCACTCAGTTTGTCGGACATCCGTGACATGCATCAACAATTCCTGCATTGCATTTCGACTCAACCACGTTTTCCCAAGGCCATGTATATAACGGTGGATTCAATCACCATTTTCATTCCGTTCTTTTATCTCTTCTTTCCAACCAATTCAAGCATCCTCACCTCCGTTGTGCCAATCATCGTGATGCTGCATGCTCAGAGAACTTCGACACGGTTTGCAGTACAGTACTCCAGCTTCGATAACCCTAACCCTGGGTGAAAGTCGTCCTTGCCCCGCCAAAGTCTTGCGACGGGAAAGATTGCAAGAACCATCTTTCAATTTACGACTCACAGCTGACGGAGACCCTTCAGCGCCGTGGACAAGTGCAGGGTGCTACTAGTATACAAAAGGTGTGGCTTGACTCATTCGTTCCGTCTCTTTCACGTCGGTCTGAATATCATTCAATTGAGCATCATCACTCAGTCGACCTGCAGCTGTGCACTTGCCACGCTGCGTGACCTCTTTTATGACTTACCTACCCTCATGACCTTTTGACTAACTTTGGATTCGACATCCAATCTGATAGGGCTGGAAATAACCCCACCACCGGATGCACTCCTTTGCCCGTCTACGCGGCCTCATTCCTTCGACCAGGACTATCTCGGCTCTTAGTACAAGACCAATTCGTCTTTTCCCTCGTCCCCTCCCTTCATCATACCCCCGCCGCCCATTCACACCGTCGCCGTTAATCATGGCCGCCATTACCGTTCACAGCACCCTGAAGCCGGGTCCCCCCGTGCCGTTTGTACCAAAGGAGGAGGGTGCCATTAGCTGGTACGCCTGCGGGCCGACTGTTGTATGTACTGAGAACTACGACTTCTACTTTACTTCCATTGACATTTCGTAGTACGATCTCAGCCACTTGGGCCATGCCCGTAACTATGTCTCCACAGACATCATCCGCCGGATCCTTATGCATTATTTTGACTACAAGGTCAACTTTGTGGTAAGTAAACGAATACATGCTTCTACCATCGAACTTGCCATGTCCCTTAAGCTAACACTTCACTATAGATGAATTACACAGATGTCGATGACAAGGTGGGCTTCAATTCTGCTCATCCGTAATCATCAATATCAGTCTGACTTTTCCCAGATCATCATCAAAGCGAGGAGAAAGAGGCTCCTAGAGTTGGAAAAGGAGAAGCCATATACCCCCGAGCAGATCCACGATCTCATTTTCAAGGCCTTCCAGGCATACACCAAAAGTCTTCCCCTCCTGGCACCCGAAGATGCTGCCCCGCTAGACGAGAAAAACTACGAGGAGCGGAAACAGGCCGCTTACGGTGTTGTTTTGGCCGGTGGTCCCCTTGTCCCCGAGACAAAACCTGGCGACGCCGAGGCCAAGGTCAAGATGCACCTAAACAACATGGATGCTGCGGCCGAAGCTCTTAAGAACGGTTCCGGTCTCGACGCCGCCGAGGACGTCCTCCTACCCTACCTCGATTCGCTCTACAAGGAGACCATCGACACTAGCGATCAGACCATCTTTACCGACCTCACAAAGACGATGGAGAAGGCATTCGCTGACGATATGGAGGCTTTGAACGTCCTTCCTCCCGATGTCATCACTCGCGTTACCGAATATGTTCCTCAGATCGTCGCCTTCGTTGAGCAGATCATCCAAAAGGGATTCGCCTACGAGGCCGACGGTTCTGTCTACTTTGACATTGGCGCGTTCGAGAAGGCCGGTAACACCTATGCTCGCCTTCGCCCCGAGAGCAAGAACGACACTGCCCTGCAAGAGGAGGGAGAGGGTTCCCTTTCGACTGCTCTGGGAGGCAAGAAGCGTTCTGGTGACTTTGCCCTTTGGAAAAAGTCGAAGCCCGGTGAGCCCTATTGGCCCAGCCCTTGGGGTGCTGGTCGCCCAGGTTGGCACATTGAGTGCTCCGTTATGGCTTCCGACAAGCTTGGCGAGCAGATGGATATCCACTCTGGTGGTATCGATCTTGCTTTTCCTCATCACGACAACGAGCTGGCCCAGAGTGAGGCTTACTTCCATGACTGCTGCAAGGGTGAGCACACTTGGGTCAAGTATTTCCTGGTAGGCTTTCTGTTTTTTTTTTCTCCTTGGTGTTCTGATCATGCACTGACGTTCCGCACAGCACATGGGCCATCTTTCCATTGCCGGAAGCAAAATGTCCAAGAGCTTGAAGAACTTCCAGACGATACAAGACGCCCTCGCCTCCACCTACACTGCCCGCAACATGCGTATCGTCTTCCTGCTCAGCCGCTGGAACGACGGTGTCGAGATCTCCCCCGACATGAGGAAACAGGCCGACAACTGGGAGACCACGCTCGACAACTTCTTCACCAACGTCAAGGCTCGCTTGTCCGAGGTCGACGCTTCGTCCGGCATCAAGGATCTCTCCCTCTCGGAAGACGCCGGTGCCAGGGGTCTGCTCGAGGATTTCGAGCAAGCCAAGAAGGATCTCGACGCCGCCCTCAGGAACTCCTTCGACACCCCTACCGCCATGCAGGTCCTCCTCAAGCTGGTCCGCAACGCCAACATCTACATGAACTCCAGCAACCCCAACGTCCAAGCCCTCGAGTCTGTTGCCCGCTGGGTGACCAAGATCGTCGGCGTCTTTGGTCTCGACGCCAGCGCCCAGCCCCCATACGATGGTCTGGGCTGGTCCTCCGCCACCGCCTCCAACAAGGCCAACGTTGACCCCCAGACCGCCGTCAAGCCCTACGCCGCCGCCTTTAACCAGGTCAAGCAGGAGGTTGCCGCGCTCGACCTTGCTGGTAACGAGTCCATCAAGTCCCTCCTCGAGCAGCAGAACCCCGACAGCGAGTTCGCGGAGCTCGAGAAGAGCGGCGAGAAGGACGCCGAAAAGCTGGCGCTGCCTTTCATCCGCGCTACCTCCAAGCTGCGCGATGAGTTGCGCGCTACCATTTCTTCTGGAGTTGCTCTCGATCCCAAGGTCAAGCAGGCAATCCTTGCGCTCAGCGACCGTATTCGTGACTACGACCTTACCGATCTTGGTGTGCAGCTCGATGATCGCGTTGATGGACCTAGTCTGGTCAAGTTCGTGCCGGCTTCCAAGTTGATCCAGGCGCGTGAGGAGAAGGCTGCATTGCTGGCTGAAAAGGCCAGACAGAAGGAGGAGGGTAAGTTATTTCGATTTCCTTTAACCTATTTTCACCACGTTAGAATCAAGACCACTAACTGACACTTTCCAAAACAGCCCGCAAAGCAAAGGAAAAGGCCGAGCAAGAAAAGTGGGAAAAGGCCAAGCTTTCTCCCCAGGACATGTTCAAGAGTGACGCCAAGTACACCGAGTTCGACGCCGATGGCTTGCCCACCAAGCTGGCGGATGGCAACGAAGTGCCCAAGAGCCAGGTCAAGAAGCTCAAGAAGGAGTGGGAGAAGCAGAAGAAGCTTCATGAGGAGTATCTCGCTAAATTTGGCTCTGCTTAGAGGGCCGGCCGGGGCTTTGATACCATGAAAGAGGAGAGTTGGCTGTCTAAGAGAAGGGTTTACGAGGTGTTTATATAGAACTCTCTGAATTGATATCCCGTTGTGTGTCTCCGTGTCTTTTTTTCTGGGGGTGGTGCAGGGTTCTAGACACCGTGTGTTATTATCGTTCCTTTCTTCGGGAGTGAACATGATGTGATAGACCGTGCTATGTTGATAGTGGTTGGCTTCGGCAAGAGTTCATGATTCTTTGGTAGGTGGTTGCTATACGTGTGGTGCTACCCTTCGCAACACCTGTGTTACGGATGCAATAATGGACTGCAATGCTCTCTACTCTAGGTTTTCCCCCAATAGATTTATCACCCAGTACCACTGGTCGAAAAATGGGTGGTAAGGCATCAAGGAAATACACGGCAGGTACAACTACAGACACTATTATTAAGTACTACCAAGGGAACAGAACAACTCATCCAGCAAACCAGTTTGGAGACACAAGTACAGTCGTTTGATGGTCGGTACATCCAACAATTGTAGCGCCCAACCCTCCTTCGGCTTGATCCAGAACCCTTCCTCTGTCACTCAGTGAGCCTGAGGTGCCACTGCAGCTCGGTATCTGCACGTAGTATATCATGTCTTTCGTCCCGAGCTACAACAATGAACCGCACCTTCCTTTCAGCTCGGCTACCATATGTCAGGGTCTTAGGTTGTTATGTCATACATGCCCTCGTACTCTCGTCATAGTATCTAGCATTCGTCCTTACTTTCCATTCTTCCTCTACCGTGTTTGTCCCACAAAACATATCTCGACTACAGCAGACTTCCTACAACCAAAAAGCACCTTCAACTCTACCCATCCTGTCCATTCCTATCAACATATCCCACCACCCCAACGAGGTGATCCAACTCACTTCATCGGGGAAAACACAGAAAAGATGGACATAATAATAACAGGCGCCGGCCTCTCCGGCTTCTCCACCGCTCTGTCCCTCCGGCGCGCGAACCCTTTTCACCGGATAACTATCCTCGAGCGATCCTCCCACTACTCTGCTTCCTCCTCCACCATCAGCAGCAAGTCATACACATCCCACGAAGTAGGCGCAGCAGTCAACGTTCCCCCCAACGTCTCTCGCTTCCTCTGCCACCCCCAGCCCGGGCGCGGATGGGGCCTAGACCCACTGAAACAAAAGTTTGTAAAGAGCGAGGGGATGTTGGTCATGAACCCACCGACGATGGAGCAGATCCTGGGACAAGGGTTGGATCATAGTAGGAATGAAGAGGTTTGGGGAGGGGGAGCACTGTGGTATGCGCATCGGGTTGATTTGCATGGGGGGTTGTTGGGGTTGGTGTTGGATACGAATGATGATGATGACGACGAGATTGATGAGGTTGGTGATGATGGGAATGATGATGGGAATGAAAAGGAGGAAGTCAATGGGGTGGATGGGATGGATGGAAAGGGGAGAAAGGGGAGAAAGGGGTGGGTGAGAATTGAAGGTGGGAAAGAGGTTGTTGCGTATGTGAGTACTTCCTCCACCACCAAGCAGATGACCGTTTATGTCCTCGAGAGAGAAGAGAATTGCTGAATTAAAATTCAGGACCCCTCAAAACCCTCAGTGACCCTCTCCGACAACACCGTTCTAACAGCAGACCTCATCATCGCCGCCGACGGGGTGCACTCTCGCGCACCTGAATACGTCCTCGGACACCCGAACCAGCCTCAGATGCTTCCTGATCCGAAGCTAAATACCTGCTACCGGTTTCTGATTCCGACGGCGGAAATTGCTGATGATCCAGACACAGAGTTCTTCTTGGATGAGGATCGGAAAGAGGCCAAGGTTTGCAGGCTGTGGCCGGATGTGAAAGGGAGGAAGAGGGTAATTGCTTATCGGTGTCGAGGGTGAGTGCGATGACTTCGAGGTGATAAGATGGAGAGATTGGTCGGAAAGATTCATGGGAGAAAAGGGGGAGAAAAAAGGCTGACGATTAAGCAGTGGTGAAGTGTTCAACTTCGTGGTCATGCTCCGGGATGAGACAAGTACTGCGAAGCGGGAGGGTCAGTACCTAGAGAGACACTCACCCACCCCATTCCCAAACGTCGTCCTCGCTGATTCACTAACACTTAGAACTTTCTACCAAGACTGGCACGCCCCCGTTTCCAAGTCCGAAGTCCTCTCCAAGCTGTCCGATTTCCACCCCGGCATCCTAGCCGTGATCAAGTACGTCTTCATTATCTCCCTATCCGTACTATGTGGTTCCCCCTCCATCCGCTCGTCTTCCACAATGAATAACACCTCATGAAAGGACTTGATGTTAACCCACCATCGGTGTGCTAACGAGAAAAACCAAAAAGCAAAGCAACAGACCTCAAACGCTGGCCCCTCCTCTACCGCCCTCCCATCCCAACCTGGCACAAAGACCGGTTGGTTCTTGTGGGTGACGCTGCTCATCCTATGTTACCTCGTAAGTTACCTACCCTTCCATCATGCCACACCTCTTTCCCTCCTACTACACTAATCACGAGAAAAAAAAACAAAAAAGATCATGGCCAAGGAGGCGCCCAAGCAATCGAAGACGGCCTTGTCCTCGGCCTCTGTCTAGGGGACTTATCCAGCACTTCTTCCCCCGAGGAACTCGAGCGGCGACTTCAAGTCTACGAAAAGATCCGGCTCAACCGGGCTTCAGCTATCCAGGTGATGAGTAACGTTGGTTTTGACGAGGAGGCACCGCGGGAGTTGGAGGGGTATCTGACGGAGGAAGGATGGGACGGGAGAGTGCCTAGTAAGTCATTTTTTCGCTTCTTAATCTGAGGGGATAGGGGTTAAGGAAGTAAAGGGGGACGGACGACTGCTGACGCGAAAATCCAGAAAATATGAAGGAAGTGGTTGAACTTGAGTATGGACCGGATGTGGTGGAGAGGACTGTGAAGACGATGAAAGACGAGGTTGATGCTGGGTGGGAGGTGCCGAGGGGGTTTTTCCCGGGGTTCAAAAGGCAGTAGAGGTACTAGTAGGACGAACTGGAAGGAAAAGTGGTTCTTACAAGTTTATTTGTACTATATGACCTGGCACCGAGTGTTTATACACAACGACAGACCGTTCAGTTATATTTTCACCACGCCTTCTTCTCCTCCTCCGCAGCGACAGCAGGAGCACTCTCCTTCCTTCCTTTCTTCAAAATCCCTGCCAGTTTCGCCTTCAACTTATTCACCCCCTTCTTCAACCCGCTCTCCGGGCCCTCATTCGCCGCCACGAACCTCCTCACCAGTATGTTAAACATGCCGCCAAACGCCAAGGCAATAGCCGTTGACGTGAAGATGATGACATTGTACGGCATGCTGAAATCGGGCGTCGGGAGGTTGCAAAGCAATGTCGTCGTTCTCAAACTGTATGCCGCAAACCGCGAATTTCTTCCATTCCCACCGCTCTTGTCCTTGTTCAAAATAGTAATGACAGCGGCGGCCACATCGAACCCGCGATTCGCGTCCGGAGGGTACTCGGTATACCGCAGGATGGACTTCTCAAAGTCGTAGGTGAGAAAAACGGTAGAAGCGGGCGGGACGGTCATGCGGACTTCGAGTTGGGTTCCGCGTGCGCGGTCGACGGCGGGGCGGTAGTAGACTTCCTGGATTAGGGAGTCGGCCTTGCCGGGCTGTCCGTCGACGCGGGCCGAGATGGTGTGCAGGTAGATGCGCATGAACCAGGGAAGGGATTCCATGTAGATGAACTCGACTTCCTGGTCGGGGCTGGGGTTGCGCAGAATGGTCTGGACGCCGCCGCGCTCTTGGCCGTGGCCGGTGAAACTGCGTTCGGCGTAGAGGAGGGGCGTTTCGGGCTTGGCGACGTGTTCGATTACTACTGATCCATCCTGGGCCTCAGGGGCAGGGAGGAAGATCTCGAAGTCGTTCTCGGCGGGGAAGTCGAAGCAGCGTGAGGTCTGATCGGGGTTCTTCTTCTCAACAGCGCCCTCGGAGGCGAAGACGATACGCGAATCGGGAACTTGGATGCAGACAGGAGACACGGTAGGGTCGGTTAGAGGGCAGGTTCCCTTGATAGGCTTGCCGAAGATTTGGGATAAAGACCAATCCTGGTTGGCGGCCGAATCGGTGGGGAAGCAAGTATCGTGGGCGTGGTACGGCTTCGAGGTGTTGCACTTCATCTCGTGGGCCGGAGGGGGCCTGGGAATCGGGTTATCTAGGCCGGTTTCGTCAGTTACAGTCTCTAACCATGTCGCTCAAACACTAGAACACATACCTCTGGGTCTCTTGGATCGGTCAATGTCCAGAACCATATCGATGCTTTGCTCGATCTGCAACACACACTCGCCGTCCTCCGGACACACGGGCCGAATATCGATCGCCATTGTCTGCCATGAGGAGTCGAAGAGCTTATGTCCGTCAAGCAATGACGCAATACCAGCCTTGCCCTTGCATGGAAGAAGCTTAAGGAAGGGTGTCAAGTTCTCGGTACAGACAACTTCGTGGGGTAGCACGCCGTAAAGTAGGTGCATGTTCGTCGCGTTCGCGTCGATGTGGTTGCCCTCGGGCTGGAAGGACATGACGGGACGGGTGGTTCTGGTGCTGTCGATGAAGTTGAGAGAAGCACAGAAGAGACCAGATAGAGCGTTGGTGAGCGTCAGCCATTTACGGTCGGCCCTACATGGTGTCTGTAGTTAGTCTCTGCCCAAGTCATGATCCGTGGTGGTGAAACATACTCCTCGTCTGTATCTGCCTCCAGCCACGCCCACATCTCAACACCTGTTCCACCCTCGCGCGCACCATTCCACGGCCTTGCGCCCCAGCTCTCGGCATCCCATCTTCCCAGACTAAACCTCAAGTGTAACTCGCGCGTGCCGGCATGCTCGAGGATCTGGCCCAGCGACCTGGGAAAGAATCGGAAATTGTGCGCCTCGAAGGCAGAGAGCGATGTGTTGGAGCGGAAGTTGAAGCTGGCGAGCAGAGTCGACAATGGTAGCGGGCGCAATATTAGTTGTTCGTGATAGTCGGATCGGGAGTTGGAAATGGAATCGGCAGGGGAGGAGGCAATGGCGAGCGCAGTGTAGGGCGAGAAGCAAAGAAGAGAAAGTAAGGAGAGTAAGAAGGAAGAAGGCAAGGATGGACACATTGTATTAACTGGAGTGAACGCTGTCTATTGCCGTCGTCTATCCATTTGCTTGATCTGTACGTCCACCACAAAGTACCAAAAGCAATTTCCGGAGACAATGGCAAGGAAGACAGAAGTGGAAGACACGACGGGAAAGATGGTGACAGTTCACACCTTACTGGTAACTTTTAACTTTTGTTGGTGTTGGGTGCCCTGGCTGCCGTCAGATCGCAACTTGCCCGAGCAGGCACCCCCCATTGCTGACGGGAGGTGCTGGAAGAGTGCCTGCCGCGCCCTGGCACAGCGGGACAAGACCCAGAAGGGATGGAATGGATTGTTGATGACAGCACATTTCCAGTGGATGAACCGGGATTATAGCGGCAACAGGGGAGTGGTAAAGTGGGTCCACTTCCCCGGTTTCAGCGATCAGGTTCCATCCAGCAAGCAGCCTTGCATGCGCGGCTGACTTTTGCGACTGCATTCGACCTCCAAAATCTTGGGAATTTCTCCCAAACAAAACAAAACGTCAGCAACCGTCGAAAGCGCTTTACCATCACCAGCCCTCGCATTTTCCGTCAAATCAAAACCTAGCGACGCCTATCGAAACCAAAACATCTTCATAGTAATAATTATAAACAACAAAACCAATCATGGCGGCCGAACAAAGAAAGCTGCTCGGTAAGTCTCATCCCATACTCCCCCACCCCCAACAAACTCCCACTAACTTCTTCACCCCAACCATGCAGAGCAGCTAATGGGCGGCGGCATCTCCTCCCGCTCCGCCCAACTCTCCCTCACCGACCCCAAAGTCTGCCGCTCCTACCTCGTCGGCACCTGCCCGCACGACCTCTTCACCAACACCAAGCAAGACCTCGGCCCGTGCTCGCGCGTGCACTCGGAAGCCCTCAAGGCCGAGTACGAAGCCCTGCCCGAACAAGAAAAGAAGAAGTACGGTTTCGACTACGACTACATGCGCGACCTGCAAAAGTACATTGACGAGTGCAACCGACGGATCGACGCGGCACAGCGACGCCTCGAAAAGACGCCCGACGAGATCCGGCAGACAAATGTGTTGCTCAAGGCCATCTCGGACTTGGGCACGACCATTGCGACGGGTCTGCTGGAGGTGGAGATCTTGGGAGAGCTGGGCGAAGTGGGGAGGGCGTATGACGAGCTGTTCAGGGTGCGCCAGGCGCAAGCGGCGAAGCAGGAGAAGGAGAGAGAGCTGAAGGCGCTGTCGGATACGAGTGGCCCGTCAGGCCATCAGAAGCTGCAGGTGTGCGACGTGTGCGGGGCGTACCTGTCCCGGTTGGATAATGATCGCAGACTGGCGGATCACTTCTTTGGCAAGATGCATTTGGGATATGCGCAGATGCGGAAGACGTATGATGCGTTCCCGAAGGAGATGCGTGGACGGCAGAGGCCGATGGGAATGGGCGGTGGTGGTGATGATGATATGGGTGGTGTGCCGACGGGTCCTGGTGGACGACACGATGACTGGGGTAGAGGCCGTGGACCTAGGAGTGGCGGTGGCGGTTATCGTGGACGTGGTCCTAGACGTGGTGGATGGTAGGGTGCTTGAGGCGTCGGTGATTAGGGAAGAAACCGGAAAAGGAGATGGATACGATGCAAGATCTGGCGGAATCATGTGCATTGAAAGGGCGTTGGAGGCGTTTTACACTATTCGAGCTTGGGATTTGAAGAAGTCGGAGCTTGTCCCGTTATGGTCTTTATTTTTGCAGCCCGCGTAGAGAAAAGAAGCTATCAGTTAGGTAATTTATGAGAGCGCAACACACAGATAGGTATAAAATCGACGTTACCAGCAATTACACTTTAATCGATGCGGTATAACTCGGGTTATCCTTTACATTGTGCATAATCAATTGCCGTTCCGGCTCGCAATCTCAATTCAGATTCTTGTGGTATCAATTCGTCTGTTCGCTTTTACAAAATCGCTGTTGTCTAGACATTTTTCGTATCACATGAAAGAAACACCTCGCTTCCATCCTCTACGGCCAAAGAAAAGCCTGTGGTTTCCAGGACCCCTCTACAGGTCGCCCTCCCGAGGAAAATACACCGAGTCGTCACCAACGGCAAGTTACTCCTCTGGTGTCGCATTATCCTCATCGGAATGCATGTTGGGACCCTTCCACCGACGCATTTGGGTAATATCGGATTCTGTCACCCATTTCATAATGTTTTCCGGGTTTTTATAATGGCGATAGGATCGTTCATCTTCAACGTGCTCGCTTATCAAATGTTGAACGTCCAGCAATGCTCTGTTGCGTGCTGTAAGTGGCAAAACTTTGGATACTTTGTGGCTCACGGGTTTTTCTATTGCCCTTTCTGCGAGTTTCTGTTGCATTTCCCCGAGGTCCCTCTGATATTGCTCGAGGCTTCTTTGTACCCTGCCCGCCTTGGACCGTTCGAGATGTTGGAGGCCGGCTGGTAGCTTGTCTAACGCTGGAGTGGCCACCGGCGTTTTAAGGGTTTGACGGGCAGTGGCTATCTGATCTGAAGTTAGAGTGGCATCAACCTTTGGTGGTTCAAGACCTAGGTGGGCAGCCACTACTTGGGCTGGAACTGAGAGGAAACCCTTCACCTTCGCCAGTTTTGTCGACTCACGCTCCGCTGTCGGCTCTTTATTGACTGTGTCTCGCGAATCAGATTTATGGTGACCTTTTGGGCGTGTCGTTGACATTAACGGTGGCTTGATACGAGGAGGGTCCTGAGAATTGGACCGAAGGGTTGAAGCGAAGGTAGGCCGCGCATAAGAAGGTTTCTAGTTTTCCTTTGACTTCGCCTGCGCGTTCGCCGCCTCCTTTGCCTGTGCTGCTTTTTTCGAGATACTTTCTTCCACCTCATCATCCCATCTGCCCACAGCAGGCGAGAGGGGCAAGGAAGCAAAGGATAGGGGGGCGCTTGTGCTGACTTGCGGTGCAGTGGCTTTGCTGCCGGGGAGTGCAGGAAACTCGTCAGGGGTCAACTTCGGTTTGTCGGCTTTTGGTGCACCAGACCCAGGCCCGGAGCGTTCAGCACGAGGGGCCGCTGGGCCATCCGCCTTCCAGTCCCTGCCGCGGTTTCGGTTATTGTCACGCTGATAGAAACGCTGACCAGTCTCGTTCTCCGGGTCCGGCTCGAAAAGGGTACGACCTCCATACCCATCACCTCCCCCACGACCTCTTCCGCCACCGAATCCTCCTCTTCCCCCACGACGTCCGCCACGGTAACCGTTTCCCTGCTCATTGCCGTCAGCCGGATCTTGCGCCCACGATTGTGTGTTTGCAACCCCCCTAACACCCCTGTAGCCTCTTCGGTCCTCCTCTCTCATGCGCTCCTCCTTGCCCTCGTCCCAAGAGCCGCCCTCCTTAGCGCCCATGGCGCGCATCTTGCGCTCACGGTTCTTTTCCCGCTCCTCCTCCATCTTCTTGCGGTCTTCCTCGGCGGCCTTCCTCTTGGCCGCTTGCTCGGCACGACGTTTCCTATCCTCTTCCATGCCCTTAGCGTAGGCGGCAGCATGCTCATTTTCGTCACGTTGGGCTTGTTCGAAACGCTTAGTTTTCTCAGCGGCCATTATACGCATCTTCTCCATCTTGGCTGCCAGTTCGTCTTCAGTAAGTTTGGTGCGTGGGTTCGCGCCGGAACCAATTCTAGCGGCCGATGAGACACTCGCAGTGTTACGGCCAGCTTCCTTATCCCTGGCTTCTTTCTCGCGAAATTCTTTAGGGGCGGAGGGAGGTGTGCTGGAGGTGGACTGCTGTTGTTGAGACTGTGTCGCGCTGTTGTTGCCGGTGTTGCTGTTGACGTTGTTGTTGACGTTGTTGTTGACGTTGTTGTTGACGTTGTTGTTGACGTTGTTGTTGGCTTTGGGGTGACGATTGTTGTTGCGTGGTTGCTTCTCAAGACCTTTGGGAGCGTGACGCGAGTTGGCAAGTCCTTTGGGTGCTTGAGGCGCGGGGGTAGACTTCTGGACAGGCGCTGACTCCAACGGTTGAGGGGACTCCACGGCAGGGGAAGCATGACTCGTGATGTCCGTGTCTTGTACGGGCGTTCCTGTTTCCGTAGACATGGTCGCGACCTGCTCCTCGGGCGCTACGGGCTCGAAGTCGTCGGCGAAGAGGTCGTCGTCAGTACGACCTCCAAAATGTTCGGAGTCCATAGTGCCGAAAGAATATATATAGCGCGTAAGAGTGCAATATAAAGGATTTGGGTGAGGCGACCTTGGATTTCCACAAAGCCTGGTGGTGATAGTAGGGTGGGAGGGGTTGTAGTCGAGTCTAGTCGCGTGTATTGCTGTGTTTGAAACAGACAACGGAGGGGGGCAGCTAGCTTAAATATACGTTGGAATCTGGTAAATATTGAGGCAAACCGAGAAGTGGAAGGTCTGGCCGGGGTATGTACAAGATCCAACAATTCGAGGTGATCGATCTGGTAAGAGATTGCCTTGAAGTTCGGGCGTTACAATCGAAGGGGAAAGACGAATGGATGGTTGACTGTTGCTGGGACATAACGACGGGAGGTCACAGGTGGGGCGAGCAGAAGGTTGGGCAGGCGGGGCAGGCAGTGGTAGAGGTCCGGAGTCGAGGGGAAAAGGCGGGGGCAGGCAGCAGGCACCTGGCAGGCAGCGGGACAGCGCCAAGGGGCTGTTAATGGTAGGTAGAGAGAGGTACGTACCCGCTGTGTACATAAACCGACAAGTCGAACAGGGACGACCACGACGGGACGCCCCGATGCCCGTTCAACGTCTTGGCTTTGCTTGTTTCCTTCCATTTCAACTTCTCGCACCTGCAACTTGATGCAGTCTGCTTTTCCAACCCTCGTGTTCGGATTGGAAGGTAAAAACCAGAATACCTTTATGTATTCTTTACGCTTTCCAGGATCCGAGAGTCGCCTCACTCGAGATCCGACCACCCATTTGTTGACTCATTGGACACATACCTATACCGCACTTATTGACGAGATTCGCATACGCTTTAGGCAAAGTCTCGCCGGGCAAGACATCTTTTTTCGGTGTTTTCTCACATAAGATGGTCTAACAGGACCATGTGCAGTGCAGCCACACTCGTCACTTTGTCGTGCCCAAAGCCATGGACTGAGTGATTGCGGCACATATATCACAAACCTCCATCCTCCTCGCTCCGCAACACCACGCAATCGATCATTCTCGGACTTATCGTGGTCAATAACAATAACTCTCACTCCTCTTTCACGGATTTTTAGGGCGATATATCCGCCTTTCAGGGCCGATGGATTTGTGGTTGAGACCCTACTTCCACACCTTCCATCTCATCCTTTGACATCCTTGGGCGAACAGTGAATTCCTCCGTGTGGGGGTACTTCACCACCTTCCCCTCAGCAGGCTTGCCAACGTGGTCACTTGTAGCTTGTCAGCAACAGACATTGGAGAGATGGCCATTCCCGTGTCAGCCTTTGCTAGTTTAGGCCTTAGCGTAGGTTGAATAAGACTACATGAACTAAAAGATCCCATATATTATTGCCCATCTAGTCTCATCAAATTCAGTCCTCTTTTCTTTGTTATTTGCGAATATTTATTGCGTACACCAAACTGTCAACATCAACCACTGTCAAGATGGGGGACACTCTTGAAAAACCAGACTTCCGACCCATCCTTAACCCAACCAAGCAACGCCCGCTTGGGACTCCTCCGCACAAGGAGGTAAGTAATTCACCCACTGCTTTGAGAACGTTTGAGACTAACGTACGGCAAAGACCATCATCAAAGATGCTTTCAGACTTCGCACTCTGATGGCTATGGGCGCGCTCGCTCAGATCGTCCTCTTCGCCATCCTGCCTTACCGTTATGCCGTCGTCCCCGCCTTGATCCTCACTCTTCACTCGATTGGTTCGACCATCGGCCAAATGTTCTTGTGCAAGACCAATGAAAATCCATACATGACCGGTGTCACTCAAGGTTTCACCAGCAGCCAGCCTCCCTCATGGCAAACCGGTCGCTACCCCAATGCGCCGTGCTCCAGCTCCATCGTCGTCTTCCACCTCGGCGTCTCCTACAACCACCCGCTGGGCCCCGCCTGCCCCGGCGCCTACGAACTCTACACCCACTTCATGAACATGATCAAGGCCATAGACGAGAAAAAGGAGGAGTACGGCCTCCTGGGCATGTCCAGTTGGAAGCAGACCAAGCGCGCCACCCACAATGCCGCCATGACGGTGTTTTACTTTCGCGACATCGAGGGATTGCACAAGTTTGCGCACGACAAGGAGCACCGCGACGGTTGGGACTTTTTGCACGCGTTCCGCAAGAAGGGATACAACCACATTACGGCGCTGCACGAGACCTTTGAGGTGCCTGCTGGCGCCTGGGAGTCGATCTACCTGGATTCGCCACCTATCCTTATGGGAGATACGACTATCAGGGTGACGGAGAAGGATGGGAGCGCAACTTGGTATCATAGTCTTGTCGATGCGTCGGTAAGGCCATTGACGGGAATGATGAACAGGATGGCGAGGGGTAAGGCGACTGCGAGGGAGGGATACGCTTAGTAGAGTTGGGTTGCGGGTTGATAGGTGGTAGTGTTGAGACGGTGGTAAGATAGGGAGAAGAATTGGATAGACATAAAGTTCGATAGGTAGGTAGGTATAAACCTTCACCAACTAGCGCCATTTCATGCCGCCCTTTTCAGCCAAAACACGAACACGGTGTGTGTGTGTCAGTTCCCAGAACAACCTTTTTTTCCCCTAGTACGTCACACACACCCCAGGCAGCACTGACCACATCGTAACTGTATCAAAGTCGTCTTAGGGGAAAGGTTTCAGGTACGAAATAAACGTGGTCAATCGCATGCTAACGGATTCGCGATCTGGGGTGGATAACTCTATGAAAAGCCCACGTGGAGACCCCGCAAAAGACCAGTAAGATATTTGTGTCTGTCACTAATCTTAGACCATCTGATACCGGAGTTTCAACATCTTCCTTCGAGGCGTTGAGTGGGGATTTACACAGTGATCAACATAGGTAGTGGTGATCTGTTAGTAAATAATTTGTAGAGGTATGTTTGTGGATCCCCATCCATTGAGTCTTGCGTGAGCTTGAAATTACAGCATAAAGCTTTCATAGCTACGATCTCAAATATTGCTGTAATGGTGTGGCTGGGTATACGGAGCAGGTTTCACTTCATCTGTTTTCGCGATCGTGTAGTCCAGGTTGTCGATGACGTCGCTGTCGATACAGTCAGCATCAACCCTAACCCTGTGGTACCTACCTACCAACCTACCTGAGCTAGCTGCCCACCGACTGCCAACTGCCCCTGTCAAGAACCACTCCAAGCTCGGACGTATCGTGACTTTTCGTCCAACTCAAAGAAGCCGAAGACCTCCAACCACATCAGAACGCATAAACATTTCATTCATCTGTCGACACATGATGCTCTTACCAATGTGGATTACCCCGGGATGGGCTGGCGGTCAGCATGTCCAATAGGGTACCAACATGGCCAACCGAAATCTGTACTAATTTCCGGAGCTTGGACCCTGAAAAGAGTCTGGTAAGCCGTTCGGAGCTGCCAAACCGCGCCCAGGCCCGTCTTAGGTAGCAGGCTTCCATCGAATTGAGCCGAGGTTGGAGAAGATCCGATCCAATTTCGTCCATGCCGTAAGTATTGAACCGATTTGGTGTTTTCGTTGTCGATGCAAAACAACAGGTTTTGGAAAACTAATTTGGGATCCTAAAGAGCTTGGTCGGTCTTTGTCCGACGCCACCAGATAGTTCATTGTCCCGAGGGACTGGATGTCAGAAGCGATGGGAAAGAGAAAAAAAAAAAGAAAAAAAAAAACTTGGAAGAATAAAAGGAGGAGGAGGAGGAGGCTCTGCTCTTTTGGGAAGCATGTCGAGGTACCTATGGAGGCTCACAACTGAATGGATGCCGCAATTCCCGTTGCCGTCCAGGGACCGTAGCGAATAGTGGTCGAGATCTCGGTTTTCCTGGGAAATTGCATCCAGGCGTCAAGCCTAGGCAACGTACCTTCTGTGGTACATACAGGGACGGTACAGTGGCTCGCAAACGTCAGAATTATGTGCACCAACAATCGGTTTAACCACCACCCCTTCCGCGGCCGTGGCGAACATCACCACTTTTGGTTACATTCACGAAAATTCATTCGTTCATGGTCACGTATCCGTGATCTTGAAAGAGTATATAATTTAACAAGAACCCTGACTGCTCACTCATAAGTTTACAATAACAACCAAGGTTTTGGTGAAACAATGGCCAAGTTTTGAAGCATCAAAATCTGTAGTTACCTGCGCGCGGTACGCATATTTCTGACCTGAGCGAGAGTGGGCAGTTGACCTCCCTTGTTGGCGCAGGCCAATCACGAGCAAATCAGCATCCAGATCCGGCATGTCGTTCAGTGAATGGGCCACAGATTGACCAATCGGTGCGGGAGACAGGCCACTGAAGAATCCGAGAATGACAAGGCATTCCCAAGGACAACTCCTTTTGCGTCTTGTGGTTCGTTGTTTTGTATTTGTCCCGTCCTCTCCTTACATTGTCCATTTCTCGCATCTGTATGGCCACCAAAGGCCTTTGTTGACGTCGTTCCTGTTTTATGATTGCTGACTGCTTTCCATTCAGCTCACTGGTGCTCGCCTCAGCTCCCTAATCCGCCAACATTCATCCATCCATCCACCTCGAGGTCGTCAGTCGTCCGCTCTATCCGCACCAAGAAGACGAAACACAGCCACGCCAGGCCTCCTCCTACAACCCAAAAGTCGTCAAACATTTTCCTTCCAAGATATTGAACCCTTTTCCATGGCTGGCTCGTGGCAAAGGCCCACGCGTACAGCATGGACCTTTGGTGGCGCCTGCTGCAAAGGCAGTCATCAGATCGACAAAAGCAATCGAAGGAACAGGGGCAATTAAGCGCCGCAGAGGAGCATCCAGCCGTCGTGGAACCTGCTCATCATCACCATAATGCGCAACCAGTACATCAGTTACACTCACCGGCGGCGGCGCCACAGTTACGCGCCGGATTGACCAATCTCAATACAAATGACCACAACGACCGTCCCATAGAACCTCAATCGAAGAACAATTCTGATACTCCTGTTTCGACTTCTGCTCCCGCTCCTCTCTATGTCCCTTTTGTTCCTTCCACACCACTACGAACCTCGCTCTTTTCTCTCGCTTCTCCTTACTCTCTAGCTTATTCGACTGATTCCTCACCTGTATCTTTGTCATTGGCCTATTCCGATTATGATACGGAGTTCATGGCCCTCTCGACCCCGGAGTTACTCGATACCCGTCGCCAACACAAGGATAATATCCCCAAGGCTTTGGCATCACAGAAAGGCGACATTGTGGCGGATCGATCTTCTGACGGCAGCCAACAATATGTGCAGCGAGCGAGTGGTAGCGGCATGATGCCAGATTCGACACCTTCTACCAACATGGACCGTCCCACAAGACCACCAAGTCTGGATGTCCAGCTTTCACGCCAAAAAAAGAGATTATCGCTACTGGGAAGGCCATCACCCGCTTATGGTGAAGCAACCAGTGCCAGAAGCAGCTTGGTGAGCCCAACTCAGCGAAATCATCCGGTGCGCAATTCATCGTCCAGTCGACTGCTTCCTGGGCTCGGTCTTCCAGACTACCCCCGGCAACGGTATACTTACCACGCCTCCGGCGGCTTACGGACTTCGCCCATATCTGAAGATGCTCCCAGCGAAGGGGAACTTGCCTCGGAAATATCCGCCGCCATTCTGAAGGAAACTGAGGAGAACGCTGCGGCGGAACAACCGTCAACAACGCTCAAGATCTGGGGCGCAGTCGCCAGATGTCTAGAAGAAATTACCGTGTCGCTTGGACCGCCGAATTCAAGTGCGCCGGCGGTATCTGCACCCCCGAGCATAGCATACGCTCCGCAGCTAAGAGCTACTCCATCCGTAAGGAGAATGTCGAACTCGGTACAATCGGTGGGATCGCGAAGGACGTCTTACGACGTTGGGGCCAGAAACGACCTTCCGTCCCGGCATCGGAGGGTGATGAGCAGCAGTTCCATCCGAAGCGGCCGACAGGAACGCGATCTGGAAGCGACGTATGCGATGGATGGGCAGGGCGTGGAGGGATACTCCTGCCCATTCCGGGTGCGCAACCCGGTTCGCTTCAATATTCGTGACCACGAAGTTTGCGCCATGACTTCTTTCGAATCACTGGCCGACTTGCGACACCATGTTATGTCGTATCATAGAAGGCGCGCAATGCCTCACCAATGTCAGCGATGCAAAGTCGGATTCCCCACGCAGAAAGGGTTGGACGAACACCTGATGCTGCCCAAGGATGAAATGTGCGACACAGTCCCCGCGGAAACACCCCGCAATCCCGAGGATGGAATATCTGAGGATGTGGATAGGACTTTAGCTTCTGGCAATGGGATCCGAACCTGGGATGACTTGTGGCGTCTGATCTTTTCCCTGGATGATCAGATTCCTAGTTCTGGTAAGCAGCAAACCCAAGAGCCTCGAGCTCACCTTTTGAATGAAGACATGACAACTAACCCATCATGCAGACTTCCATCCCGTCATCGAACTAGCCGAGGTCGAGCAGCAATTTGACGAAGGTCAAGAAGCGCTGAAAACGCACTTGCAAGAGACACTTCGGCTCTTTCTTCCGGAGGCCATCGACGACGCCTACCGCAACTTTTTGACCGGTCAACTGGAACTGGTCTTTGAGGCACACAAAGCCAACACCATCAGGAAATGTCTCCACCGTATTCATGGCAGCACCAACAACGACACCACCGGCGGACAAGGCACCTCGCCAGAGGACAAGAGGCGACGATCCTCCAGCGGCGCTGAGAATGTCAACCTAGCGCGCCGCTCAACGCGCAGGAACCGCCAAAGCGCCATATTCAGTGGTTCTCGCGCCCAAGAAAGGCACTCTTCATCAACATCAGATGGCCTGTTCTCCCCTTCTCTGCTGCCGCCGTGGCAGTCAAGACGGGGAAGCAACGCTCCCAGTAATATCAGCAACAATAACAACAAACCCGCATCACGACGAATGTCAGATGCCACTGGCGGCCGACCAAACCTCACCGGCAATCCCCCAACCAGCCCCAGACGTCTCTCCCCCCACCCAACGCCCACCCTTTCTGTTTCAGCAACCGTGGCGACCAACGAGTCTGACGACACAGCTTTCAAGTCGCCCACCACACCAGCTTCCTCCCCCGGTCCAGCACCGCTCATCCACGTAGCAGCCCAGGGAGGAGGGGCTTCTAACTTCTCAATCTCGCATGACTCGGGCTGCGCCTGCACTTCCCCCTCCGCCTGCCGATGCAATGAACTCCTAGCCCTTGGCATCCACCATAACAGCCACAACAGCCATTATCACGGACATCCTCCCGCCCGCCCCAAAACCGCGCCAATCCCTTACCGAGAGCGTATGGAAGAGCTTTCGGTTCTCAAGCATCGGTTGCGCCATCAGCCCGCTCTGCAAGTCAGGACGACAGGCATCGACTTAACCGGGGGATTAGAGGGGCGAAGGGCTTGGACGGGTGATGTCCGGATGTATGATGAAGAGGACAGTGACGACGATGAGGATTCGAATAACGTGTTCTTGAGGCCAAAGACTGGAGAGAGTTTTGATTTGGCTTTTCGAGGAGCGATGTCGGCGAGGGATGTGAGGGAGTCGTACTCGCCGCAGAGCTTCAAAGAGAGGTTGTTGAGTAGAGGGAGCAGTGTTAGGGGCGTGAAGCAGCTGGAAGTTGAAGATGGTGTTGGCGAGAAGACTCAGGGGCAAGAAATGGGACTGAATGGCAGTGGCTCCGAGGGGACGTCAAGTCAGAGGGGGAGTTGGATGGGTTGATTGCGATTCTTTGGAGGCCGCCAAGAGTGGCTTGAACTGGGTGTGGAAGCTTCGATCAATCTAATGGAAGAGCGATAGGGGATAATAGCTGGTTCTATTTTTTTTAACTTCGAAAACATAAGCGGATATAATCAGTTTTGGAAATGACTGCGGCACAAAGCAACTTCAGTTACTTGCCAGTTTTAATACATACAAGAATGATAATGAATAATGATTGTAATTGGCCTAACACAGGAGGTAGCGGGTGGAAGTTGCCGTCTGGATGTTAGTTTGGAACAGCGAGGTAGGTCCTGAAGGGTCAGAAGACATTTCAAGTCCTGACGAGTAGGAATACCAAGCTAACAAACAAACAAATAGACAAACTAGCATTTGGGCTGTATCAATTGTGTCCATCAAGGTCCTCACCCAGCCCGTCATCGTCGAATTCACTGTACATATTCATCGTATCCATCGTTAGCTCTGCACTTCAGTAGCAGTAGAACTTTGCAATCTCATCTCAACCGAGGCGCAGCTAAGTAGGTAAGCTGGTAAGGCATCCTTGAAACTGAAAGCGGAGGTGAACTGAAGATGCATTGGCTATTGGAGAATGAAAAAAAAAGTTGTTGTCGGCCCCTAGGTTCAACAACCCCAAAAAGCCTTATCGCCCGCGTATAGTCGCTTATCGTATACGCGTATATCTCGCCGAAACCGACCAAACCGATTTGCGCTAAACCGCATTCGGTTTTCCAACGTCCCTTTCCCGCTCGTTCGTCATTAAGAAGCACTCAGCCTCAAACTCAAAACTACCTAGCTAGGTGAAATAGTGTATGTAAGCGGTAGATCGGATTCGTTGGAAAGGATCGAGACCCTGGTATGGGGCAATACGCGTATAGCCCGGCAAGGAAACCGAGAAGCTTAATTCCCAGTTCGCAGTCTTTGCAGTTGGGACACTAACACCTTACCGCGGGAATCAGTAGGGAGGTTTGTTACGGAGACATCTTGAAGGTTGAGTAGAACTATGTATCTACATGTGTATACGCGTATAGAATACATAGCGCTGCGGATACGGCCCGCTTCTTGCTTTAAGCTTCTACTCATCTCGTCGCTCTGCAGCATAGAATACCTACCCGTTGGGACGACGTTGTTAGGCAGGTAGCAGGGCAGTCCAGTCCAGTCCAAGCTGTCAACCAGGCAAATAGAAAATGTTGGTTCGGTCGAGGTCGCGGTTAGACGTTGAGGCTGTGAACTTTGTCCAAGGAAAAATTACGCGTTTAGGTATACATGTATGTTACCCATATGCCTCTGCTTCGGTTTCCTCGTAAAGGAGCTGTGGTTCCCTCTGGACTTACATATATGTTTGAAGCGGTGCCGGTTCTTCGTGATATCGGCCGCATCATCATCATCATCAACAACGCAGTAACATCGGTATTTCTTTCTTGTCCCTCATTTTTCCCTTCTGTTTCCTCGATCTACCTTTTTTTCCCCTCCCTTTGGATCTAGAAAGCTCTTCGACCTCAATCTCATCCTCGAAAGCTTGCGACGATGTCGGACAACAACTCAGACCTAGCAACCTTCGCGTACTACAAATATGACCCGTCCACAGCAGCCAATGCCATCTTCGTCGCCTTGTTCAGCATCACCGCCGTCGGCCACGCGTTTCTGCTCGCTAGGAACAGGACGTGGTACTTTATCCCGTTCTTGGTGGGATGTCTTTGTACGTTTTTCCATCCCCTTGCCGTTCCAGGTCTTCTCACAAGCCAACCAACTTCGAATTCGATTTGCTAACCGTCCACGACAAAAAACAATAGTCGAAGCAGTCGGTTACATAGGTCGTGTGATCTCCGCCGGGGAAACACCCGACTGGACCTTGACGCCGTACCTCATACAGAGTCTCCTGATCCTCTTGGGACCCTCCCTCTATGCCGCGTCCATCTACATGATTCTCGGCCGACTCACTTGCATGCTGGAGGCAGAGGCGTACTCGGTCATCAGGGTGAAGTGGTTGACTAAGATATTCGTGTTGGGTGACGTCTTTTCATTTCTGGCGCAGGGTGCTGGTAAGTCATCACTTCTCCCTCTCCTCTCCTATACCCAGTCAGTCAGTCAATCAGTCAGTCAGTCAGTCAGCACTCTAACACAAACACCAAAACAAACCAGGCGGCGGCATCCTCGCCAAGGCTACCACCCCCAAAGACCAAGACCTCGGCAACAACATCATCCTCGTCGGCCTGGGCATCCAAATCGCCTTCTTTGGGCTCTTCATCATCACCACCATTATCTTTCATTTGCGCATCGCCGCCAACCCGACCGCCAAGTCTTACTCCGTCGCCGTCCCATGGCGCCAGCTACTTTGGGTCCTGTACGTGACCAACACGCTCATCCTGATCCGCTCAGTGTTTCGCATGATCGAGTACGCCTTGGGTTGGGATTCCATTTTGATGAAGCGCGAGGTGTACCTGCTGGTATTGGACGGCATGCTCATGGTGATTGTGAGCGTGGCGTTTATGCGGTATCATCCCAGCAAGTTTCTGGTGGGGTATAAGCAGGTTGGGATGAGGTCGGCCATTGATCTGGAGGGAAGTACGGTCGAGGGCGATTATACGATGACGTCGTATGGTGGTGGTGGACAGGGCCGTCCCAGTACTAACCTCAAGGCGCATGATTCTTCTCGGCTGGAGGCGGACAGGAGGGACAGTTTGATGTTGGGCCAGAGCAGGCACCACCGCCAGACGCCGTCCGATGACGCGAACTCATACACTCCGTTGCGCAGATGAGAGGGTGAGATGATGGGCGTGCGAGTCGAGGGAGCTTGATCCAAGTTCCTTTCTGGTGCGATATGGTTATGCTTGATTGAGACAGTGGTTAGATTTTGGTTACTTGTACTGGGAAAGACAGACGATTGATGTCTGTTCAGAACTTCAGCGGGATGTTAAAACTAGAGGGTGTTTGGCGGTTAACATCATGGTTTCTTGTGTCTTTGTGTGTGTGTGTGTGTGTGTGTGTGGTTGGCTTGATGGGTAGTAAAGAAGATCCGATGATATGTATGAGCTTGGAATAAGAACGTCCAGAGAAATCTGAATAGACTTAATCGAACATGAATGTCGACCTCAATTTAACGAGCATGACTCTTGTCTGCGTCAAGGCGCACACAGCTGAGATGCTGTATGGGTGGTTCTCGAAGAAGGCATCAGAAGGGCAACGGGAGGAACATGCTCTTTCATGCGTAGGTCCTGAGTTTCGGTCAATACAGGCAAGCTGTCGAACCCCTCGTCGCGATGTCGAGGTGTGATAAGATGTAACGGGTGAAAGAGAGAGACTGTGACGATGATCGAATGGGATAACTGCCCGCCGGCAGGCAAACAGCAGGCAATGATCAAGATAGCGGTGAAGAAGGGCAGAATTCCCAATTAGAGATGATGAACCTAAAATCGGACAACTGCGACGGTCACAGTCGAACGAAGCAACTTCGATATAAGGTTCAATACAAGAAGAAAGACGAGTTGGAAGCTTCTGGCTCATACATATATAAGTGCTCAATATACACTCAATTTCCATACCCGTTTCACTCCACGACCGAATATTTCGTGCTACCAGCGCAGAGGTAGGTAGGCACACTATAGTAGTAGAGCGGGAAATTACCCCTCGATTATCAGGCACATGCCCCTGATGGCAGCACACAATGACAGTGGTGGTTAGGCGTAGCGCCCAGGCCGCTACCGTGCCGAATCAGTGGAGGGAGGGAATTTCCTCAGCTGCAACTGAACTGAACTGATCCCGACCCGATCCTTGCCCCGCAGCAAAATTTCTAATCTCTTATCAGCCGCGATTCCACAGTGGAATTTGATCAAAATCCAAATTTTTTTTTTCTTCTTCACGACACCTCCAGGTTCTCCCCGGGGTCTCGTCTTTCCATCCCATCTTCGCCTCCAGTCTCTTCACTGCAGTACTGTGCCCCCCCTCTTCAAAAACCCTTGCTATCCCCTCCCGCGGTGTGCCCGACGGGATCTTCTTTTTCTTTTCCCTTTCTTTTTTTCTTCTCTGTTCTGTTCATCTTTTCGCTGTTTTCTTTTTGATACCCCTTCTGTCCACATTTCCTTGAAGCGCCATGGACAAGCAAACGCTTGCCGCGCTCCTCAAGGAGTCGCAGATTCGTAAGCATTTTTCCAAATCCCCTCGTTCGCAACACAAGAAAGAAAAAAGAAAAAAATGAACGCGCAAAGCTGACCCCTCCTCTCCAGCTGATACCCAGAGAGTCAAGGCCATCACGGCTGAGCTCCAAAAGAACTACTATGTTCACCCCGAGTGCCTTCTCCTCCTCATCGAAGTTTTCGCGACACACGATGACTTGGGCGTCAGGCAATTGGCCGCCGTCCAGGCTGCTAGACTCGTCACCAAGCACTGGGGCAAGATCCCCAAGGCCCAGAAGGTGCAGGTCCGCCAGGTCCTCCTCGAGGCCACCCTGAAGGAGCAGAACCCCAAGTGCCGCCATACCGCTTCCCGTCTTATCGCTGTCATCGCCTGCTTTGACTTCGAGGAGGGCGAGTGGGACGATCTCCGCGACATTGCCATGAACTTGGCTACCAACGCCGATGTCAACCAGCGTGAAGTCGGTACCTACATCATCTTCAGCTTGATCGAGGCCAACCCCACGGCTTTCGAGGACCTCCGCAAGCTTCTCGAGATCTTCAACCACACTCTCCGCGACCCCCAGAGCGCTGATGTTCGCATCAACACCATGATGTCCATTGGCGCCTGCCTCCTCATGTTCGATCCCGAGGAGGATCCCCAGGCCGTTAATGCCCTTCAGACCCTCGTTCCCTCTATGGTCGACGTTCTCAAGCACGTCGTTGAGTCTGGCGATGATGAGAAGATTGCTCAGGCTTTCGACGTTTTCCAGCAGTTCTTGGCTTGCGAGTCTTCGCTGCTCGGCAAGTACCTTAAGGATCTTGTCAAGCTGATGATTGACCTCGGCGGCAACCCCCAGGCTGAGGATGAGGTCCGCGCTCAGGCCCTTGCTTTCCTCGCCCAGACTGTCCGTTACAGGCGCATGAAGATCCAGGGCATGCGCGATGTTGGCGAGGAGCTCACCATCAAGAGCATGGTCATTCTCACCGAGATCGACGACGATGAGGATGAGGATGATATGAGCCCCGCCCGCTCCGCTCTCATGCTGCTCGATCAGCTTGCCAGCGACCTTCCTCCTCGCCAGGTTATCGTTCCCCTTCTCAATGCCTTCCCCAAGTTCGCCACCAACTCCGAGGCTGGCTACAGAAAGGCCGGTATCCTTGCTCTCGGCACCGTCGTCGAGGGTGCTCCCGACTTCATCGCCAACCAGATCAAGTCCATCATGCCCCATGTCATCACCCTGCTCAACGACCAGGATGTTGGTGTCAGGCACGCCGCCCTTGTCGGTCTGTCTCGCCTTGCGGATGACATCGCCTCTGAGCTCTCCCCTTACAACGAGCCCATTATGACTGCTCTTGTCAAGAACCTCCAGGCTTCCATGGCCGCCTCCAACGATGCCACCCAGGCCAAGAAGAATGTTGAGATCATCCGTTCCGTTTGCGGTGCTCTTGACTCCATGTCCGATGGTCTCGATGCCGAGTTCATGAAGCAGTATGCTGGCGAGCTTGTCGCTAACATCGGCGCTCTGATCGGCCACGAGGACTACAAGGTCAAGGTAGCTGCTTCCGGTGCTATCGGTGCCATTGCCGAGGCTCTCGGCGAGGAGTTCAAGCCCTACTTCGACAACATCATGCACGCCCTTGGTGCTTACCTCACCATCAAGGAGACTGAGGACGACCTTGCCCTTCGTAGCGGTGTTTGCGACTCCGTCGGTCGCATCGCCACTGCCGTCGGTGCTCAGACCTTCCAGCCCTACGTCCTTCCTCTCATGAAGTCCAGCGAGGAGGCCCTCCATCTCGATAGCACCAGACTCCGCGAGTCCTCTTTCATCCTCTGGAGCTGCCTCTCCAAGGTCTACGAGAAGGACTTCTCTCCCTTCCTTCCCGGTGTTTTCAAGGGCTTGTTCCACAGCCTTGAGCTTGAGGAGGAGGAGATCAACCTCGAGCTCTCTGAGGCTGAGCGTGCCATTGCCGGCACTGATGAGGAGATCATCACCGGTGGCAAGCGCCTCAAGGTCAAGGCCAACGATGACGAGGATATTATGGATGATGAGGAGGGCGAGGATTGGGAGGACATTGGCATCTCCCCTGAGGCTTTCGAGAAGGAGGTTGCCATCGAGATCATGGGCGATATTATTACCCACTCTTGCTCCGGCGCCGAGATTAAGGAGTACCTTGAGAAGGCCGTTGAGATGATCTCTCCTCTCCTTGAGCACCCTTACGAGGGCTGCCGCAAGGCTGCCATCGCTACTTTGTGGCGCGCTTATGCCCGCGTCTGGCAGCTTATGGAGGAGGAGACTGGCTCTAACTGGGAGCCCGGTCTTCCCCTCAAGACCCAGCCCACTGTCACTCTTGTCAAGCTTGGCGAGATTGTTACCAGCGCCACCCTCAAGGTGTGGTTGGAGGAGATGGACCGGTACGTACACTTTCTTTCCCTTTCTTCCCTTAACTGTTCGAATGATGAGCAACTTTGCGTTAAACCCAGCTCACTCAGAGGCAAAATAATCGTCGATGCTGAGAACGCGCTACATCTACTCCTGACATGAACATCATACCCTATTTTTTTGGATCAATCAACTTCGCAGCATGAAGCTAACTGTTGAAAAGTGCCGTCGTTACCGAGGTCAACCGCAACGTTGCCGCCACTCTCAAGGCCTGCGGTCCTGCCATTCTTGCCCAGGGCGACTTCATGAAGGAGACCATCAGCATCCTCAGCACTATCATCACCCGCTCCCACCCTTGCCAGCAGGATCTTGGTGACGAGGATGAGGAGCAGGAGGTTGAGGGCTCTTCCGAGTACGACTGGCTTGTTATCGACACTGCCCTCGATGTCGTGATTGGCCTCGCCGTCGCTCTTGGCCCCGCCTTCTCTGAGCTCTGGAAGATCTTCGAGAAGCCCATCTTGAAGTTCGCCTCCTCCGAGGCTGAGAACCTCGAGCGCTCCACCGGTGTCGGTGTGATCGCTGAGTGCGCTGCCAACATGGGTGCCACTGTCACTCCCTACACTGGCAAGCTTATGCATCTGCTCCTCAAGCGTCTCTCCGACACCGATAACGAGACCAAGAGCAACGCTGCCTACGCTACCGGCCAGCTCATTCTCCACTCCACCGACAGCAACACCTACCTTCCCCAGTACGAAACCATCCTCCACAAGCTGGCCCCCATGCTCCAGATTCCCGAGGCTCGTATCAAGGACAACGCCTCTGGCTGCTTGTGCCGCATGATCCTTGCTCACCCCGATCGTGTTCCTCTTGCCCAGGTTCTTCCCGCCCTGGTCGATCTCCTGCCCTTGAAGGAGGACTACGAGGAGAACACTCCCGTCTACCAGTGCATCTACAAGCTCTACGAGCAGGGCGAGCCCACTATCAACTCTCTTACTCCCAAGGTCATCCCTGTCCTTGAGTCAGTCCTCAGCCCTCCTGAGGATCAGCTCAGCGATGAAACTCGTGAGCTTGTGAAGAAGCTCGTTCACCAGCTTTACAGCGCCAACCAGGCTCTCTTCGCTGCCAACCCTAACGCGTTGAAGCTTGCTGGCATCCTCTAGAGTTGACGTTGAGTTGAGAGAGTTGTATGATTTGCATAGCACGGACCGGGGTACAGGTGTTTAATTTGGCCATGATTTCGAGCCGCATGAGCGATGACATTAAGACATGATGATTTACAGATGCTATTCAAGGGTTTAATTATGTTCATGCCTGGGAACAAAGGCTGGCACTTGTTTATAAGGGATATAGAGGGAGCAAAAGCTGGGAAAAGTAAGGATGTTTGGGTTTTGTTTTCAGAGATGACAGCTGTTTTGAATGAGCGTCTAAGATCGGATGCTTCAGAGCTTCCAAGCCAATTAAAGAGCGTAATGCCGTTTGGCTTCTTTTCATATGGTGTTCCATCGTCCATCTTTGTCCGTTGTTGTCTTCCTTCAGCTTACCTGTCCAACACACCTTTCCCCCTTTCCAGCACATCGTCCATCCTCCACCCTGTCTCACCATCCACTCATACTCACCACCAACTCAAACATATTCAACAGTCGCCCTCAAGACATTCCCCTCCGCCTGATAAAACTTGATTCTCACCGTCTTCCCACTCTTCGCCTTTGCCTCGAATTCGCTCGCCTGCGCCCACAGCGCCTTATACTTGGCATCCTTCTCATCATAATACTTGGGATGCAACTTCGTCAGGGGAGCATCGTCAGCAGTATCGACCTGAATGTCGCACCATCGCTTGTAGTTGTGCACGCCGACCGCCACGGCAAAGTAGTCGCCGCCCTTGCTGGTCTGGAAGCGCAACATGCCCGAGGACCCGGAATTGTTCATGGAGAGGACGTATACGCCCGTGGAGTCGATTTGCGACCAACGGGTGCCATGGCCGAACCAGCAGGTTTGTTCGACGAGCTGGAGAGAGTCGGAGGTGTCGTTGATGAGGCGGAGGTGGATGGTGTAGGACATTTTGGTGGTTGGGTTAGGTTGAGTTGAGTTGTTGGTTGGGTAACTGGATGGGGATGGGGATGGAGTGTCAGCTGGATGGGATGGGAGCAGTAGGAGGAGGAAAAGAGAGGAAGAGAGAGGAAGGTAGATTGGAGATGGGAGGCTGGAGAAGGTTGAGGCTAACCTTGAGTGCTTTGAAAGAAGTTATTCAGGAGTCTGTCTGGTTTGAGTTGATGAGATCTGATGATGTTTTTCTTTCGACCTTTGGGAAGGAGGAGCAAAGATGCTTTTATACTTGATGACCCAGAGTCGGACTTCACTTCAGCTTCTTTTCCCCATTGGCTCTTCTTACCTCAATGCCTTCTAGTCGTCGACATCGTCCATCTCTGTCTCAATTTAGAGTTTCCATTACATATTCGCAAGCCTGCAGCTTCCTTCTGGCGTCGACATGTTTCGGGTTGTGGAGATGATGGAACGTGTCACCAGACAATTCCCCCCTCTCCCCCTCAGAGTGACTTGACTGGCTTGATTCGACTGGTTGTCCGATCTGCACGGTAAGGGCGGTGTCGAAAGCATACATGTAGCCTGACTGGTAGCTCTACTTTCTCTGTTGATTTGCAAGTTGTTCGACAGCCACTTCTCACTCGTTGGAAGGGAGGTAGGTCAGTGACGAGGGCTTGATGCTAGTGCTGAAGACAGTAAGTACACTCTGGATTTTCGACGTCTTTAATACCTATCCCGAGTTCTTACAGAGTACAGATCTTATTCGGTTTACAACTGAGGCGATGATATTATTGGTTGGGCATCGCGGGCTATGCGGTGGGTGTCAAACACCCTCATTTTACCCATCCCGGACCACTTCTGAGAAACTAACAATAGGCTGGAAGTAAACAACAGGGGTAGTAGGTAGGTAGGTAGGTGCAACATCCCACAACTTCCACAGCGTGAAAAACCACCTCAGTTACAGACTTGCAGTTACCACTCAGACTTGGACTTGGATTTTATCGGTGAGATGGGTGATCAAGGAATATCCTACTTGCCTCACCCGGGCCGGTGACCAAGCGTTATTGACTACATGCAAGTCAGCTAGGCAGTTAGAGTGATCCCGCGTACATTCAAGCATAAGACACGCCTTACCCATGGCGAGATTTCTGTTTAACTCGTCATGTCTTGCTTCTAAGCGCCTCAACAAAAGCACTGTACAGTTCCCTCTCCCTCTTCTCTTCATTTAGGAGGCTGTCCTGAGTTCCGCCCGTTAGCTGGCTGCCTTTTTCCTCTTCAATGTCGTAACTAGGTGGCTATATGCTCAACCTACTCAGCGCCTTACTAAGAGAGAGAGACTCCCTTCTTACTTACTTACCTCTACCATTCGGAAGTCGTTCCGACCTAACCACGGCGCTCATTCAAGTAACACAAAACCCCACGGAGCCCCAGACATACAGACAAAGAAAGCCTCAATCGCATATTATACAAGGAAGCCCTCAGGTTGTGTGTACCTAGCCAGCTAGTGTAGAGGTAAGTGTCACACAACCCCTTCTTTACACGCATTCATCGGGTGCCCTGTGTCTCGGTCAAAGCATCTCGCAAGCCACTTAGGAGGGACAGAGGGGGACAAGTCCCGAGAAAAAGAAAAGTTCAAGGGTCCATACCGAACCGAAGCCCAACGGCACATCAAAACTGCGGGGTATATAGTTTCACAAAAGAGGGTACACAGCGACAAGGCCGCAGATCTTGTCTTACTTGACTTCCCGTAGATGGCGACGCCATCTTCTCGTGTGCGAGCTGAGAAGCGGGAGATGTACGTAAGTGAAAAGGGTCTGTCTGGCTGGAGACAAGGAGTAAATAAAGTGTGATGAAGATTGGAAACGAGATGCAGAGAATCCAGGGATGCAGGCATGCAAAGATCGGATTAGGACACGGACTTGCCGGTGTGTGTAAGTGATCAAGTTGGAAGAGGGGAAACTATTTGACAGGGCCTCAGTTGGGTAAGAAATGGAAAGAGAATTTGATACTTTTGACTGATCATTCTTGGTGCTGAGTTGACAAAGTCATATTAACACCGGATGGATGTTGTTGTGATGCCAAAGAATCACGAAAATAGAGTTCCATACTGTTGTGAACTGTCGAGAGGTGAGTTGGGTTCGTTGAGGAAGGAAAAAAAAAGAAATAAAAAGAAAAAGAAAAAAAAGGCGAACAGGCTGAACAAAAGTTGAACAGTCATTTGACACAAAGGAGAAAAAAAAGAAGAGGCAAGCCGAAAAGGGGCAAAAAAAGCAAAAGGAAATGCCCACAGCCAGAATCGAACTGACGACCTCATCATTACTAGTGATGCGCTCTACCACTGAGCCATGCGGGCTTTGTGATTTGTTGTTGAAATGAACTAGCGCAGGTGGCATCATATGCAGCAAATACCATGACCAGCCTGCCTTCCAACCAGCTATGTACACTACTGGCTTTCCATCTGTAAATGCACTCCTTTCTTCTGTAGAGGGTCCCGAGCAAGCGTGTCTTGATCTTTTCAAATCCTGGTTCAAATGACTATAGTACTGCCTTAGCATTTGCCAGTTTCCATCCTGTAACTCAAACTTGTGGCACCATTCAATGCCTCCTCGTCTCTTCACCTTCCTAGCCACCGCCAACCACACATTTCCACATCACGGCCAGTCGGAAGAGCCAAACGTCTTATATCATCCATCGTGTGGGTACCTCCCATCCGTCCACCACGTTGACTAGGTAAACTAACTCAAAAGAACGCCGTCTCACAAATGACTCCCAATTTCCCCCACCGTAAATGTAAAAAAGTCATAAACTCATTCAAACGAAAATCCTCCATCGCTCGATCAACCGGTTGTAAGTCGTTTCGTTACTTCCTGTCACCAACATGTGGGGTATGAGGCGCACTCTTTCCCTCAGTAACGAAGTCAAGCTTCTGATCAATCTTCTGCGCGGCGCCAGCAGCCTTGTCGGGATTGCCCATCATCGTGGCGTAGATGCCGCCCAGGGTGAGGCCAGCAACGCCGGCGTAGCTGTTTTCGAGGGGTGACAAGTTGGTTAGCATTTTAGCGCAGTGAGTTTGATGAGGGAAGGGTGTGCCTGAGCAGAGCAAAGCAGATTGTTGGAGTGAATGGAAGGAAGGGAAAACGTACAGCCATGGCTTGTTGGTGTTACCGGTCTTGTTGAAGTCCTTGACGGGACCCTTGTCGCGAGCGCTATCGGTAGACTCGGTGCTCCGGAAACGGACCTGTTGAGCGCGCTGGGGGCGGGCACGGACGACGGGGCGGAGAGCGGTGCGGATGGCGGGAGTAGATCGGACCATTTTGGATGGGTTGAGTGCTAGAATCTGTATTTTGGATGGCGTTTCTTGTAGTTCGAAGTTGGGTTTGTTTGCTCTCGATGGCTTTAATCGACAGTCTCCAGGTGCAGTTGTTCTTGATTGTCGAATTCGTTGCAAATTGCAGCAGTGGTGATGGCTGTTATATAATAAGGTTGACCACAAGGGTTCTCGGGGTGTACTATGTAAGTGAACGCGGCATCGGTATGACATCACCATTTCTGCGACTGTGACGCGAGCTCACACTGTTCGTGCCTTAACTGCAGTGCACTCGTTGGAGAAGGAACATCGAATGACGAACATGCGGAGAAGCAATTCAACTGCCCCTTTCTCGATCGATCTTGGAATAATATCAGATCAAAAACTTTCCTCCCCTTGCTGGTTCGTATAGTGTAAACCTTCTCACTCATGACGACAGGATATGGAGACACAAGAACCGACTGCATGCCAAGATCGAACAGCAACTTCGCACGCGCGCGCGCAAAATGGATGTCAGTATTCAAGCCAGCGCCGAATCACAATTACTGATTTGCACTTGCGCACAGGATCATTATTGCAACGGCCGGAATAGCATCACGTCAAGAAGCCATGTTGCGCACTTGGAATAACTTGCCATTATAGGAACTTCTTTTGAAGTTCGCTACCAACCAACTGGCAGCTTTGGCTGCCCGGCTAGCTCAATCGGTAGAGCGTGAGACTCTTAATCTCAAGGTTGTGGGTTCGATCCCCACGTCGGGCTCAATTCCCGGCGTTACAAACGCGCCTTCTCTTTTTGAAAACTTTTTGATTTTAACTTACTCAAAATCCTGTGCTTGAATACTAGTTTTCTTTTTCTCTGTTGCGTCGCTTTGCCTCCAGCGCTGTTGTCGTCATGGCAATTTAACTCCTTCAGGTGCAACGTCTCTTGACTCGAACAGAAATCACACAAACTCTCAGATTGCGTTACACTTCAACAATGTCAATGGCTAACCCGCCGTAATCCTTTGGTTTGTATTCAAGCCTAACCGGTGTACTAACATTGGTAGTTCTCCCGCTTCCATCCCAGATTCAACCGCCTTACACAGTTCCGGCTGCGGCGCAGCCTGCCTTAGCAAGGATATTATCCTGACCGGGCGCATTCTGCGTAAAGCGCGAGTTGAAGCCGATGACACTACGGACATTTTCGAACGTCAAAGGCGAGATCCTGAGCGTCTGCGTCGACACGAGCCACATGACGCCCTCACTGCAGGGAGGGGTGGTGAGGGACCCGATGTAACTGTTGGAGTTGGGAACAGGTTAGTGATGAGCGAGCCGGAAAAAGGGTCGGTGGAGAGATGGAGAGAACGGTGGATGGAGAGGAAGAAAACCAGACACGTACCCCTGGAAGTGACCCGACTTCCAGATGTTGACCACCTCGGAGAGGATCAAGGGGGGAGTCTGGGTCACGGTGCCGGGCGTGCGGATGGCGTCGACGGTGCTGAAGATGGTCTCGAGAAGAACAGTAGGCGCATCGGAGACCGGGGAGTCTGGACGCACAGGGCGCACTGGGGCCGTCTCGTTGGTAGAAGGAGGCATAATGACTTCTTGCTCCCTATGGCTTCTGCTTCCCCTGATGCGGAACCTGGCTGGTGGCGCATCTGGGGCGGTCTTGTTGGTGTGAGGAGGAACAGGAATGCCGCTGGGAGCCGGAGGAGCAGGAGGAGCCGGAGCAGCGACGGGAGGGATGATACGTGCGGAACCAGCTTCGGTGGCGACGTCAATGTAGGTGCCGATGACAGCAAGTTCCTGGTTCTCGGTTTGCCAGACCATGTGCATTTCCACTTTTACGAAAGTGTTAGTGATTGCTGACATCAAAGAGTGGATTTTCAGAAATACTCACTGGCTCTACTTGTACCATTGTCCAGGTGCTCGCTAGGCAAGTGGAAATGGAACTGCTGCAGGGTGTACTGCTTCTCACCGAAAGTCATCGAGCCGCCCTTCGCAATGACCTCGATGGTGGTTCCGAGGTTCTCGAACTCGGTGCCCTCAGTGAAATCGGGGATGTCGATCTGGATTTCAGACGAGGGTACCATATTGAATGATGTTCCCGTCATATCGATAGGCGACTGTCGTCTTCCCGTGGAGCAGGCCGTGTTCTCGGGCGCCAACGATGACCAGAACAGCGGACCGGTGACGCCAATGTATCCAAACTTTTTGACTTCGACTGCCTTGCCCTCCTCTCGCGGGTGGAGGAAAGTGTTGTGCGAGCAGAGCGACCAGACGGGCGTCACAGACGCGGCCGCCGCCAGCATGAATGATCTGAATAGCCTGGCCATAATTTCGACGGGAGGAAAGATGTGATTAGGGATGGAAACAGAGAAGTTAAGTTTCTCGCGGGATACCGAGTATATAGGTATATATGTGATGGAGATGAATATGCAGACTACGTGGGGCTAGGTGGGAGTAAAGCAAAGCTCGAGCCAACGGCAGAACAACCGGACAGGACAAGAACAACGAATTATGGGGTATCTGTCAGTGGTTCCAGACCTACTGACAATATGACTAGCAAAAAAAGTAAAGGCAAACGGGTATTATATACAAGAAGAAATGAAGTAGGCAATGGAAGCCACGATATCGTAGAGCTAGGATGAAGTAAACAAGAAAACATGGCACCACGAGGTGGGTGCTTGAGGCCTAGATATCCTCGCGCCGAGCCGAGAGATCCGATACACCGATGCGCCTCGCTACCAATGTCAGTTGAAGTCTTCCATGACTTACATGATGCTAACCAATGTACGTCCAACCGACAAGAAGCCATGAAGGGCACGGAAGCATCCAGTCAAAAGTCCGAGCATCGTGACAACAAGCCCCTTTGTTTCGACGAGGAGGTTGGATTGGTCGGTTGGTCCGTCTGGGGAAGCTGGGGAAGCTGGGCAAGCCAAACCAGATGCAGGTACAAAGATGCAACAGTGTTGAGCTGGTTGTAAAAAAAGTACTCAATGGGCACTTCAAGCCAAGTCAGGGAGTTGACTTGTCTTGTCAACTCGCATAGGTATCGCATGCTCCTTGTTTTCGTCGCATACCCATCCGGCTCGTTGAGTGTGCGTTTTGGCGCGGTAACTGGAGCGAAGATGTACGCGCAGAAGATTTTTACAAATCAACAACTGAAGGTAAGCAAAATCAATGTTACGAGGTAGCTTGACGTGGCTGATGTCCTACGCTGGACACTTTCCGGATGGGGAATCGTTTGGCCGTGTTTGACCCCAGCTTGGGGTGCATCGCAAGGGATGTCTGTCGCCTTGGTGGAGTTGAGCTTGTGTTCTTTGAGCTTCGGTACGTAGTCCAGGGTCTCTGCGAACGTTAGAGGCCATCAGGAGTCTAGACTCTGTACCGGGGGTTGTGGTGGGATTGTCTCGGTAGTCGCCGTCACGGGCAGCCAGGGGCAGTCTTCCGATTACTTCATCAAGCCAAGCAGATGCAATGAGGGGAGTTGTGCGACAGCCAAGAGAGCGCCTGCCGTCCTGGCAGTCCAGTGATCATGATGCTTGGCGTTCTTGGGTGTTTGGGGTTTCGTTCAGGTCGTCTCTTTCCGTTCCTTCCCGGAGGCGCAGCTTCATTTCGAAGTGTTGAATTAACGAGCCTGCAGAGAAAAGTCACTAATGATGATAAGGAAGGAGGTGCATAGGTCGAGTAGATGTACTTGATGACAAAACAACAGAAAGTTTATCAAAGGATTGCCGGGTAACTTCCATAAACTCAGCCTTACAGCGAGCGCATCTCCAGACCAAAATGTTCGAGACACAAAACAAGCATTTAAGCTTATTCCAAGATCGAGCAAATGGGGCACACCGATACCTACCTTATCCACGAAGATCTTCATGAGGAAACTGACTTCTTCTTCTTGTTGGGCTGTCTTGGCAGGGGTGAACCTTGAAGTCTCAGGTGAATTTTCCGATTGGATCTCACGACGCTCGCCTAGAATATAGGTTGACGGTCCAGAACATGAGCTGATGTCTGAAACGCACGTCGTAGCGAAAGAGACCTTGATGATAATAAGCGCTTTCAGTACCCACGTCCTGTGGTTGTTGGTATACTTTCATGTTCGTGCACCTCGTTTCTGCGACGTTGAAGTCATTGCAACTCCTAGGGCTGGCTCTTGGCCGATATAGAAATCCTTGAGAGAGCACGTGGGTGGCTTGGTTGGCTATAGCAACGAGGGGAGTAGAAAGATTGATGAAACTGAACACCTGGGACGAAAGAACTTGAGGAGATTATGTAAGATCCACAGCTATATCCTGTGTCTAGCTGTGAGGATAGTGGTTCTTGATAGGTGAGACGATTTGCGGGATGCTAGGTATTTGTCAGTTGGCATTCAAGATCAAATCCCAATCCCAAAGATCGAACAGAACAGGGTTAAGACAAGGACTTCTGAAGAGATAGATGGCACTTGGAAAATGTAGACTCAAGTGTGCCATTCTAGTCCAACTGATATGCAACTTGCATAGATGTGCAACATTGGCCGAATCGGGTTGGGCGCCATGATGCTGTACACTCGCACTCGCGATTCCGTGATCAAAGCCAAGATTGCACCACCGCTCAACCACGAGGGCGGGAACATTTCACAACCACCATTCTCCACTGATATAATGGTGGCAACGCGGGGTGAAAGCACGCTTATCATTGAGCCACTGCTCCTGAACATGTACGAGAGAGCCACCATGCAACATTGCACTCAGCTTCCCCTCTCCTTTTGTCCCTATTCAGGAAACCAACCATGATATAGTCTCCTGTAATAGGCCAGATGCCACTCACGTCAGACACCATGGCTCTTTCACCATGGAGTTCGTATATCAACGGCTGCCGACTTGCCGCTACTCGGTACTGAAACAATCGCCGACGTGGGGAGTGATGCGATAGCATCACCTAACAACACCATGGCGATACCTCTAGACCTTGCACGGAACTTTCGGCGGCTGCTTGAACATGTAGACTTTCGGCATAAAAGGAGCTCCTTGCTACCACTCAGTCATCCAGTCCGATATCCACTGAGCAATCCGAGCCTTTGGTTTTTGAAAAGATACCCTTTGGCAATATCCCTTTTCGCAATCTTCACCATGTCTCCTTCAGCAGTTGAGTCCGTCCAGCAGACGGTTGACGAGATCAAGACCAAGGTCCTCCCTATTCAGCAAAAGTCCGCCGCCATCGAGACCGATAGTCTTGAGGCGGAGAGTCTTCCCAAGAGATTCGAGGATCATAAGGAGCCCCTTGAGCTCAGTGGTGCTCTCGAACAATTCGAGAACTTTGAGGTCACCCCTGTTATCGGTCGCGAGTATGTCAACGTCGATCTCGTGGAGTGGCTGCGCGCCCCCAACTCTGACGAGCTCCTGAGGGATCTTGCCATTACCAGTAAGCCATGAACTTGTGCCGAATTCGCCGACTTGATGCTAACATGCAACCCAATTGAAGTCTCCCAACGCGGTGTTGTCTTCTTCCGCAAGCAGGACAAGCTCACCGACGACCTCCAGAAGGAACTCGTCGACAGACTAGGCAAGCTCGCCGGCAAGCCCGCGACTTCGGGCCTTCACATCCACCCCATCAGCAACGCCAGCCGCGAGCATGGTGTCCAAGACAACGAAATCAGCGTCATCTCCTCCGCGCAAGCCAAGTCGCTGTACAAGGACAAGTACTTGTTCAAGGGTTTCGGTGTCAATAGCGGCCGCCAGAGCGCCAAGGACCAATGGCACTCGGATATCACCTTTGAGCCCATTCCCAGCGACTATGCCCTCCTGAGGCTGGTGCAGCTCCCCAAGACCGGTGGCGACACCCTCTGGGCCTCGGGATACGAGCTCTACGACCGCATCTCGCCCACTCTGCGCTCCTTCCTTGATACCCTCACCGCCTACTATGCCCAGCCCCTGTTCAACGAGGCTGCCAAGCGCAACAACTTTAGCATATACAGCGGCGAGCGCGGCGCTCCCGAGAACGTGGGCGAGATCCTTGAGGCCATCCACCCCGTCATTCGCACCAATCCCGTCACCGGCTGGAGGTCAGTTTATGCAGTCGGCCACCACTGCCAGCGCATCCACGGCCTGACCGACGAGGAGAGCAAGCATTTCCTTAACTGGTTCGTCCAGCTCATCGTCCAGAACCATGACCTGCAGGTGCGCCTCAAGTGGCAGAACCCCAACGATGTTGCCATCTGGGATAACAGGAGCGTGTACCACGCTGCCACGCCCGACTATGTCTTTGAGGAGGGTCTCGGTGAGCGCAAGGGCAACAGGGCGGTCAGCCTGGGGGAAAGGCCGTACTTTGATCCTCAGAGCACCAGCAGGAGGGAGGCGCTCAGTGTCAAGTCGCGACTTGGGCTGTGAAAAGGTCGAGCATGTCACTGTCCTTTCATTTTCGGTTCTGTGTAGTTCATAGCATTTGATGATGTTGCGATATCCCGATATAAATCGTACTTGGCAACCAATGTTGGTCATTCCAGTAATCGTAGATTTTATCCGTGTCGTGATGCAGTCAGTGGCGTTGAGCTCTGAATGGTAGTCTGGACTTAGTCAGTTGGTGGGTACCAAGAAGCCAGAATGAAGAAAACATGATTTCGATGGTGAAAAGAGAAAGGAAAAAAAACCAAGATCCGACGGCTGAAAAATATTTCGGAAGAAACAGTCCCTTTGCATTGCCATTGGATGGAAAGGAAGCTGCAAGCAAGCACGGCAGCCATCCAAGGTTGTTCCGTTAACGGAGCACAAACAAAGATCGGACGGGTTCCTGAATCATGACGTAATGCGACAAGATCGTCGATTGCCCAGAACATTTCAACCTCCAACCGGGCATTTATTCCATGTCTTAAATCGGGCACCACCCACCCACCCAGCCGGTACACTACCTCTACTGTTCCAGCCCCTCCTCACCTCAGTTGGCTGCCCAATCTTCGTCGATAGCAGAAACACCAGAGTTTACCCGACATAATATCACCAAAACTCGTCCACAGGCGAAACACCAACCTATGATATAGCATGGCGTCGTCGGATATTCTGGTCTCTTTCATGGGGGCTATTCAAGCTGCCATATCCGTTCTGATAACCATATGGATCGGTGTCCTTGCGGCCCAGTTCGACCTCATCGACGATGGTGCTGCCAAACGCCTGTCGTCTATGTGTGTCACCATCTTCTTGCCGTTGTTGCTGGTCGCGAACCTGGGAAAGCAGCTCGATTCTGATACTGCTATGCACTATCTCCCCATTGTTGGTATATGATATCACACCGATTCTGTAACTGACGCAAAGACCCCCCCGACGCTAACGAATACTACACCAGTCTGGTCCCTGATTTTCGTTGTCTTGTCGATCGTGGTGGGCAAGCTATCCGTCCGCATCTTCAAGCTTCCAGCATGGACCACCCCCGCCCTAGCATTCAACAACTCGACCTCACTGCCGCTTCTCCTCATCCAAGCACTCGATGCCGCCGGAGTCCTCAAGAACTTGACCTCCGACCCCAACGTAGTCGAAAAGGCCCGCTCCTATTTTCTCGTTTGCGCCGTCATCAGCAACACTCTAACCTTTGGCTACGGCCCGGTACTCCTCGATCAAGACGACGGCGGGCAGACCGACAGCGACCCGGAATCCGGACGGGATTCAGGCGAAGAAGACGAGGAGGATCACAACGGGTCTGGAAGCAACAGCGACGATAGCTCTGGTCCCTCCGAGACGACATCGCTCCTCCCCAAGAAAGCCGTACGCTTCGCCAAGACCACGGCCCGGCAAATTGAGAATGCGCAGAACAAGACCTACAATGCTTTGCCCAAGCCTCTCCAAAAGGCCGTAAGCTGGATTGCGCCCTTCTTTAACCCTCCAGCCCTGGGAGCATCGACTGGTGTTGTCATCGGCTTGGTTCCTGCTCTACACCGTATGTTCTTCAACGACTCGCAGGAGGGCGGATACTTCAAGGCTTGGCTTACTACGCCCATCAAAAATACCGGCGAGCTGTTTGTTACACTGCAGGTTATCATTGTGGGCGTCAAGCTCAGTCTCAGCTTGCGCAAAATGAAGGAAGGAGATGAGGGAGGACGTGTGCCGTGGCCTAGCATTGTGTTTATTCTTGCTTGGAGATTCTTGGTGATGCCGGCTCTGAGTATCCCCATCATTTGGGTGTTGGCCAAGAAGACGGGTCTCTTGTTTGATGACCCGGTGCTGTGGTTCACCATGATGATGATGCCTATTGGCCCGCCTGCTATGAGGTTGGTGGCGCTTGCCGATGTCAACAACCTGCCTCAACAAGCTAAGATGGCGACGGCTAAGCTTCTTACGGTGAGTTCCTTGTCTCTATCAAAAAAGGCAACAAGAAAAAATGCAGTTACTGACTCAAGCCTAATAGATTTCTTACGTTGCTACTCCGGTGATTGCCTTCTCTGTCGTTGGTGCGCTCAGAGCAGCCCAGAATGTTGCAGATGCGTAGTAGACGTACAGGATATTGGTATCAAACCATACTTGAAGGGGGGTATAGACTCCATCATACATAAAGCGAAGATAGTACTAAAACGTTCTTAGACGCATTAGACAATGTAAAGCTGTCCGTTAGCAATTGCCCCGAAAGCAAGCTTTGCACGACCGTACAGAATGAGGACTGAGATTGCTTCGCTGATGCTGCTCATGTTCCTTGGGCCCTTCACAAATTTCTCCCAAGAGATCGTGAAAAGACGTTATCAGCTTTACTAATCATTCATCATATGCTATAAGTAAAAGGTATATCCAAAATGCTATACAAAAAACAAAGAAACTTCAATCAATCAAGTCGCTCGCTGGATTAAATGGAGTGTCCTCAAACCTTTACCGCCTTGCGATCCTCCTTGATCAGATCCGCCGCCCGCTCAGCAACCGAGTAAACAACCGACTGGATGTTACCCGCCGGCTCAATAGGGAAGATGGAAGCATCGACGACTCTAAGCCCCTTGGCACCGTACACCTGGAGACGCTCGTTCACGACACCGCCCTGCTCGCGGGGGCGCATGGAGCACGATCCCGAAACGTGGAAGACGGAAATCTGTCTCTGGCGAACAATTTCCTTGGCCGTCTCGAGATCATCGCCCTTGAGCTGCGGCAGGCGACGACCGGTCTGGTTCAGAAGCTTGCCGAGCGCCGACTCGGGGGCGACCAGGTGCTCGACGAATTGCACACCGCGCGCAAGCAGCTCCATGTCGAGGTCGTCGTGGTTGTACTTGGGGTCCCACACGGGCGCCGCCTTGGGGTCGGAGGACTGGATGTGCACGGACCCGCGCGAGAAGGGTGAGTTCAGGATGGTCATGACGGTCAAAAAGTTCTCGGGCTCGACGGGAATCAGGTGCGTCGCCATGTTGTGGGGCTTGTCGGCGATGTGCACCTGCGTCGGGAACAGGATGTACTGGAAAGTGGGCTCGTTGGGGTTGGTGACGATGTCGCGGATCGCGGCGCGGGCAGGGTTGGAGAAGTCACGACCAGCAAAGAGTTTCTTGACACCCTCGTCCGAGATGACGCCCGTCTTGTTGACAAGGGGCGTGTAGGCGACGGAGATGGTCAGCTGGCCCATGGGGCCGGAGCGGTCGGCTGTGTACATGTCAAGCAGAGCCTTGAGCACGGCAGGGTCGCGCAGGACGTCGCCGGAGGGAGTGCCTTCTTTGACCTCGAAGGACTGGCACACGATCGGGTGGTCTTGCATGCCCTCACCGACGGCGGGGTTCTCGACGACAACGGGGATGTTGTGCTGGGCGAGGATCTCCTTGTTACCGACGCCGGAAAGCTCGAGGATCTGAGGGGACTGGAGGGCGCCAGCGGAGAGGATGACCTCGAGGTTGGCGGATACTTGGCTGATAATGCCGTTGACGTTGATCTCGACGCCGGTGGCGACAGGCTCAGGGCCGGTGGTATCAAAAAGGACCTTGTTGACGTGGGTGTTGGTCAAAATCTTGAGGTTCTCGCGGGCGCGGACCTCGGGAGTGAGATACGTAACAGCAGAGAAGGAGCGCGTCTTGGTGGCCGGGTCGATGGAGCTGGCGTTCTGGAAGGCGCCCAGCGCCTGGCCGTCGCGCGCGTCCTTCTTGGAGAGCAGGTCGAGCGACTCAAAGGTGTCGAACCAGCCCTTGTTAGTAACGCCGTAACCCTCGCCGAAGGAGACCTGGACGGGGCCGTCGCCGTAGGCTACCGTGTCGTTGTTGTACGTGATGGAGCAGATGTCCTTGGTGCTGGCCGAGGGCACGTCCACCGTGGCGAACTTTTTGAGGTAAGGCTTGAGAGCCTCGAAGTTCCAGCTGGGGTTGCCGACGGCGGCCCAGGCGTCGATGGAGGCCCTAGAGGGATACACCAGCATCATGAAATTGAGGGCGGAGGAACCGCCGAGCATCTTACCGCGGGCTTGGTTGATGATGCGGTTGTTAAGAGTGGACTACATTACTGATAAGTCCCTGGATTTCCCTCGATTCGATGCTTGCTGCCACGAAGAAAAACCTACCTGAGGAACAGACTGGAAGTTCCAGTCGTACTCATCCTTGCCGTAGACGCCGGCGACGAGGCCGGGTGTGAGAACCAAGGGATCGGTGGTTCTGTCATCACCGGCCTCGAGTAGGAGGACACGGACATCCTTGTCCTCGGTAAGACGGTTAGCGAGAACGCAACCAGCCGTACCACCACCGACGATGATGTAGTCGTAGGACTCCTCGAGTCCGGCTAGTGGAACAGCAACAGAGCCCATGGTGATGAGGTGAGTTATATTGAAACAGCTAATTGCATATGAAAAGAGTGTCTTAAGAAGGTTGTAAGAAGGAAAAGGGTTGAAGCTCAAATAGCAAGGGGGAAGAATGAGGAAGGGGGGACAGGAGAGGGGGTAGGAGCAGCAGGCTTGGCGTCAGGAGGTGGAAGGCGTACGGTTTGGACAACACATTACCCGTTTTCTCGGGGCCGGGGCAGGAACCTTATAAGGTAGGATCACCACCCCCGTCCCCCCCCCACGCAGTCCTCCGGGGCTCCGGAAATCACGGAGTGGAAACCGTACAACTTGAGCCTGACAAAGGTGCCTCCTAATCGCCGTCTAACTTTGCACGAGAGCACATGCACAAAGTGACAACCAGCAAGTGCGACGCGAATTCAGCGCTGAGACCGGGACACACATCGTGCGGCATCGTGGTAACGTTTGATAGAGATCGGGGCTTTGACATACCCCGAGAGGATCTTGAGAGAATCCACACAACAGACCCCGTTCCTTGTGTTGGCGGTCCCTCACGATGGATCTATGTACTCATGATAGTCACTTCAAAAGGCTCCGCAGGTTTGGTGCCAGAGCAGACCACACTTGGCCGTAATGTGGGAGAAAGCCCGGTTTATCGGGAGCAGTAATCGCCTCCTCGACTTGTTGCCCACCAGCCCATCCGGGCCACCGGTAAAACCTGGTGGAGAAAAGTAGTATTTCCCATACATGATCATGCAAAAAGAGCGGGGATGGCAAGGCTGGTACAAACAGCAACTGAAGCCCAAGAGTTTGGAGGGAAGAGAGAAGGGGGAAGGGGAATTGGGGCCGCAACTCCACCGTTGAATATTTACGAGTCGGTAGACCATGTTCATCAGTCGAACTTGCGTCTTCTTGGCTGTTCAGGATCGCAAGCATATATACGTATGCTATGGAGCAAGTGTGGTGTGTTGGGGTTATTTTGTAGTGGCTTCGATCAAGGGGATATGATGGGTTCGCTTGTAAAGGCATACAGTACAGTTAAAACCCCTGCTTTTGCAACCCCCCCTTTTGCAAAAAGCTGATGAAAGGTTTGGTTTCGTTGGCGTGATTCGTTTAGTGTACTGCTTCCAGTTTCCAGTTGGTACGTATGGGTCAGGTAGGATTCTCTCGGTAAGTCAATACTTTGAGTGGTGGCGGGGTGCTTGAGATAGTAGGGGAAGTGGGGCGGCGAGAATGGTCGTCGTGCGAAAGTTTGAAAGGAAGTGTTGGTTCTTCTCCCGTTCTCCGAAATGTAGCCTCCAAGGCCAATCAATTCCCCCAGAGGTATTTCGTTTCGCGCTAACAGACTTTCCATTACTACACTAGTGTAGTGTAACCGTATTCGTCAGGGGCTCAGGGGTTGACATAACAAGCGAGGAACAGGGGAGTTTTGCCCACACTCTAGAAGAGGGCCAGTCAGCCAATGGAAGCCCGAGTTTTGATAGACGAGTGGGACCAATAATGTGACATGTATGGACGTTGGAGTCGACATGGGTCGGAACGAACAACCCGCATCCAGCGCTTTGTCAATAGTGGGGAATCCAAGCATCCAGTAACCAATTATGTTGCTCGGGAAAGTTTCCACACTATCGCCGATTCTTCAACGGCACATGTTCTTTTTGGTGTTGCCTGGGTGTCTTCCGCTGAGACATTCGAACCCTGATAAACACCCAGAAAGAAAATCGAAGGAACAAAATGAACTCAACATGACGCGAATCGTCGATTTATTTTCCACTGGGGAATCAGACCTCCAGGCAAGCTGCAACGTAGCAGCCAGAGGGTTATGGTACTCGACATACGTCCAACATGCTTGTAGTCGCTCTTCCCCGAACTGGGGGGACTTGTCGGTTTCGGCTTATGCATCTGCATCCTCGCTCCTTTGGTGACCGGTGGCTGTGAGTGGCCAGAATCCCTAATGGCCCACCCTTTGTTATTATGCTCTGAAGCAAAACTGCTTGCTGGGTCTTGTGGGAAAATGGGAAAGCAACTCGTGCCGTTCAAGTTTGGGGCCCGCTTTGTCGTCTGCACCGACCAAAACAACTGCACAATTGTTGGTCGCACATGGCAGGCAGCAAGCGAGCCTTGCTACCGGCATACATACTTCTACCGCGCATAAAGAATACCTACCATCTGGGCTACATACACAAGAATAAGCCCGGGCGGTAGATGACTGCGGCAGTACGAATACAGTCAGCCGTGCCGTGCCGTGCCGTGCCGTATGCCGCACCGCCACCATCAGCAATTCGAGTTAAATCAAACCTCATCGGACCCCCCTCCGCTTCGACCACCTTGATGCAATCTCTCACCAAAACATAAATGACGGACCAAGGGCACAGCATCGCTGAGCTTACGGGACAAAGGACTGGGCCCCCCACCTACCTTAGCACCCGACCGGCAAATAAACGTAGACTGGACGGGAGGTCTTCAACAGCAAATTGACAAAGACTATCTAGGAATTTGAGAGACTCCGTGAAGCAAGAAGGAGAAATGACTATCTAGGCAAAGAAAGACAGAAACCGTCTTGATGACTTTGGACTTGCTAGAGCTTGGAAGGTGAGTGAGTCCGGAGGGGAGTCCGGAGGGGAGTGGAAAACCACACAATGGCTCCATAGGCCCACAAGCCTCCATCCCAGTGGCCAAAGTGCCTGCTACCTTTGATGGATACATGGGTCATACAAATTATAAGTTATCCACTTATCGTCCTCCGGCCGCTACACTACGCTGGGAGCGACCTGGCCTCGTGCAACTTTAGCTCTTCTATCATTGGGCTGGAAGCCCTCACTTCCCGCCAGGCAGGCAGAAGCACTTGTGCACTTTTAGCTCATTTTCGGTGTGTTTAGGTACATTTCTTACCATGGGCGGGCACAGCGGACAGATTGGGACTGGGACGCCTCGCTCGTTGCCTTGGTTGCCTTTTTTACTGGATGCCCCGATTCCCATGAGCCCAGGTCAGCATTTCGGTGAAGACCGTGATTATACCGGGAAGAGGTCACATTGAGAGCCTTGGCTACTTGCCGACTTTGCAATCAGGGTCTCATGGACCGTTGCCCAGCTTCTTCCTGTGTCAGTGTCAAATTGTCAAGTTCCCACCCACCGACAGGAGGCCCAGGCGGCATGTGCCAGGTTGGCGGAAACGAGTGGGCTTTGCAGATGCAACAGAAGGCGGGCAAGACCCAGAAGGAAGAAAAAAAGAAAAGAAATGTCCTGATGGTCTGGTCCCCGGGTCTGGTCCCCGAGCGGCACTTGACGCCTGACGGAGCCATGACCTACATTAGTTGTCGATTGCAACCTCGTCCAGGGCAGTCTGATTCTGGAGTCCAGGAGCATCAGGAGGCAACTTTAACGAACAGACGGGGTACACCATAGTAGACGGGGGATAAGCGCAGATGTTCAACCTTCCCGTCGACGTGAGGTCATCTTCGCTAAGGTTTCGATTCTCTGGCTAGAGCAGTGATCTTCACTCGCCAAGAATTGATCACTACAGCATACTTTCAGACCTTCTTTCGGGGAACGTTCCTTTGCTCCTTCCTAGGCTCCAATCCTACATACACTGAACCCTCGTCAACCTCAGCTCCCTCGTCACTGCACATTCTATGTCTAGGTAGGCACTCGCTAGGCACCACTCTCCCACAAAAAGCAAAGACAATATCCCCAAGGGGAAGGAGACACTAACATGGGACCGATCGCGACAAGGCTCTCCAGAGAAAGAAGCAAGCTGTGAGCTCAGGCGTTTTCAAAAACTGGCCTTCCCGCCCGTTCTCATCCCAACCTTTGCACGCACAGTCCACACACTCTCAACGAAGACAACCAGTCCCGGTAGCCACCCGGACCCGAGTCTCTGGAACAGCACAGATCGACCTGGCCCGAGCCGTAATTTACACCGAGAAACAACAACGTCCTCCCATGGTGGTCGTACAACACTATCTACGGCATCAACATCCCAGGCTCACCAACAACACAACGATCTGTTGACTTGACGGCATCCTACATCTGTCACTCACACACACACTCGTTTACGTCTCACAGAACTCCCCCACTCCACTTTTCCACTTGGAGTCGGAGCACCTACCCAAGGCAACCATAGGAAAGAGACATATCACGGGAACAAAAGAAGAGGAAAGAGCAAGTGAAAGAGGAAACCAGAAGGAAGGAACGAAGGCCACGCACACAAGACCCACGAGGTCGAACCCGTTCAAAAAAAAAGCAACGAAGACGGGAAGGAAATCTCCAACGAAAGCAACGACGACGATAAACAACACCACACATCATGGAGGCCCCTAACCCCGCGGAGATGACGCACCTGTTCGGCACAAAATACTTTGAGCCCAAGGGCATAGTCAAGACGCACTTGATTATCAACGTCTGTTTGGTGACCTTGACACTAGGAGTCATTGGATTGCGCATGTTTGCTCGATTCCTGTCTGGAGCCAAGCTGTGGTGGGACGACTGGCTCATTCTTGCTGCCGTGCCTCAAGGTAAAGTTTCCCACTTTGTGCTTTACAATGACAAGACCTAACAAGTGGCATCGCAGGTATTGGAATGCTTATCATCCAGGGCTGTTGTAAGTTCACTGCTTCCTGCTTTACAGTGACAATAGGTATCTAACATATTGGCATCACAGGGATTGGAATGGGTGTCGGCTATCCCTTTACGGAAACCTACATGAACCTGGTCCCTATCCTCAAGCTGCTGGTCTCGTACGAACTCATCTTTGCCACATGCATCAGCACCGTCAAGCTGTCCGTCATGTTCTTCTACTTGCGCGTCTTCGTCAACGATGGCCTGCGCACTGCTACCAAGATTGCCATGACCTTTGTCCTACTCTGGAGCACAGGCAACATTCTCCAGGTCTTCTTGATCTGCCGCCCCTTTAGGGCTGCCTACGACCCCATGTCAGCTCCGGACGCCGTGTGCGGTAGTCAAAAGGCATCCTTCATTGCCATTGGTGCCTTCAATGTCGTCACCGACGTGGCTATTTTGACGCTGCCTTTGCCTACCGTCTGGGGTTTGAAGATGAGCTGGACTGCCAGAGCCGGTCTGACGGGTGTTTTCTTGATCGGTTTGCTGTAAGTTTACCCTTTACTTGTAGCTATCTGTTTTTTGCCTTCTGATACTAACCAAAACATACAGCACTTCCGTCGTCGCCATCATCCGTATCGTCACCCTCGTTGGCCTCGATATGAATAACCTCACTGGCACCATGATCTATGCCGATTTCTGGTCTACCGTTGAGCCTAATCTGGCTATTCTCTGCGTTAGCATGCCCATGTTGGGCTCTCTTTGGGCCCGCTGCACCACCCGTCGAGGAACCACCAAGCTGGGTCCCTCGAATTCAGACGGCACGGCTAATTTTGGCGGCACCAAGAATTCTGGCTTTAACAGGCTCAAGAATAACAGCCACTTGGCCGAGGAGGACAACATTGGCCTTGAGAACCTGTACGCCTCCAACAAGGATGTCCACCACCAGTCCGCTGTTGCGGCTTCGGGAGAGAAGGAACATCGCGGTCATCACAACAGGCTGGGGAACCTCAGCAGGGATGACGGGTCGGAGGTTGAGCTGACCGCCGAGCCGGGGTCTTTCAAGGATCCTGGCGTTATTACGGTTCAGACGAAGTGGACCATTTCCGTTGACCAGAATCACTAGTGTCGTCATTCTCCTTTTCTTTTCTTTTTTTTTTTTTTTTTTTTTTTTTTTTCTTTTTTTCCGGTTTTTTTTTTCCGTGCTTTTCTGTTTCTCTTTCTCAGTTCTCAAAAGTCCTTGCTCTGTCCATCTCTTCTTCCGCGGACATGGACACGGGCGTTGCCTTCAGTGCTTGCCACAAAAGGCACACATAAGCTTCATTTGCTACGGCGGTTTTCTTTTCAGCCATCTTCTGCGGGCAACTTCCCCTTCAAGTTAGCGGTGTGAATTTCTAGACCCAAATTTTCTTTCCATCTGTTTTATTTGCGCGATACCATGGGCAACGAATATGAGGAAGGCAACGAAACGCCTTTGATCCTCATAAATCTGACATAGAAGAACGTTTTACAATGCAAATCCATACACACACACAAACACACGCACATGATGACCAAAATAACGCAGTGAACTTTAGTTTGTCTCACAGGTGCGGTTACAGTAGTAACAGTGGCTTGTTGAACCCTTGCCGAACCGTTGTCAACCTGAAAGTGGTGTAATTTTCGGTTCGTCAATCTCTGTCTTACTTGAACTCCATACGTCCGTGCACTGTGGGAACTTTCGGGATTCATTCAACGTCTCTCCAAAGCTCGGTGCTAAACTCGTTGACGCGAGCGAGGAACTGAAAAAGAAATGAGATTTTGGGTCGTCCCCGAAGACCATTGGGGCACTTGGGCGGCGACTACGTCTAGACGATCCCGATTACACAGATCTAGCACAGTTCAAAGCCCTAGACTCGGACTTTTTTTCACGACACTCAGGAATGCTCCAGCGACGGGTTACACCAAATGGGAAGTGGGAAGGAAAGAATAGTCCGTAGTTCTTGTTCTTGACGATCGCAATCCCCCTAGGTAGCGTTACACGGAGATGCATCTCAAATTCCTCAGCCCGTATAACGTAGCAGGCCCTTCCCTGTTCCGTGCCCCGTGCCGGAGTGAAATCCGCTCCTCAATGGGACCCTGAACTGAGGAAAGACGGACTGCAAAATTCGAGACAGTGGCGCGCGGTAACGGCCCGCGCGTACGCCACCAAGCATGTGAAAACTAGGGTGTCGGTCACGTATAAACGACCAACTACCTACCGAAGTTTCAATTGTACTACCGTGAAATTCACCTATAGTAGAGATAGCAGTATTCCTCACACATACTATGGCCTTATAAGTTCCGTGTAGCGATAGTGAAATGTGTGGACTTCAACTCCTCTTGTTAGCGAGCGAAACGTCAATACACGATCCTGACAGACACGAAGCATCGGGCATCCAATGGGAACTTGTTGCCGTTTGTGCCAGGAGTCAGCAGGAGCCAAAAAGACAAATAAGCCAATAGGATGCTTATTTCTAGCAATGAAGTAAAAGTGGATCTCTAAACGTAATATGTAACCGACACCGTGGATTCCTGAACGGGGATGCCCGGTCAGGTCTGGCCAGTCAGTCAGCCAGCCAGCCAGATACCTCCCCTCAGGTCGTCGGGCACGGTTGGGGACGAAGAGGCGCGGCAGGGCCAGCAAGTACCAGGCACCGCTGTAACCCACTGCAATGCGCACTCCAATAGCTGTAAAGGGTTCTGTCACCGGATGGATACCGTCACTTCCCGAGACGGGGGGGGGGGGGGGG